>NC_137832.1:47491075-47931075 GCF_963921795.1 Nannobrachium achirus | reverse complement strand
TGATAACGTTCTTTAAAGCTGCGACCTAGAACTTATTCATTCTCTGCCAGACACGTCTTAGCACGTATTTTAGTTTTTTTTGCATTTTTCACAAGATAGAGGCCAGCCCCATTTGGTGTAAACAAATTGGAATCAAAGCGGAACCGTAACATAAGAAATGACATAATCGGAAAAAAAAACGGATCTCCATCCGCTTTTTCTCCGCTTCTGTGTTCTCGCTTGAAAAAAATAGGATTGCAAAGCCCAAACGAGCTGTGTTTTTTTCTCCCACAGAAGCAAATAAAGCAAAAGAAAAAAAGAAAGATTGTTAAAATAGGACATACAACTTTATGGATGTGTCGTTTAGAGGGGATATACAGTATTATGTCTCAGTGATTCACCAGGCTAAGCTCTGCCAGACACACTTGGAATGGACTTAGGATGCATTTGCTTTTCAAGGCAAGCCCTCTGGCTTGGATAGCATAAGGGGCCAGGGCTTGAGTTTGGTCCAACGCCCAGACTCCAGTGCAGAATGCTAGGCCGAGGTCCAGCTCACACAGTCTTTTCAAGCCCAAAGCCTCCGAAATGTCAATATTGCAGGAAGGGCCAAATCCCATTTCATCATGACAGTGAAAGACACCGCCATTCTTTATAAACCACCTGTGTTCACCACCTATATGATGGTTACAAGTACAACACTTACGTTGATTCCAGTGTCTGTAGCAGCAGTGGACAGTTGAGAAGCCCCTCTGTTACCAGTAGCACATAGGGGATATTCTCTTCCAGGGACCAGGAGGCTGTCTCATCTGCTGGCAGAGGAACACACACATGCACATGTAAATGTTGCACACGTACAGTACAGTAACAGTACACACACACATAGACACACAGAGCCTTGTAATGGCTTGTATAACTATGGCTCAATGTATTCATGAAAAGATGAAATAACATCCATGTTTGATAGTTGGTGACTCTGCACTGCACACTGCAAACAAAACCTCAAGGCACACCTGTATTCATACTGTATGTAAGCAATATAACCTCTATAACACTGTAAATGTTTATTTTTTAATAACTACTGCCATACAAAACGTTTTGAATATCCTTTTTAGGGTAAAGAATTTGCCTCTGTATTGGGAAATGAGTACGCACAAATTACTGATGTACGTAGTAAATTAAAAGATAATGCATAAATATTTGTATGTTGCAATACTAATGTGCTGCATACAGGCACACTTTGGAAACCAGTGACCTAGTGAGCCCTGTGATGCCAGTGAATAGGACAATTTCAAGAAAGCAACACATTTTTGTTATTTGCAAAATATGTAATAAATAAATCTTTATACAGTTGATCATTCTGTAGCATCTTAAGGATTCTTAAAAATTGCTTAACACTCAAGCCCTGTGTATAACTATACTTTTAAAAAGGACATTTCGCAGAGTTTGGGCACACATAATTTACGTACGCCCAATGACGTGAAATGGTGCAAAAAATGTACCTTTAAAGCTGTACTGTGGAAGCTGCTCAACTAGTGGTCAGTAGCGGTATTGCTTTTTTCGGCCGTTTTTCGCCGCGGACCACTGGAACGGGGGTCCGCGGACCACCGCGGCCGCCGCGACCCCCGCGACCGCCTCCGCCTTGCCGATACAAATCCATAGAGCCGTCTCCCGTCATTTTTAGACCAGGATTGAGGGAGTAGCATGCAAGATTCCTTCACCAATGTAAACACAGTTGCTAAGGGAAGCTATTTTCTGAAGAGACAGCAAGACTCGCTGTGATTGGCCGGTGGTGTATGATCGGCGCTGTGATTGGCCGGTAGTGTATCATGTGGGAGATGACATCATTTTGCCGGGAAATTCTCCCCCCCTCACAACTCATAGAAAACATATAAAGAGAAGGCTTCAGAAGCTGAAAATAACAGAGTGGGGGTTCTAAAACTTTAGCGATTTAACAGTTAGGACAATTTTAAGATTTGTTTTATAAAAAAAGTTACATAGTATAACTTTAACTTTTGGCGAAGCACAACAAGCTCATGCAGTTGTTACTGAGTGGACCAAAATGAGCACTGCCCAGAACAACTGGTTTTGGACACTCTCACAGGCACACACATACGCGCACACGCACATAAACACATGCACGCGCGCGCACACACACACACACACACACACGCACACGCACACGCACACACACACAGACCAGCACTGGGCAGGACGGTGTGGAAGACGAGGTGACTGGTGCTCCTCTCTCTGCAGAGGGCCGCCCATGGGGAGTGTCCAGAGTGGTGGTACTCCACCACCAGAGAGAAGCACTGCCAGGGGAAGTCTGCTGCCATCTGCTGGCTACACGCCACAGCACACACGCTGCCACGCATGCTAAAAATAAACACATTATCAGGGGCAGAGGTCATCGCCATGCTGGCTTGTGGTGGACATTTTCGTCCAAATTCTATTTTTGCCACTGACCTGAAACACATAAAGAGGTAGTAGATAACCCTGGATGACCATAACAGGTCTGTAACTCTGAGAGTGTACACATGGAACCAAATGGACCTGTAAGGGTCCATTTAGTTCCATTTGTACACTCTCAGAGTTAAGCAAATAAAACATGTGTGTGAACCGATGGGAGCAAGATGGCGTTGGAGTAGTCAGACGTGTGTCGAACCACTCTCTCAGATTTTCAACAATATCTCCCTAAAATGACCCGATAATTACTACACACTCGACGGAATAAATTAATGGGAGAAGGAGATTAACCAAGGGCCAAGAAAAACCAACGGAGGTGAGCCTGAACAACCTTAAAAACACGACTTTAAGACTGATTAGCGTCTCCTCTGTGAGGAACAATAGAGTCCAACGCTGAAATCCTTAAAGCGATTGCCGAGCTAAAACATGTGTGAACCACTAGTACTAGGACTCTTATTGGACTCCTAATGTGCCATAGTGTCGTCGTAAATAAGTGTCAAACATATTCAGAAGAAAACCTGGAGACTCAGTTGAAAATCATAATGGTGTTTAAAAAAAAAGAAAATATAAAACTGGCCACGGACACATTTGTCCATGTACGGACA
The DNA here is from genome assembly GCF_963921795.1 of Nannobrachium achirus. Lineage (NCBI taxonomy): Eukaryota > Metazoa > Chordata > Actinopteri > Myctophiformes > Myctophidae > Nannobrachium > Nannobrachium achirus. The sequence goes on along the minus strand of NC_137832.1, from coordinate 47,928,028 downwards.
CTACACTTCCGGGACACTTCCGGGTTTGAAATCACTGTTCTCTACTAGCCGAGTTCATGGGATATGTAGTTGGAATCCCAGGTGTCATGGATTGCCGCTGTGACTCATAAAGTGTGAGAATGTAACCACAGAGTCTAGGAATGTAACCAAATGGAGTCCATTTTGTTACAAACAGACCAATTAACATTGTGTAAAAGTGCAATGTGCATTTGCATCTTGGCTTACTTCTAAAAAAGTTGAGAAAATGTTGAATTATGTTATTTTTTAGAATGTTCTATGATTTGTAAAAGGATCACAAATGTTCCCTGAATGGTATAAATTAAGTACATCCTATGGTATGTCTAATGACCAGTTTGCACCAGTCTATGGATGAGGAAATGCAGCCAAAGAATATTACATTATTGATGACACATTTCTTATATTTGTCCAGATGGACTCACCTGTTGATCACCCTGGCACCATTCAGCTTCATTTTGCCCTCATCAGGACACAATGCAATTACACTATCACCTGTGATGAACACACACACACACACACACACACACACACACACACACACACACACACACACACACACACACACACACACACACACACACACACACACACACACACACCTTGATACTTGAAGGTAATAATATGTTTAATTGCTCAGTTGCACATTTAAAACAATGAAACGTTCTTACCAGTCACCTGGCTCAGGCCGTTGATGAGTATGTTCCTGACACGGTCAGAGTCCACTGCTGTCATCACTAGAACCTGCAACAACAACACACACACACATGCACTATTGTCAGGGCTCCATTTGCAAAAACATTTTAACATTTTAAAGAAATAGTTAAATGGTCATATTATAAAACAAATATCAAACATCTAAGACAGTCTACACAGTACCTTTCTCAAAAGGAAATGCATGTATTTCTCCCATGAAAATAATGATCATAATGACAGTGTTTCCCCTATATGCATTAAGGAGTGGCGGGCCGCCGCCCCTTAAAATCTGGCCGCCGCTCTATGATTTTTTTTTTCTTTTTTGCAGAGGAATTATTTTCACAACAACGTGACTCATGTTTAGAATACGGTTGTTCTCTTGGTTAAGTACGGCTGGAAGGAGATTATAGCGCTCCTCTGCTACACTCATTGATTGGATGGAGAAACAGCTGTGCACCGAGTACAAACCAAACCCACTCGTCGCATCGCATAGGCAGTGCCTATTAGGCACTGTTAGGAGAAGTTTACTTGTTGTCCCATTCATCATTACAGCTTAGCTGTACATTTCTCAAGATTCATTTAAAAACGTATTGATAATGATTTTAGAGTGGTGTAGTTTGTGGTTGTCTGTGGCTACATGTGCAGTTTGTGTCTGACTGTTGCCAGGTCAAACTATTATAAGCCATTTTGGGCTCTTATTTCTGTAAAGTTGCTTGTAAATAATGGTGGTTGCCAGGGCACCAAATTCTGGGCCCTGGGTACAAGGCTTCACTGTGGGCCCCCCATTAATGTTCTTCATAGGGGGAGTGTCAATGGTGCTCAGACCTTTTCATGTGAAGGAGGACCCCCAAAATTATATGAATTTGGCCACGGACCCCCATCTCAAAATAGTTCCAGGGACCCCCCAGAAGCAAAATATGAGTTACAAAATGTTAAAAAATACATATTTTCAAAGATTTGCACCCATTTCCACGACTTTTCAAAAATAGCAGATCTACAAGCTCGCCTCGCGGCACTCTGTGCCGCGCTGTGAGCTTGTATAGGCCTATCTGCTATTTTTCGATTGCTAAAGTATAAAATAATTAAGGCCCCTCCACCTTGGGCCCTAGTAACTCAGTCCCACTTTCCCCCCCTTGTGACGCCCCTGGTGGTTGCTTGTGAGCTTGTAGATTGGCTATTTTCAAATAGCGGAAGTATTTAGGTTTAAAGTGCTCATGTGGCCTATAGGCTATTCACTTATTTTGGGCTTGTTTTCATAGACCTGGTTGTTTATTCCTCCTGACAAATCTGACAAGAGAACTTACTTAGGTTATTTACTTAAGTTTGAAAAGCCAAATACGGTAGTATTTATTTTTGTGTGTAAATAAAGCACTTTCAAACTGAAGAAAATGGCAAAGGCAAATGTTGATGATAATAAGATAAAGATCAGAAGATGATGGCCAATGTTGTTATAAAAACAAATCTATATATTTATTTTTTAACTGAGTTAGAATCGCGCAAACACACCCAACCCGAAAAACACGGAAAATGTTCCGCCTGCACGCCGTGCTGTGCGCGAACGCTATGCCGCTCCCCACAACTCTCCCCACTCCTTCAGCTTCTGCCTAGGGGAAACACTGAATGATCATATGATCATATCAGATGTCATATCAAAAGCAGAGGCATGGATTTCCTCCCAGAAAATCCAACCCTGAAATCCTTGAATGTCAGTGGGGTTTTCCAGAGCAGACAGGAAAACATCATGTTAACCACAATCAAAAAGTTTCAAAAGTTTTAAAATAGCTGATCTACAAGCTCACAACATGTCGTGTTGTAAGCTCTCCCCAAAAAAGCCGAGCTCACAATGCATCACATTGTGACGCCTTGTGTGAGTTTGTAGATCGTCTATGTTTTGGATAATGCTCCCCCAGAATATATGCTGCGGTTTCAAGTTAACAGACATACAAACAGTTCATTGAAGTTTAATATACAGACTTTTCCCTGTGGGTTCTGTCTGTCCCCGTTGTTGCGTAGCCACACGGCCAGCTGTTCCTGCAGCTCCAGGAGTTTGGGGCAGGGCTCCTGGTTCCTCTGGCAGAGGTAGAGGAGGACCTGGAGCCTCCTCAGCAGCTGGTCAACCCTCTGTCCTGCACATGCCTCTGCTACCTTGGGCAGGTACTCTGGAGAAAAAACACCCAGTCGCTTAATGAAAATAACTAATAAAAAGTACCACTCACTTCACACTGGATGTGATTTTCTAATAAATGCATCGTATTTTATACTTCTTTGAATGACAATGTGGTGCAAGGCAAGGGACTATAATGACATGCCCAAAATAGGGATGCCAGATTGAAAGTGCACTGGAAGAAATTAAGAAAAGAAGGATAGATGGGGAAATACGGGCACAACACATGCATTTAACCATGCAGTGAGTGTGTTTAGAAGGAATGACCTTCACCCGTGCGGTGAAGGTGTGATTGTCTGGCAGGATATCCCAGGCCCCAGGGGGTCATGCATATTGTCTTTGGAATGGTGCACTACTGGTGTTTGCGGCTAGTACATGTGAAATTTCAGGGTATTGAAGATTGATTGATTGAAGAATTTATTAGAAGTTTGCAATAGAAAAAAGTACAGTTTCATGACAGTACAAATCACTGGTACAAGGTCAACTAAAAGGAGATCCTAGAAAGCCGAGGCTTATTTCCACAGGAACCACACTTTAAGTATCTCATATAACATTGAAAGACAGACGGATAGAACATAGTACTTTATCTAGGATAATATCAGTTTCAAAAGCATAACATCAAATACAAAAGGCAGAATACAAAGAAAAAGGGGGGGGGGGGAGCATGGGGGCTTAGTCTATTTACAAGTCACGGGTAGCTGCTGTCTGAAGGTGACTTTTCATACCAATTTTGAAGGAGGCTAGGGATTTGCTCTCCTTTAGGGCTTGTGGAAGGGCGTTCCACATGTTGATGGTATAGCAGGAGAACGAGTTAGCGCCTTGTTTAGTGTTAAATCTACGCTGATGATGATTAGTGGAGCTGCCTCTGGTGTTATGTATTTCTCATGCAAACAAACATAATTTGACCCTTGAATACATAACTGTAATCCTTGCTTTATTGCGAGTGTGGTGGTTACGGTCCGATGCATTATGAGCTTTTTGACATTTCTTTTATACTTGAAAGTGAAAGAGGCTATTACTGACATACAGACATCAAAGCCCTTGTCTTGATGTACACAGTATATCACTCCCAGGTCCTATTCACCACATGGTCACCAGCCATGCCAACCAGGCCTGTCTGTCTGTCTCATAGCGCTGTGTGTTACATCGTGATACTGACCCAAAGCAGTGTTGAGGTCACAGTTCAGCAGCACATCCTTGACCATCACCAGCACATGTATCAGAGCCACTTGGCTGAACAGCACCTCCTGATCTGTCATCAACAACAACACAACACAGCTTCATTGGTGTATTAACCTCTTAATAACGACAGCACAACAGATGATTTAAAATACTGGAAATTGGAAAAAGAGTCCAAAGGGAACGAAGCACGCACATCCAAGAATAAAAGTGTAGGTGCAATATGTACTCTGGAGAGAAGAAAGGGAAGTCTGCACACTGTTAAACAGCTCCCAGTAGGGATATTAATGATAACGTTTCAACACAGAACTGAAGTAATCATGAAAATGTATTCCATGAACAAAGATCCCACAGATTGCTCTTGCTCAGTAGCTCCTTTTTATTTAAGTTGACTGAGCAAGAGCAGGGATCTTTGTTCATGGAATAATTCTTCATGATTGCTTTAGTTTTAACTGTCCAAAAACGCACCTGCATCCAAATGAAGTGGATGTGTGAATACTTCCTTTGCATAAACATTCAAACACAAACAGGCCTTTAGAAGGCTTTGCCCTCTGCTTCTGCATAATAGCCCTTTCTTCTCTCAAATGCTGGAAATTCAAAATGTGAACGTGGTAAAAAAAATGCCTGGTAAAAACATAGAACTAGCTGCTCACCATGTGCCTGTGGTGCCCTGCTGAGTTCCTTCTCCTGCTGCTTGAGGAGGAAGCGGGTTTGCTCGGGGTCCAGGCTGCTGAAGTCCCCCCTGTAGCTGAGCCCCAGCTCCTTGGCCCGGGACAGACAGGGACGGGCGAAGGCCAGCAGCTCACAGTAAGCACGCCACTGGCTCGCTGCAAGGGACAAGGGATCAACAGAGGGTCGTTGTACTACCTTCATAGGTCATGGGTCAAGATACGTATGTGTGTATAGAACCAAAATGGAGAGTTCTACAGTCATACATTCAGCAACGTAATGAAGCTACCTTTGCAATGCATGACTCCATGACTATTCAATAATATTCTCTTTTCCATTTTTGCCTTCCCTTTTTATCCCCATATATGTGATCTTCATACAGTATATGCCTATATATATGGGCATATCAGATCATTTGTTTATTGTTATGTCTGAGTCATAGTACATGCGTATACTGCATATGGGCATATCAGGTTTGTCTAAGATTATGTCTGAGTCATAGTGACATGTCTGTGGGTGTTTCGGGTTTGTTTATGGCTATGTCTGAGTCATAGTGATGTGGCCGTGGCCCTGCCTACATATGACATGGGCACATCTGGTTTGTTTATGGTTATGTCTGAGTCAGAGTGACGTGGCCGTGGTCCGCCTACCCACCGGCTCGCCTGCCCATTAGCCATTTTTCATACAGGATAACTGACAATAGGCAGCCAAAGTGAACATATCTTTACACATTTGTGCTGCAGCTGAAAGTGTTTGTTTTATTACCTTTAGCCTGGACCTGCACAACTCGGCTGTCTTGTTTGTCCTGTTGACTGGAAGAAGGACTGACTCTGGTAGCGATCCCTGTGACAACGCCGCTCATATATGCAGGTCGGACATCAAGCGCCGGCTTCTGCTCTGGCTGAGCTGTTGATGTTGATGTTGTCTGCGGCTCTGCATGTGGTACTACTCACACACACACACACACACACACACACACACACACACACACACACACACACACACACACACACACACACACACACACACACATACACACACAAATATATCGACAATTACAAAACAAATAAAAACTAGAGACTAAAATGTTAGGGAGGGAGTAGTGGAGAAAAGATCCAGTAGAACTAAAAGTAATTTTATGTTTGGGTGCTCTGAAAATAGCAGATCTACAAGCTCAGAACGCGTCGCCCTGAGCTTGTAGATCAGGCTTGTAGTCAGATCGTCTATTTTCAGCACGCAACCAAGTGTACATTTTTTGTACATATTTAGTCGTCTAAAACTAGAACTAAATTACATTTTATTCAAAAGACTGTGACTAAAAACTAAAATCCAAATTCCCTGTAAAAATCAACACTGGACTGGAATTGTTTTCATTACCTGGGGTGTAAGTGTAATGCTGAGGTAATACTGTGACAGAGGCACTCTGCTGGGATCTGAGCATCATGAAGGTGGATAGAGGGTCCACGTCCTTCTTGGGTGGATGCTTAGACACCAGGCGAATAGCGTGATCATCTCCGTCACTGGATATGAATGGAGTAGAGGCGCCGTCTTGCTCTTGTTTGCTGTTGTCCTTACTCTTGGGTCTACCTGTGTTGCCGGTGGTAGACCCAAAAGAGGAGTAAGAGTTTGTGAGTGCCGAAACACCCCCTCTAACACCACGTCTCTCCATGCCAGAGGCAGCAGCCGAAGATACTGGGGTTCCAGCGTGTGCTGAGAAGCTGTTCGGCGAAGCCTCAACACATGCCTCTGTTTGAATAGATGAGGAGCACGTGGGAACTCCAGAGATGGCTGCGGATGTCCCAGAAAGCTCCATCTGAGAGGGAATGGCCGGATGTGAAGTATTCTTCAGGATGGATCTCACTTTGACCTCCATGACTGGAACTGAAGCTGCTATGGGCACAAAGACAAAATGGAGGAAAGGACATTTGCTGTAACAATCTCATTAAAGCAACCTTGACCAATCAATAATAATGTTCAGACAATAAAGCCAGTCCTTACTGCTGTCCTCTTCAAAGACTCTCAGAATGTCTGCGGAAAAGGAAGAAAAGAATAACAAATCAATCAGAATCCCAGTTATACCACTTGACCCTTAGTGTCCCTATTATGGGGGCATGTGTGAATATGCCACGAATATGGGCGCACGTTCGGCGACAACAGCTGATCTACAAGCTCATAATGTGTTGATAGGTTGTAGATTGGCTATTTTTGTCCAAGAAAGAGAAGTAGACTAGAGGGAAAAAAGTAGAAGGACAAGTGTTATTAAGTATATAAGCATAGGGATTTATTTGTGGCTAAACCTCAAAGTGCAGAGGGGTTGATACAATGTAAAATGTACATACGGTGGTACTGTACTTTGGAGATGAAATGAGAGAACTGACTGAACTCACATTCTATCTGCTGAGAGGTCAATGTTGTAAAATCTTCAACTTTGTCCCCCTCAGTGTGGGGACACAGTGAGGTCATCATTGTTTCTGTGAAGTCAGCGGAGGTGGTGAAGCGCATCCCTGGGTCTCCTGTTAGAATCTGGGTCCGCAGGTCCATTTTGTCTCCGATACTAAAAGAGCTTAGTTCACCAAACTTGGACGTACTTATGGCCTCAATTAGTGGATGAAATTCAACAGCGACTTCTTGTAGCCAGGGCTCTGGTAGAAAATACAGAAGTTGGAGTTTGTGGTAGTGGTTCTGTGTCTCTCAGTGGTGGCATAATGATATTTAACACTACCGGTATATAGGGGATAGGGGATAGGGGTTTCATGTGGTTCTAGTGTGCAAAGATTGCCCCCAATACTTTCTGCTGAGATTGTTTATTAAGCACAGGACCCCTACTGTAGCAGATCTACAGCAAATATATTTATTTAGGGCCTTGTATAGAACCCTGGGACAGTGACAGTCAAATAAGTATATAGGGTTTAAGTGGTTAATTAATTAATGAATTATATATTGGCACATTACTTATTATTGTCATTAAACATTTTTCATGTAATAGACTTGTAATGTACTTTGGATAAATATGGCCACCAGTTGGTGAGTCAAAATGTGCAAATGTGGTGCTCAATAACGCTGATTTTCTAATAATTAAGCATTACATAACATCTTACACCACTTTCTGCCGGGCAAAAACTTGAAAATGTAAGAACATGCTCCAAGGACGGTATACTGTATGATGAGTGCTCCTTACAATTTGCAAATAACACAGGGTCTCGTGTCTGCATATTGTGCATAACAACATTCAATCTTTACCTGCCAAGAGAAATCCAAGCACATTTGTTTGGTGCTTCTCAGCCTTCCAGAGTGCCAGCTCCATCTCCTCTCGCTCGCCGTCCGACACTAAATAACTTCACAACCACCATTAACATGCAACAACTTAAGGTGAGGGCTATACTCCTTGCACCATATGCCAGGGGATTGTTGTTTTATCAACAATGTTTTATTGAAAGATCTTGTGGTGACAAGCATATTGACCTCTGAAGTTGTAAATTGATATCTCAATGTTTAACTTTGCTACCATATCTAATCTATTTGCCGTGTTGTGTATGCACAGGGTGACCTGCTGGAACTTACTTTCTATAGACTGACGATAACGGCTCCACAGGGAGCTGAGAGGCAGATAGCCAGAGCTGGGTTAGACGGCTCTTGGGTGTGGGTGTCAGAGTCACGTTCAGCTCCAGGTCCGTGGGAAGCAGCAGGTGCCCTTAGGTTACAATCACTCATTAGTAGAGGCTAATACTGTATTTATGGTCGTTGAATAGACTGACTGAATAACACAATCGAGAGGTGGCATGAAGTACACTGTTTTGTGCTTTCTGTACCTGTTGACTGGGGGTCTAACTGATCTTCATGCATCATGCAATCAGTGGTGGCTCCCGTAAGCACCTCAAACTGGGATATCTCCCCCTCCAATAACGTAAGGGACGGAGAAACTGAAAGACATGTATTTGTCCATTCATTGTGTTCATTTATGGTATGCATGGCTGTAAAAAACGTCCTGTGACACTCAACTCACCCTTATGAAGCATGTCGAGGACTGAAGATTGCTCCACGTTCGGTTCCGGAGCCACATTCACAACACTGCAAAGGTCTTTAAAGTGGTTGAAGATGTCGGTCTTCAATGTGAGGGTGTCCAATTCAACGGGCAACAGTAGAGACTGAAGGGGAAACAAACAGTCATGAGGGAAAGTTATAGATATCCAAATAATTTGCCTTATTTTCTATACTTTTACGACAATTACCTCGTCAGTTGTCAGTGGCTCAAACTCCTCCTTGACATGTGAACAGGTGTGAGAGTTCTTGTTGTCTAGATGTGGAGGGCTTTCGTAAGGCGCGCAGTGCCTGAGAGGACAGTCACCTGTTACATTTGAACACTTTGGGCTATAGGAGAACAGACACATTGCAGGCCATGTGTGATCTGGACTGCTCACCTGAATATGATGTCCTCGGACAGCTTGGCTCCTGTGGAGCTGAGCAAAGGATCAGAGACAGGGAGGGTCCTTAGCCTGGACAGTGTGGCTTTCGTTGTGGGCATGCATGCATGTCTCTTACATTGTGTCAGGTAATCCACAAACATTATGTCTTCTGGCAACAGGAGATCTTGGAAAATGTAATCAGTTTATAAAATGTTTTATTAAGGAAAACATATGTATTCAGTGTGACAAAATACATGTTTAGAAGCATTAGTAAGCAGTTTTGTGACCAATAACTACTAACCATCATTGTCCTGTCTGGAGCACATTTTGTTGGCTATGCTATTGCAGAAGGATTCCTGACAGAGATCGCCATTGCTTTTCGTGTTTTCCAAGAGCCAAAATGCCTCATCTCTTTCCAGATTGTTCGAGTCGGGGTTGGAACTGGGTACCACGTCTTCTGAATCTCCCTTCAAATGGTGCACAGTGATACTCAGTCTGGAATAGAAGAACTCTAATTAAAACCTTCTGTGCCAGGATGCTAGCCATGGAACTGACATGAATATTTTTGAACCTTTTCACCTTCTGGAAAGACAGAGTCAAGTAAGACAGAAATTCAGTTTCTGATTTTGATATGAAGATGAAAAATACCTTTCTAAACACGCATTCGCTGGTGCCATACTTCCTAACTCCTGTAGTACAGATCCACTGACCAAGAGTTTACAGGTGGAGATCACATTACCTACCCAGGACATCAAGTAAACCATTAGAACCACATTGGGTGAACATGCATTATCAATCAGTAGTCACTCACATCATACAGTATGTGAGTTAAATGCAGCTAATGAAGGTATACAGCATGGTCTAACAGGGCTAAATTTAAACCGTTAGTAATTGTATAGCCATAGCAGGTGGAATCTGGATTGGTGTTTGCTGAACGGATAGTAGTGCTAGATATTTTAATATACCTTACTGCACTTTTACGGCAGTGGCTCAGGAGTAGAGAAAGAACACGGAAGGCTCCCCCAGAGTTTGTGTCAAAGAGTCCTTGAGCAAGACTCTGAACCTCTAGTTGCTCCCGGCGAGCAGGTTGGTGCCTTGCATGGTTTCCTCTGCCATCGGTGTATGAATGTGTGTGTGAATGGGTGAATAATGCACAAGCTCTGTAAAGGCGCTATATAAATGCACCATTTACCATTTACCTATTTACTTTTGGTAAATTACGTCCCAAAGTGGGAAATAAAGCTGATTTGGTCATTAGTAAACAATAAATAACGCGTGGGCGGGATCATGTAAAGTGATTAGAGCAGGATGCACATGACTTTGACTGTCTTTGCAGAGCTCAGTTTGCTCAGGTTTTATACTATTAAATTAACACTGATTGTATCCAGTAAATGGTACCTCTGATCCATGGAGTTCTGTAGGTGACATAAGAGAGGGTACCAGCATGAGGGTAGAGGAGTCCTTCACCAGGGTGGTACGGCATTGGCAGTGCCAGCAAGTTCATTGTTACCTTGACACGAGTGGTCTCCTGAAGTCCACGCAGGGATGAAAAGGGAAGAACATTTTTAATGTTAGTGGTATCAATGATTCAAGATTAGACATAATCATCTATTCTAAAATAAACTGTGTGGTGGTGGTGGTGGTGGTGGTGGTGGTTTCTATGTTGTATTTTTCTCCAAGTTTTACAGACTCACCTCACAGACATAGTCCAGCGCTTTATATTTGATAGCAGAGAACATCTTTCCAAAGACATAGCTCTCATTATCTGACCTAAAGTACAGTAGATACACACAATTAGCCTATTATTATCCTTTATTTAACCAGTGTGACTGTGAACCAAGGGTTAGCCAAATTGAGATTTTCATCTCTTTTTCAAGTGGGCCCCACTGCCCCAGCCAAGAATTAAGGCAGCATACTGTACTGTACTGTACTGTACTGTACTGTACAATGTACATTATAGTTTCACAACATTAAAACAAACAAATAAAAACAAGATGATAAAAGCACAAAAGAGCAGCAAGGCCATTTTAAAGATATTAAAGTTATGGAGCTTTATATAGGGTATAGGGTGAAATATAGGCACATTTCATGAACATTTATTATAAGGTAAATAGGCCTTTAACAATTTAAGAAGTTTATGAAACCACGCAGTTACATGACAAGATATAACATTTGCTAACTTTACTTCAGAAGAAACCTGTTAGCTAAGTGAGCCTTATACTTCGTCGTCCTGCGGCGTCGCGCGCCAAAAAATAGCCAATCTACAAACTACAACACGTCGCATCCGCAATGCATTGTGAGCTTGTAGATCTGCTATTTTCGCCAAACGTTTGGCCCCAAATGCCACTGACTGCAAGTCTGTGCTGCTACATTTCCCCCATAAAACCTCATTGGAACAGAGGCAGAGCTAATACAAATACAAACATATTGAGCCGTAATTGGAACTTACATGATGTAGTTCACTCAGGTGTTTTGAAGAACAGTCAGACAAAATATTAATAATAACACTAAATGATGATGTATCGCTTTGGCCTGGTAGGGGAGGGGTTGCCTCCAGAAGGACAGTCACGCTGTGATTGGCTAAAGCCTATAATTTATACCCCGTAGTACGACGGTGTCCGCTTGCCAAAAGTAGAATTTACAAGCTATGGCGACGGATTATTTAGCTTAATGGTCTACAGCAGTAGATGGTAATAATAACGGGTCATCACAAAATAAAACATTAGCCATGCCCATGGGCCCACTTGCCAGGAATTTGGTAATTACATTTTATCATCTTGTCGTTTGTAAACTTTGTATTTCTGGCACTGGTGTGCACACAAACAACCACAAGGTGGCAATATTTTACCAAGGTACATCAGAGTATAGCCAGTGAGAATAGTACACACCCAACCACACACACAGCTATGCCAAGTCAATTATCTTTCTGTCCCAGTTTAAAGTATCATATTCTATTATACAATCAAATGAGACAAATATCTGAGGGTTTAACATGATAGCATTAGAAAACAGCAGGTGGTGACTATTACAAGTCCTGAAGACAACAGACCAAGGATTATGTTCTGTACTGAAATTCAAAGATGGTGTGAATGAACTGAGAATTGGTGTTCTGTGGAAGTATACATGCATACTGTGTTCTGTGGTACATAGCCTACAGTATGGTGTGTGTGTGTGTGTGTGTGTGTGTGTGTGTGTGTGTGTGTGTGTGTGTGTGTGTGTGTGTGTGTGTGTGTGTGTGTGTGTGTGTGTGTGTGTGTGTGTGTGTGTGTGTGTGTGTGCGCGTGTGCGTGTGTGTGTGTGTGCACACTGTCAGGCAAAATTTTTCATTCTTATGGTTTTGTAAGATTTGCCTCAGTTGCAATGTAACAACTCTGAGAACACTGTATTTCTATTTAAAATTATTGTACATCAATTATTTTGTTTTGACTGTATTGTTCTACTTTTGCTTTGGCAATGTTATGTTTTCTCACGCCAAAACAGTATTTTGAATTGAATTGTGTGCCAGTTTATAAAATGAACTTGTGAATGCATTTTTAAACACCACCTAACCATAAAATTATATTTAAAGGTAATGCATGAGATCTTATTTATTGATAATGTTTTTGAGTTGATTCGGGTCTTCAAGTGATGAGTGATGATCTCCTGGAATGTTTTTTACTTTACTTCTTTTGTGTGTATCATGGAAAATCTGGTCACACTTGAGTGAGGACCAGGGAGAGAACCAGAGTGGACTCACACCAACATGGGACTGTCTGTCTGCTCCTAAGAGCTCTAATGAAAGTACACACTCCCTGTCTGTGTCCAGCATGTATGCACAATACAACCACTGCAACGCACACAGGGGCGTCACAAGGGGGGGGGGGGGACTGAGTTACTTGGGCCCAAGGTGGAGGGGCCTTCAGTATTTTATTATAGCAGATATACAAGCTCACAGCGCGGCACCGAGTGCCACGCTGCGAGCTTTTAGATGTGCTATTTTTGAAAAGTCATAAAAATGAGTGCAAATCTTTGAATATACTGTATGTATTTTTTAAGCGAACATTTGTAACCCCCTGCTTCTGGGGGGTCCCTGGAACTAAATATTTTGAGATGGGAGTCTGTGGCCAAATACATATCATTTTGGAGGTCCTTGTCCTTCACATGAAAAAGTTTGAGCACCACTGACATAGAAACATAGGTTTTTCAAAAAACCTTAGAAGGATTTGAAATATTGCACAAATTTTCAAGATTATTCAAAAATAGCAGATCTACAAGCTTGCAGCACGGCACTGTGAGCTTGTACATCTGCTGTTTTTCAATAATTAAAGTACCCAGGGCCCAGAATTTGGTGCGACACCTCTGGCAATTAACGCACACACTCTCTGTACATACCCAATGATATTATACTCTGCTCCACAACATATCTAAGCAAATGTTGTACATTTTACTCTATTATTTAATAGTTACTATAGTTACAGTAATGAGAATATTTGATATAAAAAACATACATTAGCCTACATTTACTGAGAACTCAATACATTATTAAACCAGCAGTACATTGTTTATTAAAAGCAGGCAAACTTTATTAAAGTGTGAAATTATTCTGCTTAATGAGTTCTTTTATATTTGGTACTGTAAGTATATTTTGATACCAATTCTGCGCTTTAACTCTAGTACAATTTTGAGTGCAAGACCTTAACTTGCAGAGTATTTTTAAATGGTGGTATTGGTGCTTTTTCAAATCTTACTTCTTCTACCACTGGTACATACATGGAAACACCTCAAGGTTATTGAAAATCCCCAAATGAGAGCTGAGTAGCCTACTTAGCATAAAGGGAGCTTTCTCTCTCTCATTGAAGTGACTATCAAATTCCTCATGCAGTGGCCAAAACAGTTTAACCTGAATGATGGAGATCAGCGTGAATCAGAAGCTGTAACACAGCGATCCTTGTTCCAATCCGTATCTAGCTGTAAAGTCCTGTGTTGCCACATCAAGCCATAGTGTTCCTATTAAGCATGTCAAAATAGGCAAAATATCGATGAAAATATCCAAACGTTCGGCCAAAATAGGCAAACATGGTTAAAATAGCCGATCTACAAGCTAAGCTCACAGCGTGTGCGTTCATGGATCAGTCATTTCTGCTCTTGACAATAACAGAATTCATAGAGAGTGTAGAAATGGATTGTTGCTATACTGTTAGTGCACTTAGTTTACTTTTATATTCATACCTTTTAATAGTTCATAGCATTAACATGCAAATCCCAGGCAATTCAATAAGTGCGTTTATCTATGACACCCATTCCCGAAATAGGGGATACATACATACAATAAAAAACACTTCTGACTATGCCAGTTGGAATTGCACCAACCACCATTTAAGGATTTAACTTTAAAGGAGGTTTGTTTCACAGAGCTTTAAAACTTTATAGGGGTTGGGGAACTTAGTGAAGGCACCAGAATTGACAAAATATAACATTTAAAAACAGATAGAGATATCTGTGCCAACAGCTAGAGATATCTATGCCACTGCTATACAATGAGGCAGTCCTCAACACCATAGAACACATTTCTTCTCCATCATGAGCAGTTAAGGCACACCACATCAAAAGGAGTATCAATTCAAGTAGGTTAGTTTCACTGCAACAAAGAAAGCACAATACACACACTTAGTTTGGCTATACTCTGAGGCAGGGGTGCCCACACTTTTTTGACATGAGATCTACTTTTAAAATGACTAGATCAACATGATCTACCCATCCAAAATGTTTTCGCTGAGGGCCTGAGGGAGTATAGCAGCACTGGCGTTACATTTTAGACAAACACACTTAAGGGGGAAATAAATGGGAATTACTGGGGGAAATGTCTTCATCCCATTCTGTATGGAAGTGGTAGGTTTTGGGGTTCTTTGTAATGCTACTGACTCTTGAACAAAGTACTGCATTGGGAGGTTTGCCTGCCATGAAGGGAGCTTACAGGCCCTTCTTGATGTCATATTGACATATTTGTTTTTTATTTTAATTATATATTTTTAGAGGCATGTCATGTGGTCTACCTGCTCACCCTTGGTGATCTACTGGTAGATCACGATCTACCTTTTGGGCACCCCTGCTCTT
The DNA here is from genome assembly GCF_963921795.1 of Nannobrachium achirus. Lineage (NCBI taxonomy): Eukaryota > Metazoa > Chordata > Actinopteri > Myctophiformes > Myctophidae > Nannobrachium > Nannobrachium achirus. Next base: position 47,912,809 of record NC_137832.1, on the reverse strand, counting down.
AGGGCTGCTCTTCGTCCATGCCTTACCCCTGAATCTGATCCCTATTGCCATTTTTTTACTATTTTGAAAAAGATTTTTGAATTGCTTATCTAAAAGCTCACAACGTGTTGATGAAGATCGGGTATTTGAAGTATATTTTATCTATCTATCTATCTATCTATCTATCTATCTATCTATCTATCTATCTATCTATCTATCTATCTACATATCTATCTATCTATCTATCTATCTATCTATTGTATCTAAATGGACCAGTGAGGGTCCACTTGCTTCCATTTGTACACTCTCTGAGGATTTCCAAATTGATAACACAACACTGGGAATGTACTGTGTTTAACAAACAAAACAAAACAACCATGCAGCTGAGAATTTGAAACCTCAAACACGATTTTCAAGTTTATTTTGTGGGACGGGCGATTTATTCAGTGTCAACAAGTACAGAACTGCATTGTTATGGGCACGACACCGGATCCTGACCTCAAATCACAGTAACCTGACAGTGACAGGACAATGGCCCGGCTTCAGAGCACTGTCCGTCCTCTGGAGAGGGTGTGAAACGAGACACTGTGGTCACTGGTCACCACCAACAAAACACACTACATGAAATATGTTGTCAAAGAAAGATCACTGTGCACTCCTTCTGTATTTAGCCGTACATGGAAACATATTAAAACAGAAGTGTGTGCACTCACACACACAGGCATGTGCGCACACATGCACACACACACACACACGCACGCACGCACGCACACGCACACACACACACGCACATTTTCAAGGGCCAAGATATTTTCCAGTTGCGACAAGAGCTTGGAGGTATGCTATTTCCGATATTTTCACGAAAAGGCCCTTTTAGAAATGGCCCTGCCTCTACATTAACATTCTCTGCTCGTCCCTGATGCACACTTTAAAGTGCTGTGGATACATACATGTGCTATATATAGGCCTATACATTCATCATTTACCTCAAAGTTCTACTTAAGTAGCCTACAGTACTTGAGTAACTAAGTATATTTACTCAAGTACTGTACTGTAATTTGTAGGTACTTTTACATGAGTATGCCCATTTCCACCACTTAATACTTCTACTTCACTACATCTACTACTTACATCTCATACCTTTTACTCATAGATTTATTACAAAACACATAAACCAATTGAGCCCTGTTTTATACTACGAAAACAGCTGATCTACAAGCTCACAAAGCGTCATGATGCAATGCATTGTGAGCTTGAAAATCTGGTATTTTCAAAAGAGTTGACAAAATTTAAACATGTTCAAAAAGATTGTGCAATGGGCCATTCATAATGTACTTCCACTTTGGTAATTTAAGCTTAATTTGATGCCAATACATTTGTAAAATTAAGTAAAAGCTATTGAATACAGGCCTTTTGAAACAGTGTATTTCTACATTGTGGTATTGCTACTTTTACTTTAAGTCTTGTCACACACACACGCACACACGCGCGCGCACACACACACGCACACGCACACACACACACACACACACACACACACAGACATGTCATCTGAAACCAATGTATTTGGGTCACTTGAGTTATTGTAGTTTCTATCCTCAGTGCAGATAGAAAGAATCATGCATTCCCTTGCCTTCTCATATTAGGTTTCTTCTCACTCTGAGATGTACGTTTCGGTCCAAGTGCCTCAAAGCGGCCAAACGTAATGAACAGTGCTCACTTCTGGGGTTTCATCCAAGCCAGGGTTACACTTGAAAGTTGTTGCAACGCATTTCACGGATAGCCTACCGCAGAGTTGTACATGTTCTGCTTTTTCTAACCTATAATAAATTACACCAACACTACATACATAATTTCCCTTTTTTTATTGCTGCTACACCAACATTGCTTTTTGACTTTTGCAGTCACAGAAGAGAAATGACAGATAATGGAAATACAGTTACAGTACTTGAGCATTACAAATAAAACAGCACATTGAAACATTGACTTACATTTCATTCAACAGTCTTAAACAACAATGCACCATTCTACAAGTACCGGTATTTCTTAAATCATTTTATTACCAAACAACCAGGCAGGCATATTCTCTACAGAAGCTTATACATTACATTCTTCATTGTCAAGAAGCTAGACCTCATTTTCATTGTCCTCCTGAACACATGAAGGCCTGTGAGATTCTTGTCAAAGAGGAGAACGATGATGGTAAACACTGCCTTTCTTTGATAGCCCTTTTTCACTGATCTTTTCATTCTTTTTTTCTTTGTGAGACATTAAAGGAGGAGTCAGATACAGAGTAGCTGAGACTGAGGAGAGGGAATCTAGCAGATCTACAAGCTTCGTTTCACGTTGGGTTGTAAGCTTGTAGATCTGCTAGATCGGTTGCTGGTCCATTTTTACACTTCCAAAGTTCAAGTACACAATAGTGTTAGTAGTTCAACTCTGAGTGTATACAAACAGAACCAAATGAACCCTTATGGGTCAGTAACTCTAAGAGAGTACACACGTGTTTACTGTATATCTCTCAAACATAAAGGAGAAATAGATAGATAGATGTCACATTTTTACAACACCGCTATTACAAAGGTTTTGCTATTTACCTGTCACCAATAAGGCACCAATCATGTAGTCTTCAGCATTGATGGCTGCCTTACATTTATATTTTAAGGTAAAAAAATGACCTTACCCAACAACAAACATGTGGCTCAAGGCGGCCATCAGTTTACGGCTTACAGAGGTAAAGACACCAATCATTGGTCCAACGAAAAATAGAAAACATTCACAATCATAATAACTTTATTGGGGAGGGGGGGGGGGGAGCAATACTTTTATTCCACAACTCCTTAAAAGCTCTTTGGATGCATTATTTTCTTTTTAATTATTTATTTTCAGAGAAATCTTACCCATATTGTATATCTAAATGAACACTCAAGATTTGACATTTTATTACCCAGGATTGTCCTGTGCTGGTTGAGGCTCGCTGTGCAGTGCACCCGGGGAGTGGACGCAGACAGCAGCTGTCTCTCATTTCTTGCGCTCTTCAATCTGCTCCACTTCGCTGGACTCGTCCACCACCTTGCCGTTGATCATGGTCTGAGTGACCACCTTGACGATCTTCCTAGTTCGCACTTCAGGCTCTTCTGCAACACACAGGATAAAGATCGGGGTTATTAACATGGAAGGGGAAGTAGTCACGATATCCTCTGTGACGCCCTACGATGGTGGGTTTGGCAATAATTCATAGACAAAGACTTATGGCACTAATAACATTCTATTTAATGTCTACAGGGGAATATTTTGTTCTGTTCGACCTGGGGAGATGAAATAGCTTTTTCAGCTTCAACCAGCTGATGGTTGCTCAGATGGCTATAATGAGCGCAGGGCCGCAGGTCGGAGCTGTTAGTTGGGTTATGTGTCTTTCTCAGGGACATTTCGACACGTACTGTACTGTATAATGGGTGAGCTGGGGGTCGGCATGGTGACCTTCCCAATCCCAGAGTGGTGTCTATACACACTCAGCTACGGCCGCCCCAAAACACGCATACTACCATGAGGTTGCACCCTAACATTTAACTTCACAAAAAACAATGCCTAAACCTAACCTTAACCCTAACCCTAACATCACAAACACTATGCCTAACCATAACCATAACCCTAACCCTAACCTCACAGAAATTATGCCTAAATCTAACTTCAAAACCCTGTCTACCAGGGCGAAACACATGGAAAAGAGACTCTCCCATGCAGGTACTGCTGGTACTAAAATGATTAATGGCAAGTGAAAAGTGTACTTTAATATGTGTGAAACATCATTGGAATCCTAACAAAACATTAGGTGACGCCAGCAAGGGTTATACCTCAACATGCAGTAACTAAGGCAAGGTACTCAACATGGGGTTCAGGGACCCCCTTGACGGGGTTCCATGGGGTCCACAGATAATTCATAGTTAGGAACTTAAGAGACCCTACAGGTCACTCTGTAACTCTATAAGGTCTGTAATTCAGTTCGGCTCTGTCCAAACAACAATATGACGTCATTCAGAGGTTCGTGGGGACCATTGTTTACTTCATTAACAATGTTGAATGAAGTAATAGGTTATACTGTGCATGCACAAGACAGGGTAGAGTACATCATGGCAGAGTACCGACCGCACAATGGTAATATAATGAAGCTGGAAAGGACAATGTCAAGCCAGCGGAGATGAAAAGAAACAGGGCATGTCTTTGTGATACTTTCAGACTGACCCAAGATGAACTAGACTAGAGGTATCAAGCGTCTATTCATGACTGTTTTAATCCCAATGGAATTTTGGCCATCTGATTAATGACATTGTAATAAAGTGATATCATTCTGAAGTTCAATATTTGCTGCATGAGGAAAGGTGTATTGAGCGATTTCCATTTTGAAATGAATACTCAGGTTTGGTCTCTCATGACACTTCTTTGATCTTTTCGGCAGGTAGTATAACTTACTTTTGGGAGGTTGAGGGATTTCTTTAACCCTGCAGGACAAAACATAACACAACAGTTTTAATTCAAGAGAGCATGAGAAGCACTCAACACAGCACACGTCAAATACCCACCCTTTACAGTTTTTAGGTCTATGTCGATTTGATCTTATTGAATGCTTGAATGTTATTTAATTAATGCTTTGCTGCAATCAAAGATATACCATATCGACAGACAGACAAACAGACGGGCACAGACACACAGGCAGACACACAGACAGAAGATAAAATCGTGAAGCTTTATATTTTGTTTTTCCGGTATCAGGGGTCTCCTCAGCTCTATAGCAAACAGAAAATAATATTTCAGTTTAAGAAACCAATTTACCCAATCATGAGAGAAGATCATTTCATCAGCTTAAAGTTTGTTTGATAATTCTTTGTTTCACCGCTTCAAATCTCACTTGTTCATTCTGTATCCTGAATTAGTTCTCTCTTCTGAACTGAGAAGATTGGTATCCTGTGTTTTAATGTTTTAACAAGCAATTGCTTGTACATTTAAATCCTTTTTTCTACAAAACGAATTTCACTGTGTGTATTTAATTTCAAATGTGTTCCTGCTGTGTATCGCTTTTCAAACCGCGAGCGACTTACACTTCCTCTCCCTCCAGCAGCCTCCTGTAGGTGGCGATCTCCATCTCCAGGTTCTGCTTGATGCGCAGCAGCTGCTCGTAGTCAGTCTTGTTGCGCTGCATGTCCAGACGCAGTTGAGACAGCTCGTCCTCCAGCCCGGTCAGCGAGGACTGCAGGCGGTCCATCTCCACTGCGTACTTGTGGCCCGTCTCCCCGAGGTTGCCCTCCAACACCCCGACCTGGAAGCCAACAAAACGTCAAGGATGTCCACAATTACAACACCAGAGGCAGGGCCACAAATCATGCTCAACCAAGATTCGGCTCAAACAAAGGGGTCAAATACATACACCCACACCAAACCTATGTACAGTACGTATCGTCCCTGATTCTGAGGTATACTGTATCTGCCTTAAAAATGTAAGTTCTCAAAGGGACATGTTGGGAGTTTGTAGATCTGACTTTTACTGTAGTTTTTGGCGTAGAGGGAAAACATGGCGAGTTTAAGTGGTTAAAGGTTAATGAAATAAACAGCAGATAATGAGTATTGGTTTGGTACTTCAATGTGATAAACTAAAGTAACGTTCCAAATAGCATATTTTCCATCATCTACTGTACTGATCAAACTTAGAACAATGTACATATTTTAAAAATAGACATTTATGTTTATGGCTTTTATAAGATGCAATTTAGCAATTAGGTGGAAATGATCCCATAAGTCTAAGCCAGACAGGCTGCAGTCAAATCATATATACACATAACAATAGCATGTCTGGGAAACATACAGTATACAGCCCCATTAAGTCCACAGATAAGTCATCAGTGTTCAAACAAACATCAATTGGCTATGACTCTGACATGTTAAACGTCGTTCAAAGCTCTTTTCAGCTAGGTGAAATGGCTCTGGATGTTTACTCATAGATTTCATCCGTTTACCACGTGCAAATAACCTCACCAGCTGACCAGCCCAGGGCCCGGAGGGACAAATAACCTCACCACCTGACCAGCCCAGGGCCCGGAGGGCCTGTCAGTGCCGCGTGATTATGGATCCCACTGGGAAAGATGGATGGAAACGGCATAGAGCGCTCATTTTCAGTTATTGTCCACGACATTGCAAGCGGCGCGAAGGCCAGCGGACCAGGCGAAGAGCGGGCGCCGGCCGCGCGAGTTACGAAGCCGTGGTGAATGCAATCGTTATATTTATGCCCAGGCCGTAAGGCCTGGGCAAGCGCACGATAAACGCCATGATAATTGGGTTTTGGTGCACCTCGCGCGGTCCAAGTGACTACAACGGAGCGCTCCCTACGTCCGGTTCAGCCAATCACAAGCTTCAAAAATGAGTCCGGGGCGTGGTTATCCATCTTTCCCAGTGGGATCCATAATCACGCGTCAGTGCCAGCATAAAGTGCTCTACTTACAGTATGTACGATTTTGATTATTACAAAACATACACTAACCACTTCAGCCCTCTATACATTTCGGCCATTTGAAAATAGCCGATCTACAAACTGACAATGCGCCACGATGCGATACATTGTGAGCTTGTAGATTAGCTATTTCCAGCAGATTATGTTGAAAACTTGAAATGGGACATTCTGCATAATGATTACTTTTACTTTTGGCACTTTAAGTAAGTTTTGATGCCAACAATTTTTTTACTTTTACTCAAGTACATTTTGAATTCCAGACTTTTACTTGTTACATAGTATTTCTACATTGCAGTATTGATACTTTTACTTAAGTAAGAGTAAGCCTGCCTTATATAACAATTAGGCTGAGCATATGTAATGTGTGGATATTTTAGTCTCCAGTCGTCTAAAGCTGTGGTTACTGTGCGATGATGTGCTCTCACACGTTTCGGCAGTGACACGGAACAAAACGTCTTGCTTGTTTAAACTCGGGGGGCTCTGTCGCAGTGACTGATTATAGGAAGAGAACGGAGCCGCTGTGTACATTGTATCACTATTAACTACAGAGCTATGTTGACAAAGAGAAAGCAGCTGTCTCCTGTAGATATAGGCCTGTCAAAGTGTGCGTTGTGCAGAGAGAGGGGACAGGCCGGGGTGAGGAGAGGGTGAGTTTGGGGGGCGGTGGGGGTGGAGGGGGGCTATTAGGCTATAGGGCTCCAAAGCTGTCAGTAGTGTTTTTAATTGTAGATGAGGAGGTACTTACAGAAGGCTCTATTGTGAGTAGTAGACTTATATACCCCAGTATATACCGGTAAGTCAATGTTTGATTTGACTGGTAGTTGTGTCCAAAGAAACTAAGTCCTCCATATACTGTAGCCCTGTGTATGCGTGCGTGCATGCATGCATGAGTGCGTGCGTGCGTGTGTGTGTGTTACTGAAAATCGTTTTGAACAAAAAACTAAAAAAGCTATTTGTCACAAAGCATCTGCAAAAGATTGCTGCTATTTGTTCCAAAAATCTTTATACCCTGTATAAGATAGATCTGTTAACACAATGTGGTACCCCCTCCAACTGTACTGTATACCGGTATGTTCCCCTTTTTCAACTGTTTTTATTATATTTTGACACTTGCATTGGCAATGTAAATGTATGTTTACTCATCATGACCATAAAGCTCCTTTGAATTGAATTGTGTGTGTGTGTGTGTGTGTGTGTGTGTGTGTGTGTGTTGTGTGTGTGTGTGTGTGTGTGTGTGTGCGTGCGTGCGTGCGTGCGTGCGTGCGTGCGTGCGTGCGTGCGTGCCTGGGTGCATGCGTGTGTGTGTGTATAAGGTACCTGCTTGCGCATGTTGTCCAGCTCAACCTCCAAAGCCTGCAGGAAACGGCGCTTCTCGTTGAGCTCACCCTGGGCGCAGCGCAGCGCATCGTTGTTATCCTTGACCTCTGACTGTATTGCCTCCAGCTGCATAGTGCACACACACACAAACAATTGTGATACTATAGGCTATCTACTGTACATCAGTGAATCCCAAACTTTTTAGCTCGTGACCCAGAGAAATTAGACATTTGCCCGGGACCCAAACTAGTAAAAACAGCAGACGTACAAGCTCACAACGTGTCGCTTCGTGCATCGTTGTGAGTTTGTAGTTTGTCTATTTGCATTACTTTTTAAACATTTGTTTTCTAATTCATGGAAGTTCTTTGATTTTATTTATATTTACTTACTTTTGAAAGGTATGTTGTGTTCATGAAAAAATGTGGCCCATAAAAATGTGGCCGCGACCCACAAATGGGTCCTGACCCAGTGTTTGGGAACCAGTGATCTACATTACTTACAGTAATTTGATATCCGGACACTCAGCCTAAATCTTCATTTCGTTTCCCTGCATTATTCGAGAGCTCTGTTCAGCTGAAACTAGCGATTCAGGGGCTGGAGCCAGGCTAGTAATTTGACTTATACAGTATATAGTTTAAAAAAAGCCATGCCCCACAGTATATAGTTTTAAAAAAGCCATGCCACACACACACACACACACACACACACACACACACACACACACACACACACACACACACACACACACACACACACACACACACACACACACACACACACACACACACACACACACACACACACACACACACACACACACATAATAAGTTACCTCTGTGTGTGGAAGAGAGATTAGCCCCAGGAGTGAGTGACTCACCTTCTTCATGTACCAAGTCTCTGCCTCCTCCTTGTTCTTGCGAGTGATTCCCTCATACTGGACTCTCAGTTCGGCCATGATGACTCCCAGGTCGGGCCCGACGGTCGCGTCCACCTCCACACTCACCTGCTCGTTGCTCAGACGGGCCCTCAGGCATGACTTTTCCTGCACAGCGGCAGAGAGGAGAAAGAATGCAGCGTATGTTGAACATGGCACCTTTGGACACAGATACTGTACAGTACATCAAAGACCTAGCAGCTCTGTACTGTGTCACGTTTGTTTGTCATGTGGGGGGGAATTGTGTTTTCAGCTTCAGCCAGCTGATGGCTGTTCAGATGGTTGAAGTGTCTTGTTCAGTGACACTTCGACACGTACAGTATATCCAGGGCCGGAGGGGAATCGGTGACTTTCTGATTACCAGGCGGACTCTATACCCACTGCGTTACGGCCCTCCCATGATTTATTTAGATTGTACACTCTTGTTCATTCATTTGTTCATTCAATTGTGTTAATAAAATCTTCACCTCTCTCTCTCTCCCCAGCCAGTGACTATAGAAGTGCAGAGCAGAGTGTGACTGTGGGTGCTCGCAGTGGTTCTCAAATGTTTTTTCTTTTTTTGCCAAGGACCCCTAAATGTATATGTATTTAGCCATAGACCCACATCTGAAAATGGTTTGGGTTAGGGTAAGAAGAGAAGATTTGTGATGAAAAAACGAATAAAAAACAAGATACACTTTCAAGTTTTTTCAAAAATGTTCAAAAAAGTGGGGTCCCAGAGATAGAAATTATTGTATTCAGCATATTGAACTGGGGGTCCTTGAAATAAAGAAGGCTGAGCATCACTGCTCTGAGCAATCAGTAGTCAGCAGCATACACATACCAACATGTGTATGTATGCTGCAATAAGTGACATGCCATGTACAAAAAAGTACCCGCTGGCAGCCAGTGCCTGACACCAAGCATTAATGGAAAGGCCACAAAAAGAGGGCAGAGCTGTGGCGTGCCAAGCAGGGACTATGCAATGATGAAAGACACAATTAGATGCCCATGCAGGCTGCAAGACACATTCAGACCACACCTGAATGTCTGTAGGCCTATACACTTTCCTTGTACCTGGACGGGCTCGCGTGATTGCTTGTGCTGTGCATGCATCTGTGCACACACATGAGCATGAGCATATCGTTGTTGTCGGGCGGAAACCTTGTATCTCCAAGATTCAAATTTGTACGTTCTTTCGCAAAGTAAAGCCCTGCTTCATAATACAAGGCCGTCGCACAAAAGTATTGAAAACAGCAGATCTACAAGCGCACAACGCCTCGTGGTGCGAGGCGTTGTGTGCTTGTAGATCGGCTGTTTTCACTAGTTTAAGTCATTTTTAAAATGACAAATGCAAAACGAACGGTTTTGGACATACACGTTTTCCAACCGACAACGGCGATATGCACACAAACACTCACGTGCATGCTTGTGAGTGCATGTAAGCGTGCTATCACGGCATCTACAGGCACAATGCCTCCAGAGAGGAGGGTGCGGCAAGTAGGTACCTATGTTATCATATTTCAGATACTGAAAGCAGTTTTCCCCTCTGACCTCACTGAGAGAAAACACAAAGACAACAGACACAGGTGGAGGCCTGTGTTCAGCCTATTGTCTCAACCCAGGGTGGCGGTGGGCCATCTGGGAACCGGATTGTCCCCGGTTCCCTGTCTCCTCCTGGCTTCATGTGGAAGTGTCCCTGAGCAAGAAACTGAACCCCTAACTGCTCCCCGTGAGCTTATAGATCATCTATTTTTGGATTGGATTGCATCAACTTATATTGCAAGTTCGAGTCTCGATCCCCACGGCCTTTGCTGCATGTCACTCCCCATCTCTCTCCCCCATTTCCTGTCAGCCATACTGTCTATCCCTAGGCATAAAAGCAAAACACACAAGCACAAGAAGAGCACACAAGATCTTCCGGGACAACGCTCCACTCGATCCATCCAGGCTCTTCTCCCTTCTGGCCCTCAAACTGTGGAATAAATTCCCCATTGCTTAGAACTGCAGACTCACTACCTATCTTGCACCGTAATCTGAAGACTCAACCTCTTCAGACTCCACCTTGGCCCGTAGCACTTGCCCTAGCCTCGGCGACCTTAAATGTAATGTATAGCTTGTTATGTGAACTGATGCCAGGTCATTGTTGACGGGGCATCCAAAGTGTGTATAGCTTCAATGTAACGATAATCTCTTGGTTATTCTACTGTTAAACTGATAATAGGCTCTTGGTTAACCTACGTTTTTTTAGATTACTGCTTCTATGCATTTGATACATTACCTTGCACTGTCCTTGCCACTCTGGATTCAGAGTGTCCGCTAAATCAGGGGTTTTCAAAGTGGGTGACGGGGCACCCTGGGGTGCCGCGACGGCAGTCCAGGGGTGCCGCGAGATAATTTGATAATATTTGAAATTTATCTGGACATACATTACACACAAATACATTTAGTATCATTTTAAACTTGAAGTACAAAATTATTTTCAATCAGTTCTAACCAAAATGGCTATTATCTCGCTTTCCTTGCAACATAATCGGTAAAATATGCTATAAATATAAGGTGCTGGGAGTGAAAATTAGGAATATAATAATGTAGGGGTGCCTCGGATGAAAAAAATATTTATAGGGGTGCCCCGAGCCAAAAACGCTTGGGAACCCCTGCGCTAAATGACTCAATTGTAAATTGTAAATTGTGAGTAACGGATATCAATTATGTAAATGTGTGTGTATCTGGCTTTCAAGTACTTCCAATATACATTCTTTGCTCTGAAATCTTCTCCCCTTCCGGGACGGGACGATGCCTGACAATGTGTGAGGTGATTAGGCTGATGTGCAAAGCGTCATTGATCAAAACTTCGACGTGACCTCTGCTCTGGGAGTGATCTCACCTCGTCGTGATTTTTCTTGAGGAAGTACAGCTCCTCCTTCAGGCTGTCCAGGTCTCCCCGGAGGGTGGAGATGAGCTGGTCGTGGTCAGACTTGGCCCTCCTCAGAGCCTGGCAGTCCCTCTCCACAGACTGGCACAGAGTGGCCTCGGCCTCCCACCTGTGGACATACGGTATGGCCACGTTATACTGAGTGCATCACAAAGTACATCACTAACACCCAAGTGCAGTGGTCTTCAACGTTTTCAGGCCAAGGACCCCTTAGTTGAGAGAGAGATGAAGCAGGGACCCCCAAAGTACTACATATTGTATAAAATTGTGTTGCAGATTAAAAATTTTCATCGATTTCTTAGACAGCTTAGACTTGTTTGACAGCACTGTCAGATGTTGTCAAACTGTCATCATGTTGGATGAAAACGTGTATTTTCAGACATTGAACCACTTGAACTGTCAAATACTCTTCTTTTCCCTCTACAAATCTCTTTGCCAAAAATAGCCGATCTACAAGCTTACAATGCCTCGCAGCGCGAAGACCCATGCCCTAGTGCAGTGTTGTGAAAGAGACTTATTGGCTGATGTGATTTTCGAATGCTAATCGACCTAAAGCCTGATTTACACATGGTCGGGTGAAAACGATTGGTGTACAAGCTCTCACAACGCTTCGCAGACGTGAGCTTGTAGATTTGACATGATATCACAGACTGTACATTGGATAAATAAATCAGCTCAAAATCAAGCAGCACAAAATCAAGCGGATGTCTCGCCTCCCCCACTTCCATTTCATCTTTGCAGCCGTGTAAATAAGTCCTACTGGGAAACCAAATAATTTTTGCACACACATTCCCACTACATAGCAGGGGCCTCAGTGTCAATTTAACTTAACACATGGATTATTAGGCCGGGTGTAAGAACTCTGTCCCTCAGAGTTCAATTAAGAGGGTTTCAAGCTGCCTGGTAGGCTGGTTGGCAATAGATATAACGCTTCTCTGCAACCTGCCACGGAAGACGGAACATACCATCAACATGTGAAAAAGAAAAGTGTGTGTGCGCGTGAGTGTGTGCGCGTGTGTGTGAGTGTGTGTGTGTGTGTGTGTGTGTGTGTGTGTGTGTGTGTGTGTGTGGGGGGGGGGGGGGTACTACCACTCTAGCATCCCTACTTCATCTTGCCAACAGTGGGTATAGCCTACTTTAGAAATGGATGATGTGCTCTTGACCTAAGTGATCTATCATGTTCCCAATGTTCACTAACGCTAGAACCACAAGTCCCCCCCCCCCCCCCCCCCAACACCCACACCAGCCACCCCAGCCCCCACCCCGCCGTGGGAACAAGGCTCTTATTTCGCTAAGCCGACAGACAGCTCATTTATTCACAGTGCCTCTCTGCGGTCTGACGCTCCCATGCGAACAGTCGCAGGCAGGCTATAAGAAAAAGACCCTCCATGTGACACTCACTTGACCCTGAAGTCGTCGGCAGCCAGCTTGGCATTGTCGATCTCCAGCATGATGCGAGCGTTCTCCAGGGTCTTCTTCCTCACCTGAGAGAGAGAGAGAGAGAGAGAGAGAGAGAGAGAGAGAGACACAGAGAGGTTGGGAGAGGACATTGTTTGTCGGAAACATTAAAGACGTCTGGATGTGGGTCACATTTTGCACATGCCAAACTATCAGGTTTCACGATGAATCATAGTATTATAGTGAGTTGTTTAAACAGAAAGAAAGGGGAAAGGCCAGGGATTTGCAGGATGGACATCTTTGTCTTTTGTCACACAAAAGGAAAACCGCTTTCATCTGAGCGGCTGATGTTGACATCACGGGAAGGGAGTATTTTTCTGGTCCCGCAGTGAGAATGCTTTTACAGCTTCACCCAGCGGAGATGGCTGCTCAGATGGCTCTCAGATGGGGCTTAAGGCTCTTTTCCACCGGCAGCGATAACGATGACGATAACGATTAAAAAAATGTGTTTTCAATTGAAGTGGATCGGCAGCATCCACCCAACACCGATAAAGACAACGATAGCCGACAACTACATCGTTAGGATCAACAACGATGTGGTTAAGATCACAGTGATATGGAACTGGGTCTCTGACAAACAGCTCGCGATGCGCTCTGCGCGAGCGGCTGTTAATTGGTGCCTCTTCACATTGATGTCCGATAGCTTTATCGGACATCAATGTGAAGGCATAATTATCGCGGTGATACTTTATGGCTATCGTCATCGTTATCGCTGCCGGTGGAAAAGGGCCTTTAGTGGGTTAAGTGTGTTGCTATGGGACACTTAGCATGTGCAGAGCAGACCAGGCAGGGGAGTCTGGGAATCGGCCACCATCTGATTACCGGATGGCCTCTTCACCCACGCAGCTATACGGCCGCCCTGCCACCACCATCTGATTACCGGATGGCCTCTTCACCCACGCAGCTATACGGCCGCCACTGACCTCCTGTCCGATGGCGTGCGCCTGGGCCATCATGCCGTCGATGTCGTGGCCTTTGGGCACCTTCTCCATCATCAGCTGCTTGATCTTCACCTCCAGCTCGGCGTTGGACTTCTCCAGCGAGCGCACCTTGTCCAGATAGTTGGCTAGACGGTCGTTCAGGCCCTGCACGTAGGGAAACAAAATATTGACATTTTGGTTGATATCTTATAGCCGATTCATTGGATGTTAGAAATCGATTAACATAGATATTGCAATTCGAGTTTCCACTATAGAGTTTACCTTGCACCTGTTATACTGTACAGTAACTGTGATTCTGTGTGCAGATGCAGACTTCTAAAAAACAATGCATTCTGATTTATCAGGCCTACTGATGAACTACACTCTGTTTTAGTGTCTGCTTTCACTAATGAAGGAGTTGAGCAACAACTAACATACAGTAAAGATTGCTTTACTGTAGTTGTTCTAGCCTACAGGTAGACTCTTTAGAAAGCTTCCCTATTAAGCACTGATTGATTCTGCAGCCTTCAATCATCACAAAAGACGTTTTCAGATTCAAACTTATGTCGTAAAATGAAATAACAGCAGAAGATGTTGCGATTCTTTGCCAATACTGATTGAACAGATATTGCATTTTTAAGTAAATATCAGCCAATACCAATAAGGTGAGTGATTAAAGGTAGGGTAAGTGATTTCATTTAAGTTTCAGTTTTCATGTACCGGTAGGTGACAGGCCTTCCTCCAATCATGATCAAGTGGGGGCAGGCCTTAAGGGCAATGCGCATAAGGCCTGACCCCACTCGACCATGATTGGAGGAAGCCCCCACTCTATCCTGATTGGAGGAAAACCTGTCTCCTCCACTGAAACTGCTTTTTTGGAGCTGTGTGAAGCACAGGCTCCCTATACGTGGCCGTGTGGGTCTGTGTGTGTGTCTGTATGTAGCCTGAACTTCCTAAACTTCGGCACGCTACTAGTCCCACAGTTTTGCCACCACACACTCGCGCCATATGTCAAATCGACCGGCTTACTCGGGAATCGTGGGCTAGTAACTTGCTAAGAGAAAGGTTCAATAGTTTAATTGATATTAATTTATTAGTGAATTAATTTTCCCCATTGACTTATAATGGGAATCGCAAAAACTCACATTCAATTATTTGTCTCTCGCAAACCATAGGGGCTAGAGTTTCAAGACTTGGAGAGGAGGTTCATAATGATTTCAAGGATTAAATAAAAAAGAATTGTGTCATTTGGCCGCATGGTGGCGCCATAACACCCCACTTTACGTTTTGGCCTGTAACTCTTGAACCGTAGGTCGGAAAATTAAAAATATTTTTTCCCTGGATTCCTTGGGTCATGACGCATCTCCCCATATAGGCCACGCCCATTTGCGCCATGATAGATTTTCCGCCATCTTGAATTTTCTCCAAAACACACTTTTTGCTCCTTTTCCTACATATTTTCTTCAAATGTCACAAAAATCGGTACACATGATCCACACACACACACACACACACACACACACACACACACACACACACACACACACACACACACACAGCTCCACTTCACACGGGTGTGATTTTTTCTCTTCACAGGGGATAAAGCTGAAATATGGACCAAACACTCTATAGCAGTGGTTCTCATAGTGGATTCCAGGGAATCCGTGGGTTTCTTTAAGGGGTTCTAAATTGACCCATACAAGTCTGTAACTCTGACACTGCACAAATGGAACCAAATTAACCCGCTAAATTTGCAAGTTTGAGGAACACTGCTCTATAGTAATTAACTAGTACTATCAGAACATAGACCAATTTGGTAATTATTAGAATTAAATGAAATCACTTACCCAACCTTTAAGTAAACATTGTCCGATACCGATGCGGTGAGAGTGATTAAAGGTGCGTCCCTACCTGCATGGTCTCCTTGTCACTGGTCCCCACGGCGAAGCCGTTGACGCTCAGGCTGGAGCCGTGCAGATTGTTGAGCCCGTTGCCCACGGACAGCGAGCGGGACAGGGACAGGCCGCCGCTGAGCGACGCCAGCGAGGACACGGGCGGCTTGGAGCGGACGCTGCGCCCGCTGTCCCTCAGGGACATGGTGGAGAAGGACGGCTGGCGCACCGAGTAGCTGCGCACGGAGACGGTGGAGGCCATGGTGTCTGCACTGCAGGATGGGACAGGTGGAACCAAAGTCTCATTAGCAGTGGTGGGGGGAAAAAAAAGTACTACATTTATTTTTGTACAAAAGAGGTGGTGCCAGTTTTGTACTTTTTCTGTTTTGTATATGTGTCTATGGAGTAAGCATTGCTCTAATAGAGCCCCAGGTGTAATATGCAAATATGAATTATGTGGTTTCTTCCTGAAAGCTGAAAGCCTCTAAGAGTCAAAAGGCCCAATTGAAATACACTGCTTTAATGACAGTAAAATCACCCCCTCCCTTTTTTACCATACAGCAACACTGTGGGTGTGCTAGTTCTACTTAATGAACAGGTGGGTGTGGCCACATAAATACAGAATTTTAACACTTTCTGTACACTTTTTTGAAAAATAATCTTCCTCCAGGTATAATCATAATATCTGATGATCAGTATCAATATTGCAATGTAGAAATACTCTGTTACAAGTAAAGGTCTGGAATTCAAAATGTACTTGTGTAAAAGTGCAAAAGTCCTGGTGTCAAAATGCACAAACAACAAAAGTAAAAGTAACAAAAGTAAGTACTCGTTATGCAGAATGTCCTGTTTCAAGTTTTGAAAATAGCAGATCTACAAGCTCACAATTCGTTGCGATGTGACGCATTCTTCTTTTGCTGATGGGGCTGATGGCCAATTCATCAATATTAGAAATATTATATTGACATTGGGATATGAGATTACAGATATCGCCTTGCATTTGGGATATACTGTAATGTATTGATATGGCATAATTGTTGTCTTTTCCAGGTTGTGCAATGAATTAAGCCTTGTTTTACACTTTCAAAAAGTGAAATTATCGTTACAATATTGAGACTTAAATATTTGGTCAAACATATTGAAATATTTGATTTTGTCCTTATCGCCCAGCCCTGATCTGTTGGGCTCATTGCGTCAGTGCATAATATGTACGACACAGTGTTCATTCATCCATTAGGAACTCGGAGGATTAAATGAACACCCGGGATATTTCTGTGTAATAATGAGTCATGCAGCTGTACAGTATGTCAATAGAAGAACAAGCCCCATTGACACAGCCATCAGATCTCAACTCTGATAATGACAAAAGCACAAGCATTGTGCAAATAAATGCTCTGCTTTGTTTGTCTTTTATCTATATCGTTGTACATGACTTGAAAAGAATGTGCCAAACAAAGACTATTGTAAAAACCTAGAAATTGGCTTTTTCCTGTGCAAGTGGAAAACGGGTATACTGTAATACTGTAGTATAGATTTACACAACACAAAATGAGCAGCTTTGGCTGTTGATAAATCAATAAAATAAGCATAAAGTGAAGTATTCTTACACTTACGTGAAGGCTTTTGCTCTGGGTTTTCTGTGGCGACGTCTCTGCCAGGCTCAGTTTGACGCTGATGGTGAAAGTAAGGGACTGCTGTCACTGGACCAGGTTTCACAGGTGAACTGGCTGGTGGGACTGCCTGTGCTGCCAAGGTGGAGCCACCATTGGCAGCTTGTCCAATCAAACATCATCCACAACAATGCAATGGGACACCCATCAGCAGTGATGGAAAGTACGTTTACTCATAACTTACTCAAGTACTATTTAAACCCTCTTAGTAAAATGGACTTGAGTTCCAACTGTACTTGGTAAACTCTTTTCTTTTCACTGAACCTCTGCCAAAAATAGCCTATAACGCATTGTGAGATTGTAGCTATTTTTGGCTAATGTTCCCCCCAGAATAGTCACATTTTGAGCTAGATTTACTTACTTGATTATTTTCAATTCTTGATACCTTTTGGTATTTGCAGATTTAGATTATTACTACAAAACATGTATTATCATATGGTAAGCTACCCAGTAGCACTTAAAGTATCAAATTAAAATCATCCCCACCTTTACAATCGAACACTTAAGATGAACACATTAAATGCAATATGATTGTGAAATCTACACTGAAGCATTGTTATGTATTTTTTTACGTAAGTAAAGACCTGAGTAATTGTTCCACCAATGCCCACAAGTGAATTAAGTGATGTGAAAATTAAATGGATAGGCCTATACTGTTATACTGAAATGTGATCATGATCTTACACATGGGAGAAATACGTAGGCTACAGTAGGCCTATATTTGTGCTGCATAAATGATAGTTACTGAGGCTTTGGTTGGAATTAAGCATTGTTTGTTTTCGACCCCTTCAAAGTAGCAGGTGTTATAGAGTCATTATTTAATTTAAATTAAATGCAAATGTAAACTTTGCACTGTTTGGCTGCGAGTCCCCAGTAGGCAACCCTATCGTCTCTGTCAAAGTACGATTTATACTTTGTCGTAAGACAGTGAAAATAGATGTTCAACAAGCTCACAATGTTGCGACGCATTGCGAGCTTGTAGAACGGCTATTTCCAGATGACAAATTAAGCATTGCATTGCGAGGAAGTGGGACAAACCCTGCTGCACCCTGCTAACCCTAACCCTAACCCTAACCCTACTGCGCAGTAAATCATTAGCACCCAGGTACGACAATCTGATCTGAGACACTTGGGTGACATACTTTCTTTAGGGCACACACCACACACACACACACACACAGTGACATCAACTTCCTCCAGTCCTGCGTTTGACCTGCTTGGCTCGCGGTCTGTCCGGTTTGGTACAGCTGGGTGCAAACTGGCCCTGGTTTGGTTCCCTTCTTCCACAGTGCTCCCATTGAGGTGGACACAATGCGCTGCAGCAACGTGAGAAGCCAGCTCCACCTGGGGATGGTGGCCCGGCGGGATGGGGCCAACCTGGAGGAAGCCAGGGGACAATGGAGGGAGAGAGAGAGAGTGAAAAGAAAGGAAAAACCCCTGAGAATAAATGCAGGGTGTGGGCTGGGGTTGTTTACACACACACACACACACACACATGCACGCACGCACGCACGCACGCACACACACATGCAAATACCCCACAGACACAATATGTGTGCACATACAGTATACAGTATACCTCCACAATGTTTCTCTACCGATACTTATGTTGTTAATATAATCTTCATAATATGAACCTTCTGTGATGATATTACTTAAATGCAACATACTTTTTTCATGAATACTAGAAGGTTTTGTTCATTTGGAGAATAGTAAGTCCCTCAGGGCTGACCAAACAAAAACAATGACCTGGTTTAGTAGTTTGGGCTACATGACCCCAGGCACACACACACTCACACACACACACACCCACATGCGCGTCCACATGCATGCACACCCGCACGTGCACACACACACACACACACACACACACACACACACACACACCCACACACACACACACACACACGCACACGCACACGCATGCACACATGCACACACGCATGCACACACACAGAGACCTTAAGTGGTCAAATTGAGACAATAATTAAACAATCAACACAGATTTGATTTCAGGGTTGCAATTCGGTTACATTCCTAGGGCTTGTATCCTATTCAGTGTGGAAAGATAACAATCACACAGCTTGTAATGTGAATACCTGCAGTATGTGGGTCCTCAGTTCAGTTTTCTTTCCAGCATAATGCTCATTGTTTACCAGGCCTGAATTCATCTTTAGCCACGAGGACACAGCATCACCTTGTGGGGGAAAGGAGCTACTGCATTGTAGACGTAGTGTACCACAAATTGAACAGGACAAGGTATGCAAGAGTGGCTCCTTTTCAGTTATAACTTATTTCATCATCCTGCCTGGTCATGTAGAGAGACCAAACAAAAAGCCATTTACAGCACAGAGACAGATGGACTGCAGTGTGAAAGAATCACATCAGCAGCAACTGGCTTCCCCTGGCCTGGCCTGGCTGTGATGATGACTGTAATTTGACAAATGAGAGTGCCTGATGAGGCCGTCCTCCCTCTTTCTCCACTGGCTGAGAGGTTTGGTGACGTCTGCGGCTAAAAGGTTGTCTGGCAGAGCCATGGATGGCACAAGAAGACCCCAAAGTCTGCCAGATGGTGAGAGTCTGTCTCCCCCTGTCCCCACGCCAGTCTCGCACACAAGGCCGGCCCCAGCATATGACACTGATGCTTCCAAGATGTCAGAGTGAATGATTCACAACCCCCGGTCCAGCTTGTCATAAATCAAGCTGAAGTGCAATAATGTATCAAAAGCTGCTGCCATCTCCCAAAATAAACACATTTTGGGAGCCCTGCTGCGGAGCTGGCTGTTTATTTTTGCATAGTGCCGCACTGGCTGTGAGCCTGGGCAAAGTGAATCATTTGTTTTACCTATTTCCTTGGTTTTCATCAGTTCCCCTACGCCTGCATTCATTGTGCTACTGTACTGGGCCATAGTTTACACATCAAAGGTCTTTTTGTATATTTTTCAGAATTTATATAGCACAGTATGTATAGCAGGCCTAGTTCGGAGTAAGATAGATTCATTTTTAACTTTGCTCTGTTTGGAAACTAGATACTGTATGGAGTTGTGTACGGCATTTATGGTTGGTGGGTTAAAATGGTGGGCCTGTATAATGTCCACATTTAAACAAAACACTGTGCACTCAATGTAAATTCAGTGTGGTCAGCTTCGTCTAGAGAGAAGCCCCCCCGTGAAACTGCTCAGCAGGGCCGTGCTTAGCGATTTGGAGGCCCCAGGCAAACCCCAGTTTGAGGCCCCTGGGTCGGGAGCCATATGCGGGTCGCGGACCAATTTCTAGGGGTCGCGAATAAATACTCCCTTATGTTTTGTTTCCTATATTTTAGCTTTTAATTATTTGAAAAATGTATATATATATATATATATATATATTTTTAATAGCCTATAAACTCTAGCACTTTTTCAAAAGAATTCCAGAGAAAATAATAAGAGGAGGAGGGAGAAAACAGGGGTTGGGTGTTTTACTCAGGGACACTGCAACACATTGCTAATCTGGCCTGGAATCGTACCTGTGACAACCAGGGATCTGGTTCCCTTGGCAGGCTCACTAACCACTCAGCTATGGATGGCCACAATGTTTGACATGTAGAAGATAAAGCATGAGCTTCAACTTCTCTCACCAGAAGCAACTTACACAGGACAGGTAAAGTAATAAGAATAAGAATACTGAGTTAAACATTACATTACATGACCATGTTAACAGCCTTTTGTTAAGGGCCCTTTTACTATTTATATATGAGGGTATTGAGAGCTTGAGTTTGAGAGCTGGTGGGGCACCAAATGAATTTGGGGGCCCTCAAAACGTTAAATATAAATATATACAGTATAAATCTTGTTTATATTTTTAAGGAGACTAAAGTAACTTGTGACATTAAAGCTCTTTTCAGATAATCAGAGCCCATTGTTGCAGCGACAGGCCAACTTCTTTCAGGTGGTAATTAGCTGCATGTCTGTGGCAGAAATGTCATCTAAGGATGGTTGCTTCATGTTAAATAACACACTTCAGCTCAAGTTTCATACACTATTAAACCTATGAATTGAATCAGTGTTATTACTTATAGTGTTTTAAAAAAACTTAATTATAATAAGAATAAGAATAACTTTTAAGTGCATGTTTTGCAGTGGTTTTCAAAGACAAAGTTTGTCTCACAGGACAGTCAGTGGGTTAAGGCTATACATATCCATTCGAAGTTAAACACATACATTACATGACTATGTTAAGGGCCTTTTTACTGTTTATTTATATTTGACGATAACTCATGGAGCCCCCTGGGTGTTTCTGTTTGAGAGATTGATAGGCCCCAAATGGATATATTTGGGCCCCTCAAAATGTTAAATATAAATAAACAGTATACAAACTATGCGTGCCATCTTTAAGAAGCCCCAGTAAACCCTGTGAAAGTATTTCAAGTTAAACATCACATTTCATGTTAAGGCCCCTTTTACCCTTCTTTTATATTGATCTCATCCCGGGCCCCACTTCAAACTATCTGGGGCCCCCAAAATGAAATGGAATTGATACACATATATTATATGTATATATAAATATGGGGGCCCTCAAAACTTTTTTTAAATATAAATATATACACACACTTTAGAAATAATGTATCCATTCCCTGCATCGATCCTTCTTAAAGTTAAAGTAATGTACGTGACATCACAGAACAGACACAAAAGAACCGCTTGGGTAATCAGGACCATTGTTCTCTGGTCACACCTTTGAGAGCCACGCTCTTTTCAGATTCTAATGAGCTAATGTTAACCCTCACCGGGGCTCACCCTCACTTCAACTGTTCTCTGTCTCACAGTTGAGAGCTCAACTGGGGCCCCCTGATGGCCATGTTGGTTAAAAAATAAAATAATAATAATAATCTCATGAGGCCCCCAGGCTGAGAGGGGGCCCCAGGCGGCTGCCTATTTTGCCTGTATGGTAAGCACGGCCCTGCTGCTCAGTCATGTAGTGTTAACCCTGCCATTTGCTGACGTGGGTCTTTTCTAAGACCCCAGCTAGTCCTCGGCCTACTACAGTAGTTTGAAACGAAAGTGCCCCCAAATCCGGTCACCTTCTGTCTGGACAGAAATCTGTGTGAGAACTTCTCCAAAAGTTCCTCCTGCCTCATCCCATAAAGGAAAATGCAGGGTGAATGGCAACACACGCTAAGAATATTTTAAATGTGAGGTTAAAATGAGCCCCAAATAACAAGTCGACAGCGAAAGAGCTCGGTGAAGGTCCACTTACCCTGCATTTTTGCGGTGCGTTATTCTAAAGTGCAGAAATATATGCCTGGAAGCTAATTTCAACAATCAAGGTGTCAAACACATTGAAGGATTATGGACGGGGCCCAGGTGTCCCTGGGCCATGGGCCCCAGGTGTCCCTGGGCCATGGGCCCCAACGACAATTTACTAAATATAAATATGTATTAAAATATATACGGTAGGTTAACATCCAAATATGTGAGCCCCTCAGCCTACAGTGAAAGCCACCTCCTAAATAGTTGTCTGACTAACAGGAATAATGTTTTTTTTTCTTCTTCTTTTTTTTACATGCAAATAAATATCATGTAGCCTACTGTCAGTGCCTGTTGAGATTGGAACATTTTCTGGGGCAACCTGCCAAGATCACACATGTCTTCTTATTTTTTCACTTTTAAAAAAGCACCTGCAATAGTGCATTTGAAACTACATTGCAGTGCACATCATGGGGTGATCACTGCTTGCCTCCTGTGAATTGTTTTATTTCAATTCTTGTTTATTTTCTGTTTATTTCGTTGCTGAGTGAGGTCAGCAGACAAAGTGACGTGAGTGAGATGAAAAAACCTGGGTGAAATCTGCCAATCTCAACACATGCACTAACGTAATACTATATAGGTTATAGACTGTAAATCCAGTATGATAAAATGTCTACAGGTGCTTTCCTGGCCCACACATGCCTTACAACTTAAGTAGTGTGTCTGCCCTGACCATGGGGCTATAATTGGCCCAGGGGCCTCCCTCCTCAAGTCTAAATTCATCCCTGGTCAAACGTATCATTCGACGCATGCAGGAGGGCATGATCATGATCATCAGTTATTTATGTAGTGCTTTTATGTGGGGTTTGCAGACTCTCAGTGGTCCTTGAGTGCGTTCCAGGGGGTCCCCCCAGGTAACTGGTTGGGAGTTAGGAACCAAATGCACCCTTACGCGTCTACGTGGTTGCAAAATTAACTAATCGTTTCAAATTGGGGTCCGTGGCTTAACGTACATCAAAATGGGGGTCCCTGAAAGTACAACGGTTGAGAATCACTGGCCCTATACTCTGAATGACAGTGGATGTCTTCATTTCAACCACTTAATGCCTATATAATTTGTTGACCGGGATCCCCCAGGGATCTATCCTTGGCCGCATCACTTTTCTCTTTTCACCAAATCCTTGCTTATTTCCGGCAAAAGGTTCGCCAATTATGACATGGCCCAGAATATAGGGTTCAAGTGGTGAATCAAATAACAGAAGCAGATGCAGGTTTTCCACTTGCATATAAGGAAAGACATAAGCAGCAAGCAGATGAACAAGAACCCCCTCCCCCCCCTCCGCTCCGCCCGGGAGCATCTTGAAATAAAGTCAAGGAGGAAGAAGAGGAGATGATGAAGATGGCATGATGGCTGTTTTTTTTATGTTGTTGACTGTTGTGAAGAAGGGCTCATCAGCATAGAGAGCGTCAGCGGGGATATGTAGAGACGGAGGGGCACTGCAGTGGATCTGTAATTCACTGCGAGGAGCCCGTGCAATCAGGGCTCTATTCATTAGGGGCCCCCGCTTTCATCTGCAACCACTTGAGGCTGCCAATCATTCGGGGCCAGACACATGACATTATGACAAAACTGGGCGGCTTAAAACGCTCAGAGATGCTTGAGCGTGGAGAGAGAGAGGGAGGGAGAGAGAGAGAGAGAGAGAGAGGGAGAGGGAGAAAGAGAGGGAGAGAGTGCTGCCTAAACGCTGCCTCGGGGGCCACTCGTATCTTTGAGACTTTAATGATGGAGAAATCTACGTTTATGGTGTTCTGTTGGCGGTCAGCCTGAAATATGTCGGCGTGATAATCATCTCTCTCAGCTCTGCATGACGGCAATATGAAGATAGCTCTTTGTTCATGTATTTATAGCTATAGCTGTCTGTCACACACACACAGAGGTATATATCTCTGGTTTTAGTTCTCTGTACAAAAGGCTGGGCAAACTCATGGGCAGCATATAATGTTCTGATGCTTTTTAAATCAAGTGTTCCCCTACAGTACATGCATCCTTTGGTCCTTTTTCCTCTACACCAAATCTCTTCGCTGAAAAATGTCTGATCTACAAGCTGCCACAACGCCGCTCAATCTGCTATTTCAAACAAATGTTGTCCCAGGATGCTAGGGTTAATGTGGTTAAGACTGAAACTGGGTTTTAAGTCTTCTTCAGAGTGTGTACTATTATGTACACACACACACACACACACACACACACACACACACACACACACACACACACACACACACACACACACACACCTGGCCAAGCCAAACCTTGGCTATCTTTAATTAAATCTGTGTGTGCAAGATAAAGGAGGCATTATCTACAGTAGACTAGAGTGTCTGTACTTGTGTGTTTTCCGTGTGCCATCGTTGGGTCACACAGAGACACATTTCTCACTTTTCAGCCCTTTTACACTCAACTCCAACATAAGGTTCCATTTGGTTCCATTTGTACCCTCTCAGAGTTACAAATAGATAGCAATGAGTTTCCCACCCCCAAATCCAACTGTACTGTTTTCCCACTTTTACTTGAAAGTTGACTCTGTGGCTTTTTGAAAATAACTCCAACCCCACTGTAATCTTTTTCCCTTAAAAGAAATGATAATACACGGTTATCTCAACATGGAAATAATGCCGTTTTTCCTGTCCTGAAGAGTCCGGAAAATCCTGCACAGTAAAGGGTTCATTTCTGCCCTCTCAGACAAGAGTCAAATGAACACACAGGATTTCGCTGTGAAAGCGCTGTGACATATTTTTGATCCTGCAGCAGGACTGGCCTTAATTAGTTCAGACAATGACTGTATTGCCTTTCTACCCCAAAGCTTCTTGATCACAATGGCATGATAGTTTTTGTAATAATTGCTCCCTGCTGGATTTTATATTGGTGTTGGAGGGGGAAGCATTGAGTATGTGAGCGTTTAAGTCTCACAGTGGACCGGTTGAGATAACAATCCATCCAGATGCTCGGAGTTGCCTGGGTTATTCATGCAGATCTACTGTGCTGCTGCCAGGGGTGTCGCACCAAATTCTGAGCCCTGGGTACAAGGATTCACTCACAGCGTGGAGTGTCACGCTGCGAGCTTGTAATCTATTTTTGAGAAATCGTGAAAATGTGTGGTCTTTGAATATTTCAAATCCTGTTTCGTGTTTCTATGTCAGTGGTTCTCAAACTTTTTCATGTGAAGGAGCCCCAAAATCATATGTATTTGAACGCGGACCCCCAACTCAAAATATTTAGTTCCAGGGAACCCCCAGAAGCAAAATTTGAGTTACAAATGTTCGCTTAAAAATACATATATTGAAAGATTTCCACACATTTTCACGACCTTTCAAAAGTAGCACATCTACAAGCTTGTATACTGTATCTGCTATTTTTCAATTTCTAAAGTATAAAATAATTCCATGCCCCTCCACCATGGGCCCTAGTAACTCAGTCCCACTCCACCCCCCCCCCCCCCCCCCCTTGTGACACCCCTGAGTTTACTGCTGACTAAAATCAATATAAAAGTGTATGGGAGCAGCACATTCACACATGCTGTTGCTGCCCTAAAAAAAGTGCATTGATCTCAACAAAAAAGAATGCAGATTTAAGATTGGCAACACATTCTATGAAGCCCATGTCTATAATGCAATGTAAACACAGACTTATAGTGCATTATAATCTACTTATAACATTGTAATTATAGTTAAAAGCACTCATAAATATTAATAATGCTTTATAACAATAATAACAACACATTATGAATTAGATTATGACTTTTTTTGTTATTGTTGTTGATATAAAGCGTTGTACTTGAACTTGGTGCTTGTGCAAATTTTACATGCAGTGTTACAAGCAGTGTAATGCATTTATACTTGACTTTATACATAATTTAATTATAAAATGCTTTATAATTTGTTGTGATTATTTTACAAACCATTATGTGTATTATGACTATGAGTGCTTATTGCTATAAATATATTATAATGTATTATATAATACATATAGACATGAAACTGTTACCGTAAGATTGTCTTTAACCATAATTCTTCTTCGGCATCTTGGGTCCGGGCAATCAGTGTGACAACACGGCAAATTATCCACTTTAGGATAGCTTGTGAAAGCCAGCAAACTGCCTAATCGATAGCCATCACGAAAACAATTAGAACCTACACATTAATGGCTGTTCCAATTAAAACTACATAACTTTTTTTGAACAAATACATTTTGTATTTTGTCCAATCTGTATGGTAGAGCATGTTAATAACAGTAGAACTTTTGTAATTGGGGCGGTTGTATTTTGTCTCCCTGCTCTTCTGTTGAGACATTTAGATTGTGTCAAAGCCAGATCATGTCTCAACTATGGACACAAGATCTGATGGTCAACATTCAATGTATCCCCTGAGCAGGCTCTATTAGCTTAATGGTAAAAATGTCAGCATGTAAGAAATTCCTGTTTACGTGTTGGCATTTTTATCATGGTTTTTAGTAGGTTCAAATCCGGGGTTGAAGAGGAAATGTACAGTACATACTGTAGTGCTTCTTTAACAAGCAGGTTTTTTACCATTATTATTACTAGAGGTGTAACGATACATTTTAACAACGATACGATTCGCATCACGATACATGCTTGACGATACGATACATGGACGAATCAGGACGATATTGGTTCATTCGTGGCGATACGATATGATTCGATTCAATGATTTAAAATCGATATAGTAACTATTTAGCAAAGAAATTAAATCTGTGTGAAACGTGTCAATAGTGCATGTTTTTCAGGGAAAAATCTATTAAGCAAACACTGTGATTCTCTAGGCAAATACATGGACATTACATTTCAACACATATGGACAAACCCGCACCTTGACATGAACACAGAGATTACACACATTTATCTATAGACCAAGAGTATATGGAATGGAAAACTAATTAAACTCCTCTTTTTCATTTTCCTTCTTAAAATTGCAGGCACAAATACTTAGTTTCCATACAATCAATGTTTTGCACTGCAAAACGATTCAATACTGATTATCTGCATTGTAAAACGTTACCGACAAAGCCAAAACGGTACAATATATGCTTTTGCATATCGATATAGTAGATCATTGCAAATTAAAATCGATTTTTCGATTCAGTTACTGTATCGTTACACTCCTAATTATTAGCCATTGTAACAGGTTATCAGAGGTCTTCTGATGCGTGACCTACAGTACACTGTAACATCCTCAGTGGTCATTTGAAGGTGGCGTATAAACTACATTTATTTGTTGAAATAAGTGTGCGATCATTGCTATAGAGTGTTTGTTCGGTAACAGGGTTCTTCACATCTCCCACACTAATTAGTAAACAAAAATTACATTTTTATGTTGGGATACCAATTTCCAATTTTATCCAAACAGGAGAGAATACTCAGACGGGATACAGGATAAACAATTGAAGCTGGAAGTGCTGATTGGATAAAATTGGTATCCCAAGAGAGAAGGGGAGACCCCTGTCACTGAACAAACACCCCATAGCAGCGATTCTCAGAACTATGAGTCGCGACCTAAAGTGGGTCTAATGGGCTCGCCCCAAAAGTGTCCCTAATAATATGGGTTGTGTCGTGGTATAAAAAAGGTTTGAGAACCCCTGCCCTATAGCATTGATTACAATCACAATATAGAGCTTGAACTTTTTAACAAAAAATGTTAACCTTTAACACTAAGCGTTTACAAATACCTAATGGACCTGTACGGGTCCATTATTCACAAAGTATAAATTTACTGTGCAGTTTATACATAATATTATATTATATGTATAAAAACATGTAGGCTATACACGTACTGTAGTAGCTGTGAATGTGAGTATAATTTGTTGACATTATCAGCTTTCAATGAATGTGTACACTGCAGCAAAATTAACAGAGCGTTAAATTAAGGTTGAAATCTTTACACATTTAGAGTTAATCAAACATTTACTGTGTATGTCTGTCCCCCTCTCTTCCTCTCTCTCTCTCTTTCTCTCTCTCTCTCTCTGTACATTAGTTATACTTCCGTCTCTTTTTCTTTCTATCTTTGTATGAAGAAATTGTGAGTTTTCTGTCAAGACATACAATATGCTAGGGTGCCCGCTGGTCAAGGCGCAAACCACATACTGTAGGCTCCGATGCCTGACAGCGTATCGCGGGTTCGAGTCCCGATCCCGAAAGCCTTTGCGGTATGTCACTCCCCATCTCTCTCCCTATTTTTTCCTGTCTACCTACTGTACTGTCAATAAAGGCAAAAAGCCCCATGTTTCCTGTTACTCACCCAGACCCTCGAATGAGAACTGATCCCACACTATTCATCATAACAATTCAGATACATTTTTTATTCAATTGTAGCAGTATTTAAAATGTACAATCATTGAATTATTCCATTTCAAGACATATTTTTAAAAGTGCTTTTCGTGATTTTCTTTTGTTCTTCTTCTGAATAAATAAAAGGAGTTTCTCTTCTCGGACAACAATAAAACAACGCACAACAATAAAAGCTGCAAATGTCCTGACCAACGACACAGAAATGAAGAAAAACGGAGGCTTAAACACCGCTGCAACGTCCCTTATTATCATCATCATCATCATCATCATTTTCTTTTTGTTCATACTGTAGCTCATGTTTGATGCATGAAAATACCTTGTACGGGAAGGTGAGCAATTGAAAAGATTACAAATACGAAATCCAGGTTGAGGTGGAATGTTTGACGTCCGTTTAATAGGAGGGGGGGCTGGGGAGAAAGATCCTCTTCTAGTCCTTGGCCAAAATAACTCCCAGGTTGACGTTTAAAGTTGAAATGTTCCTCCGACAACCCCAGAAATCTGTCGGATCTAATTAGGAATCCACGGTGTTGAAAATGAGCCGCTGTAGTCCTCCTGTTAGGGAGGAAGACTGCACTCCGCAGACGGAGCGGACGGACGATGGATTCAACTCCTCTGTGATGATGATGGAGAGCAGGCAGCAGAGAGGCCACTCCAGCCAGATTTATGCCCTGTCGTCGTCGTACGGCGAAGCATAAAGGCGTGGTGGTCGTCAGGGGGTCAGCGACTGATGGGCAGCTGTGGTAAGGACATGGACGGGTGGGCGAGGTGGTTGGGGGCGGTCAGCACCGAGAAGGGATGACCTGCACGTGGACATGGAGAAGGGAGATTCAATTTGTTTCTGAGAGTAGACCTCTAGACCTACAGCACATACTGTACAGTATAAACAGAGCCTTTAAACTTTTAATCTGAGGCTTTTCTTTGTATGCTATTTAAATCGTTTTGAGATGGAAAAAAAAAGCTGCAATTTGTCCAAGTGACAAAGGTTTGCTGCTATTTGTTTCAAAAGGCTTTTATACCAAAGCAATGTGACATAGCTCAGTTTACACAATCCTGTACACCTTCCAACTGTGTGTTCCCCATATTCAGCAGTTTTTATTATATTTTGACACTTGCTTTGGCAATGTAAACGTATGTTTTTTTTTTCCATGCCAATAAATAAAATAATCCAAATTGATAGTGAGAGAGACAGGAAATATTGACTCTGGCTGCAGGGGTCATCAATATGTCTGTATGTACAGATGTGCCGTTACTTATCCTGAACATTTCCTACGAATGCATTTTTCTCACAGGGTTCTTTCCCTGTTTTACCTTTCAATTTTTTATGGAGAATGGAGCGTATTTTTGCAGAAACTCACAAATGGCAGGAAACCACTCCATTCCCATTGAAAAACAGAATCCACCTTCATAGATAGATTTAAACTTCTAAGTCAAAGAAGTTCATAAAAATAGCAAAAATAGCTGATCTATAAGCTCAATGTTCTGCAAATCCCATGAAAATCTACAGTCTTGCCAATGGCAAGACGTGTGAAGTTTTGAAATGTCACATCTGTACACAGACAAATGTGTCCATGGAAAATGCTACAATTTGTTTTCACATAGAATTATAATGTTCCTATTTTGATCATAAGACCCAATTACTGAGTGTCAGTCTCCAGGTTTTCTTCAGAATATGTATGCCACTGATTTACTACATGGCACATTCGGAGTCCACTAGCAGCCGACAGACTTTTTAGACTTTTCAAGGACCCCCATAACTCTGCGAGTGTACCAATGGAACCAAAGCTCATACGGTACATAAAAGGTATTTCTGCTAGCCAAGCCATTCTGTCTTGAAGTAGTGGTAGAAATTCGATCTCCAGGTTCAAATCCCATGGGTCTTTTTTTTTTTACCCCACACTTTTTTGGGCGGATTTTGGTTACATTATAGACCATAACGATTGTACACTGCTGTTTGATTCCTTGCCCATGCATCACTAATGATACGGCAGTCTGGTAATCAGAAGATCAGCAGTTCGTCCCCTGGTCTGCTCCTGTCTATGTTTTGAAGTGTCTGAGCGAGATGCTTAACCCCTAACTGCCCTCCTGGGAGGCAAATTAATACACAGGACCACAATGGAAACAAAGCCCTTAGGGCTTTTTGTGTTATCATTTTAGCAACAGTGTATAATCGTATACTCCTGCAATATTTGCAAACTGTTAATAAAGTATTCAACCAATCAATCAATCAATCAATCAATCAATCAATCAATCTATCAATCGCAATTCGCAATCCTAATAGATAGGATGGGTAAATGCAGAGGAACAAAATTATACTTTCTTGTGTGATGATATCGCATTGCGAAACGTTGTGAGCTTGTAGATTGCTTTTGTAGAGCCATTATTTCATGAGAATAATAAACATTCTGAAAATGTTTTATAGCCTATTTTTGAACATTTTTTAAAAGATTATTTTCTGTATTGTTTCGAACAATTTCTGAAAAGAATATTTTCCGTGTTGTTTTCAACATTTTTGAACATTCTTTGAAAATGTTAGAAATGTTCAGAATTTAATTTTATTCTTTTAATTTAGATTATTATTATTTTATTTTTTTGATATTCGTACCCATGGGATGCCAGGTGTAAAGTGTTAAAAAGAGACTCACTGTCTATGTATCCGTGCAGGGACAGCAGGTGTAAAGTGTTAAAAAGAGACTCACTGTCTATGTATCCGTGCAGGGACAGCAGGTGTAAAGTGTTAAAAAGAGACTCACTGTCTATGTATCCGTGCAGGGACAGCAGGTGTAAAGTGTTAAAAAGAGACTCACTGTCTATGTATCCGTGCAGGGACAGCAGGTGTAAAGTGTTAAAAAGAGACTCACTGTCTATGTATCCGTGCAGGGACAGCAGGTGAGGCCTGTCGGGACTGCTGAACGGGGAGTAGTGGAGGTCCTCGGGCAGTGAGGGGGGCATGCGAGAGTGTGGCGCCCCCTGTGGATAACTGTGCGGCTGCGGGGGGTGCTTTTTGTGCCGCGCTCGGCAATTCTGAAACCACACCTGTAAGAAGAAACAGACTGTAAAACTCTGTGTTATAAAAGGGGAATTCCGGAGGAGTGCTTTTCTAACGGTAATCTGGTGTTATTCCATCCATTAACAAGTGGTAGAGCGGTGGGAGGGGTCTAACGGCACTTTGCCTCTTTGCAGAAGCTCTTTTGAAGACATTTCAGCCATTATGAAAGTCAGATGTAAACGAAAAGGAATTGTCGAGCGATACAAATAAGCGGTTACGTGTGAAATCCCACCGCTCGTGGGTGGAGTTGCAGAGAGGAAAAAAACTAAACAAAACTAGAAAGATGCAATTGGAGTCACACTTGCAAATTAATTTTGTCTAATACCATTCGAATTTTCCCCATTCAAGTCAATGGGGAAATGTAATTCACTAATAAATAAATGCCCATATATGGAGATTGATGATGTCATCAATATTAAGCTCATATCTTCGAATGCCCATATACCTGCCAGTCTCATGTGGTCTATGTTTTCAGACATCTATGATGTCAGTCATCTCCATACCATATTTATTATATAAATTAAACTATATAACGCATCTCTTAGCAAAATGCAGGGAATCGATTCCCGATGAAGCCGGTCGATTTGACATATGGCCCAAGTGCCTGCCACCAAAACTGTGGGAGGAGTAGCGTGGCAAAGAAAAGTTTATCTAGGAGGGGATGGAAGATGGATGGAATAAAGTCGGACAAGCCCTGCAGGGGCAACCAGACTAATACAAAAACTGTACCGATCGTTCATGGGCATCATAACATCATTAACATGGTAAAACGGCTAGTCCGGAATTCCTTTCATTTAACACTGGGAGCAAGAATTGACCCCCCAAGGCTGGGTTACAATGTGGTACGTCAAGCTACTGTACAGCGGTAGAGTTTGTACCATTGATTAATAACTTTATTATTGCTTTTTTTTTTTTTTTTTTAAATAACACAGCCTGTTTGTTGTTTGTTGCGTAACAGGGGTCTCCCCATCTCCAGTGTTCAGTAATCAGAAAATACGTGTTCAGGTCGGGATACCAGTTTTATCCAGTCAGGAGAGAGAATCCTCTATCCTGTGTCAGTTCTCTCTCCTGATTGGATACAATTTGTATCCCGACGTCATGAACACGTATTTTCTGTTAACTAAAGAGCTGGAGAGACAGGGAGAGAGACTGCAATGATTGCTATCACAATATATATATATAGTTATTCAACACTTATTTTAGCAAACAAATATTACTTTCACCTCCTTTAACAACAACTGAAAATAAAGCATTGCTTATAGCTCTATAATTGAATTTACAACATTCCATGGTGATGTTTGATTGGCATACTTGTATGACCCGTCTGCTTAGACCTGTCATTTCTGCCAGCTTCTGCAACGTCTGGGCATCTGGGTTGTTGTCCTGGGCAAACTGACCCTGCATCACCTGCAAGGTGACAGCACACAGGCAGCAGCCATCAATGACACCAGTAGGACAGTCCCAAAAGAACATAGATTTAATCAACCCCCAGCCCCAAAACACACATGCACACATGTACAAGCAGTGATGTAAAGTAACTAAGTACATTTACTTAAGTACTCTACTTCTTAACTTAAGTACAATTTTGAGTTATTTGTACTTTACTTGAATATTTCCAATTTCTACTCCACTACATCTCGGATCCAAATATTGTACTTTTACTCCACTAGATTTATTTGAAAACTTTAGTTACTAGTTACTTTGCTGATATACATTTTAATATAAAATAATATAAAAATGAAAATAGACGATCTACAAGCTCACAATGCGTCACATTTTTTAGTTTTGCTTTTGGTACTTTAAGTACATTTTGATGCCAATACTTTTGTACTTTTACTCAAGTACATTTTGAATTCCAGACTTTTACTTGTAAGGGTGCCCTTAGGGTGCCCTCAGACCAAAATACCTATGAGAGTGGAATCCGCGTTCCGCCAATGCATTTCAATGAGAGTGAAGCGGTTTCATGCCAGCAGAGGATTTCTGCAAAAAACGCTCCCTTATCCAGGGGCGCTGGAACTCCCAAATCCCAAGGGGAGCTGAGCCTGGAGGAGTGCATGCGTGCGGCCAAAGGCCGCACGCCGAAAATTCACGTTTTTTATCCGGTTTTGGGTTATTTTTATTACGGTTTCGGGTGCTTATTCCCCGCACAACGGTGTAACAAGGAGCTATATAGTTACTAGTTATTTTAGCACACAGTGCAACACACAGCACGCATGCACACACACAGTCATTCACGCACACACTACAAAATCTGGTATTATTTTTGTAACAGTTTTCTACTGTTTTTTATTCCCCATATACAACGGTGTTAGTTTGCAACAATGAGCCTATCGACAGTTTCTAGTTCTCAAATAAATAGACTTTGGTGTGCCATCAAAGCGGGATTTAAATTTGACTTCCCTTCTGACCGGAAGTGACAAGGTGACCATGTGATTAGGTCACCGTGTGATAATCAAATACCTTTTTTCAACATATTTTATTCCCCAAAGTCAAATACATTATTGTTTTAATATATCTCTGTGTGTGTGTATATATAGGCTTATTTAAAAAATAAAATAAAAAATCTCCCCACCACCAGGGGAGCTGCAGCTCCCTCAGCACCCCACTTCCAGCGCCCCTGCCCTTATCATTAAAATGCATTGGAGGAACGCGGATTCCACTCTCATAGGTACTTTGGTCTGAGGGCACCCTAACAGAGTATTTCTACATTGCAGTATTGATAGATTTACTTAAGTAAAACATGTGAGTACTCATGGCGCACACGCACACGCACAGCACAACGCAGCGCAGCACAGGAGAGCACAGCACAGCACAGCACAGCACAGCACAGCACAGCACAGCATCTTGTCAGTATTCATTTTACTTCGAGAATGCACAAATGTGACTAATGGTTCCATTGGTTGTGGATGACTTGGATCCATTTGTACAATGTTCCAGAGTTACAGACCCACAGGGTTTCATTTGTATACTTTAAGAGTTAAATTAATGTGAGGGGATTTATCTTTGTTTGGAGGTTTTTGTAATAATGGGAATGTTTTGGGGATTACCTCACACTGTAGTCTAAGGGATAAGTGGGGAACAGATATTTCAGTTTCATGAGACGGTTAGACCAATTCTAATGTGGACACTGAAATGGAGGGAATGTTTTATTAACAAAGAGAGTTGAATGAAATGCCTCTCTCTCTGTCTCATTTCCACCATTTCTGAAACTAGTATCCTTCAGGATTACATTAACATGATAATTTGACTGCGTAGAGCAGCAGATCCCAACCGTTTCTGCATCAGGAAAATGCAAGACATTTTTAAAATGCTCCAAAGTGTCTCGGCCAACTTTTTGGGAATAACTGTTGTAGAGCCAGGGAATATAACACCCGATCATAACACAGAGCAACACCACGATAACACCATTTAACAAAGTACCACCACAGCCACAATACTAGAGGGAGCGACAACGATCTGGTACTACCCGTTTATAGAACAAACATGGGAAAGTTCTCATTCTACTACTCTGCCACCAGAATGTGGAATGCCCTGACACCGTCCCTTAAAAGACGCAGACCACTGGCTTCTTTCAAAACAGGCCTGAACATCCATCTATCAGGAGACCACAAGGGGAAGTACTGTATACACACAGTTTTCCCATAAAGGAGGTGACATTCACATGCCCACATTTGAACTTTTTCCCCTTTTTACATATATGGTGTTTTGTTTTTGTTGATGATATACATTATTGTGTCATTTTATGCCATGTTGTTGAATTGAATACCTACAGTAGGACCACAATGGAAAGAATTTGTGTTATCCTTTTAGCCTAAACGTCTGGCTGATTGGCTGATTGAGTACAGTCAAAGCACTTAGTATAAAAGGATTACACAAAACAAAATCCATTGGGGTCCTTGATATTTAATTCATCAACATAATAACATAACTATACATCGTGCCGTTTACATTTCTGACTAATTAAGCATTCAATCAAGAATCACATCAGACACACAAGAAAGTGACAAGAAGGGGAGGGGATGATTTTGGTCAATTATTTCCACTTTACATTCTTGAAAGATAATAATTAACATAATAATATTTTCCATATCCTTGATATTGAATCGTTCACATTTAAGCAGCACACTTGAGGTCATGAGATCAGAACTGACCAGTCACCAGAGACAATAATATCCCACGGTATAGCATAGCCACAGTAAGTTTCATTATCAGTAGTTATGATTGGGTTGGATTGGATTCCACAAAGGGCTAAAGTTCATTCCGTTCCCAACACATCCGGCACTTGGTCACCTGCGTTTTCCATCTGTGCCTTGGACTTCTTTAAGTTCACCGCCAAACTTCTCACTTTGATGTTTCACAAAGGAAAG
Source organism: Nannobrachium achirus (assembly GCF_963921795.1). Taxonomy (NCBI): domain Eukaryota; kingdom Metazoa; phylum Chordata; class Actinopteri; order Myctophiformes; family Myctophidae; genus Nannobrachium; species Nannobrachium achirus. The sequence continues at coordinate 47,876,229 of NC_137832.1, read as the reverse complement.
CAACTAACTTTAAATGCTTTGGCAAATTCAGGTCTGTGTTCGCAAGGGGTCATTTTAGGTGCAAGCTGGTCATCATCTTTAGTCTGCATTAAAAGTGGGAATGCACCTTTGTCATTTTAGATTTCAGTGTTGGCTATTCAAGAAAAGAAGATATACAAGCTCACAGCGCATCACTTCGTGCTGCGCTGCAAGCTTGTACATCTTCTATGCTTGAACGTGTTTGAAAAATCTTGAAAGTGAGTTTGAAAAGTCTTGAATGATTTTGAATTACGAGGAAGTGTAAGAACTATTCAGGTCTTAATGAGTTAATTGTCACAGAAAATGGGGGCCTGGTGTCTCAGTCATGTGGCCCACACAGGCCACATGATCCTGTTGTGGAGCCCCTGTCTCATCTCGCATGTCTCCCCTCACTCTCTGCCCTGGGCTATGTCTCTCTCTCTACACTGACCTATGCGAAATAAAGCAAAACATGCCAAAAATATATCAAGTAAACCGTCCAAATCAATAGATTTCACAAAGTCGTGAATTTGTCTGACAGCTGGTGGTCAAATAGGTTAAAGAAGTATAAAGGTTTTAAAAAAAAGGACAATGAACATAAAAGCACGCACGCGCGCACACACACACACACACACACACACACACACACACACACACACACACACACACACACACACACACACACACACACACACACCTGTAGTTGCTCGGCAGTGAACGATGTCCGCGCTCTCTTGGCTGGTTTGGGCTGACAGTCCTGATCCGAGGGCAACGCCCCCTCTAAGGTCAGCCCTGTACCTGGAGAACACATGCAGGAACGCAAGAAGAAAATGTGTATGTGAGAATATGAATGTATACACAAAAGGTATAACAAAGTACCCTATGGTAATGTAACAAGTTCAACCTATACCTAACCTAACCTAACCCAGTGGTTCTCAACCTGTGGGTTGGGACCCCCGGGGGGGTCCACAAATTTCTTTTTTTGCTTAGAGGCTGAAATTGTGAAAATAGCCGATCTACATGCAACGCGAGGCGTTTTGAGCATGTAGATCTGCTTTTCACAACAGAACCGTGGTATACAAAATGTAATGCCTCAACTCTTAGTGCTCGTCAGGGTGGGGGGGTCCCCAGTTAAAATATGATCGGTCACAATAATCGTGACATGACATGTCCATATGGTCCCATGCCTATAGACAAAACAGGGTGTGTTGTATACCATTCTCTGCGGCCCGGCGCAGGTTCTCCAGCATGATGTCGTAGTGGCTGCGACAGAGCACCCTGCCCTCCACCAGCCCGAACTCCTCGCCCGTGGACAGCTGCCTCTTGCAGGAGAAACAGGCGAAGCACGCCAGGTGGTACACGCTGCCGCGTGCCCGCCTCACCCAGTCACTGGCATACACCTGGCGCCCGCACTGGGCACACTTGGTGCCGAACCTACTGTGGGATATAGCAGAAAAACGCAGGCATGGGGGTGTCTTTTGGGCCATCATCAGGGGAAGGCAAAGGCCAACCCCATAGTGTTCACATTTAATGTTAATTTCAGTTATTTTATGCATAATTTGTCCCCCAATTCTGAATTGTCTTCATCTGCTAACATGTAGATGCCTGTCCAGCTATATGTGACACGTGTTATCATTTAGACCAGCCTTTTATTGTTATGCAACCATTCATTTATTAACCACTTTCAACGTGGCATCCCTATTTTGGGAATGGCATTATATATAAGCAAACATTTTCAAACATTTTCTCTTTTCGCCACCCAAACAAAAAGCGAAAATAGTTGATCTACAAGTGTCGCTTGGCAACGTGTTTATTGCTTGTAGATCCACTATTTTTGCTATTTTAGAAATGGGGCTATGGTAACTTATGTTTTGCAACCCCCTCTGTCTTTCTGAAATTACGCCTCTGGGGACTATCTATCTATTGACCTCTGGTTGAATTTTGACATTTTAGGAGTCACGCATATTATTATCCAATAAAAAAGGGACACGAATGCACATTTTGGGATACATTTTTTAAAGTCCTGTATACTACTTTGTAGTATAGGAGAAATACCTTATCTAAAAGCACAAAATGGCGTTGTGACTATGAGCTTTCATGCAGATCTGCTTTTAAAGAAATGTACAGTATGTTTTCTTTCATGACAATTATAATTATATAATTTTGACTACCGGTATAATGACATGCCTTTATAGGAACGTCAAGTTGACAGCGGTACCACTCATGCTGATGACATTATTACACAGTAGTATTTTGACATAATGTGACATAACTCTCATGGGCAGCATTTTGCACCCAAAATGAAAGGCCTCTCTCTATTGTTATATACAGGGTTTCCCAAAGTGGGTGCTGTGATGCCAGTCCAGGGGTGCCACAGAATAATTTGATAATATTTGGAATTCATCAATATCACTACATCAATATCACTTCACTATATGCTAAAACAGACCTGATTTGCACTCACTGTACCATTCTTTTTCCATCTACGGCCAACTCTGTTCACTAAAAATAGCAGATCTACAAGCTCACTACGCGTCACACATACTTTTTGGTGAACCTTCTCTGTGACATAGCTGTATCTCAGGTTGAAAGATGTCCATATTAATCGTAATATGATGTAACATTCTAAAAAGTAACAGTTTAATTCAGGGGTGCCGTGGATTAGAAAGTTATTTACAGGGGTGACCTGTTTTAAAAACCCTGTTATAGGAGCATCTTCTGTGCTGGATGCCACATAAAAAGACACCACCGGAGACATTTAGCAGCGGGCATCAAGACAGCCTTTTAGGCTGTTGTCATTGGGAAGAATCATCCTTGCTTCCGTGGTTAGTGGTTTTGGTCCTCGTGCAGCTGCACTCAGGCCATATACAACAGGGCTTCTCCAAGTGGGTGCCGTGGCAACCCTAGGCTGCCTCGACGCAACAAGTCCAAGGGTGCCTCACTCAAATCTTTGAATATACTGTATGTGTTTTTAACATTTGTAACTCAAATTTTGCTTCTGGGGATCCCTGGAACTAAATATTTTTGAGATGGGGGGGCCAATACATATCATTTTGGGTGTCCTTGACATGAAAAAGTTTGAGAACCACTGACATAGAAGCATTTTTCAAAAACCTTTGAAGGATTTAGAAGACATTTCGGGCCAAAATATTCAAAGACTTGCACACATTTTCAAGATTTTTCAAAAATAGCAGATCTACAAGCTTGCAGCGCACTGGTATATCTGCTATTTTTTATATTTAAAGCAAAATAATGGTTAAAGTAATAATGCATAACAATATTTTGATAATATTTGGAATGTATCAGTTTAAACTGTACTTGGTGCGTTCTTCTTTGGCCTACAGTACAACCAAGTCTCTTCACCAAAAATAGCAGATCTACAAGCTCACAACGCGTCACAACATCACAAGTTGTGTATAGCCTAGACTGGCTATTTTTTTGGTGAATGTTCCCCCCAGAATAGGAATGCTGGGGTTTGAGTGGTTAAAAAACGCCAAGTATAAAAGATATAAAGTAAAACAATGCCCACTAATGGAAATACATTTTCTCTCCACTTTTCCTTGTGACATGCTGTGTATCTTTGGGGGGAAGAATTACATAATTACGTAGGCTGCAGTTAATAAGACAAAAGGTGCTATAAAGTAACAATGTAATTAAGCGGTGCCGGTGCTGTGAATGTAACATATTTACGGGGTGAGCTGAGCCAAACATGTTTGAGAACCACTGATTATGTGTAAGTGTATATAAATGTGAATAGATTTTATTTTATTTTTTAACAAGGCTTCATAGTTTCCTTGCAATTTTAAGTGGTCTTCATTATTTGTTATTTTTATTGTATTTTATTTGTATTTCGAAAACACTGAAATACCAATTAAGGCATTTTAACTTTAAAGGATCATGAACTTTAAACATTCTGTGCATAGTTATGTCCTTTACACATGGCCTACACCGGTGGTGGTCCCCAAACTTTTTTTTTTCCCAAAAGAGAAATCACACCTTCACCCGGGACCCACTATGTCTTCATTATTATATTGTAATTACGGAATTTCTTAGATGTGTTTGTTTCTTTGTTTGAAAATGTATACAATTATTTTATTTAGTATCCCTAAAAAATACAATTATTTTTGGGGAGGGGAACATTTTTGAAATTTAGGTCTATATTCTATTCTTTGTATAGGAAAAGAAATGGGTTTTTTACTTGAATCGTGACCCACATAAATTGGTCGGTGACCAACAAATGGGTCGCGACCCATGTGTTTGGGAAACAGTGGGCTACACAGTAAATTATCCTCCGTAATTAATTTGTTTTGGTCTATTTGGTCACATTTGTAGCTACAGTTATATATTAACAGAACGAGATGGTCAGACTGCGTGGCGACGCAAGATGAACGACATTAATTATGCGTGCTGGCTGCACGAGCAAGACGAAAAACATTCAAAGAAATAATCAAACGAAAGACATGAGAATAAAATATTGTGATACCATTTTTCAAAAAGAAAAGAAAATTTGCGTCGATTACATTTAGATCATTACCAAATAAAACAAAACACTAAAAAACGCCATTGCAAATACATTTGTATTCCAAATCAGATATAATTTAAAATCGTGGTTATCCTTGGGAGGACAATTAGGGCTAAGTTTAAGAAAAGGATTGTTTTTCCTTTTTTTAAATGGGCAATTAAATAAATTATGGGCAATTAAATTAGGCTACTCGTGTCGTAAGTCCTCGTGCTAAATTAGCATAACAAAAAGGTACCGTCTTTATTAGCCTATACTCGGTTTAATGTATTTTGACATGGGAGTCCATATAGGCCTATCGAATTCAAAATGATATAGGGTAAGTCTTCAAAAAAATAAGTTTAAAACACATTTTATGAAGTCAATAGGTCAATTAAAGACTAACGAGGATTATTATTCGCACATCAAATAAAATCCAGCGTAATATAAATAAATACAAATAAACTTACCTGAAATAATCCAGTTTACAGTATATTTCTTTGTTTTTGATGTAGCAGGTGTTGTGCTGGCGCAGTGATGCCCTGCACACGGAGCACTCCAAACAGCCCGCATGCCAGTTCAGATTGTTCACCTGCAGGTCACACTTTGATCATTTAGCCTTACATGATACAGCCATCATTAACATGTAAGCATCGATGCTATGGGGTAATACGAATCTCTTATTATTATTTAATTAACAAGACTATAATTGGCATTGATCGATATATTGTCAGGGGATGATGGAGAGTTGGTAACCAAATGGACACAGATCTTTAACTCTTGAGAGTGTAAAATGAAACCAAAATGGAACCGTTTAATTTGACTGTTTATTGTTAAACATTAATTTACAATAAGCCGACACAATTAAATAATGTAGAATAATTGTTGTTTTTTTAATCAATATTTGCCTGTTATCTCTCCTATCGTCCTATATGGTATCGATATGGAATTGTGGACAACAGGTTTTGGGTCTGAGAGGCTAAAACCTCATCAAACGGTGGTCCGTGCATGGCTCAAAAATGCCGAATAAATAATGGACCTTTATTATGCAAAAGTTTGAAAACCACTGTCTTATATATAGGCCTAGGCCTATTATGCCGTCACTTGACTATTTGAGAGAAACGCACCTCAGTAACTCTCGAGAATGGAACCAAATGGACTCTCCCTCGGCTCTCGGAGTTGCAATGGACACTGGATTTGTTTCAGTCGCACCCTCATATGTATATTGGTCATGGATGTCCGTGTGATTGCAGTGGTTCTCAAAGTGGATTCCAAATCTGGATTCCTTTATGGGGGCCAAAGTTGACCCATACAAATCTGTAACTCTGACAGTGTAGGCCTACACATAGAACCAAATGGACCAAATGGACCCTAACAGGTCCATTCGGTTCCATGTGTACACTGTCAGAGTTAAGGGGAGACCTTGAAATGTAAAAAGTTTGAGAAACACTCTTTTCTAGTCTCTCACCTTCAGTATGTAGCGGTCATGGATGTCCATGCCGCAGCTGGCGCACTGCTCCTTGCCGGAGGGCCGCGGCGCGGCGCCGGGAGACGGCAGGGCACGCAGCGGAGAGGGAGGACACATGCACGGAACCTCCGCAGGACTGGATGCACCCTGCTCCTTCTTCACCTCCGCTTTAGACTGGTTTAGAACACACCACGTCAGTGATATATAATTAAATGCCATTTTGTTTTTTAAGTTTATATATTTTTCTTTTCTTCTTTTTTTAATTATTATTATGGATAACATCCCGATTATTTGTGTGCTAAAATGCAAAATAGTCTATAACTCATACATTAAACAACAGGCATAACTAGATCAAAACTAGTACTCTATAGGCCCAGCAAAACTAAACAACAGGATATTACTATTACATGTGAAAATTGACCTTCTAAAATAAAACCACAAAGCTGTGCCAACCCCATTTTAAGGGTTCAAGATCCCATAAAATAAAGGGTCCGTTTTTTATAACGGAGAAAACCAGAGAAATAACAACAACAACAACAACAACAACAACAACAACAACAACAACTACAACAAGGTTGCAGAACTGAACCACGTCCTCCCAGATGTTTTGGACTCACCATTTTCGAGTCTTGAAGGCTGCACGAAGCCTATTCGGAGGAGAGGGGAAGGTGGAGCCGGCGGTGGTCCCTGCTCTGAGCATTACGCACCATCATCATCACCAACAGCTCTACTACATAATCTGACAGCTTAGATCCGCTCCAAAAACAACCAACAACGCGTCTCTCCCGTATTTAAACCCTGGGCAAACAAAAAGATTGAAGCAATTAGCATTTTTTGCTTTAATATGATCGATCTTTCCCTCAGCTTGCGCGCCGTGCAGGCTACCTCACATTCCCCCATGCACGCACGCACGCATGCAATCAAAAACGCAGTGAAAAGAAAGAGACCGAACATACCTGCAATTAGCGATGGCTTGAAACGGTGCACAGAATGAGAGGCAACCCCATAAGTGTCAATTTCAACTGTCAGTCAAAGCACAGTCGTATGCGGCACCGTGCCACCGGGCCACCAAACAAAAAAAACAGCTTACATCCTAATTTTCAATAGCCGTATAATCGAAAATCGATCATCCCCATGAAGTGAAGTGGGCTCTCACTCGAGGGTCGCTGTCTATTCACAGGGAGACAATGTGGCATAAGTTGCAGCTGATCTCCAAGCATAAAGGGAGCTTGATTGTGTCGCTTATGATCGGGCCATTTAAGCACTCGAGGCTCGCTCGGTGATTACGGCCGTATTCACGCGCTGCCAAAAGCTGCGTTTTTTGGGGTGGAAATTCACAATTGCGTGTTGCCCTTCATCTGAACGAAATTAACATGGAAAATGCGCGATGATGTTAATTATTGTCTTCTAATGTACAAACATTGGAAACAAAGGGACCGCGTTGCCAATACTTTTTTTTTACAGTTCTGAGTTCATGCACCCTTTAAGAAACAGCAATATAAAACGAATTTACCTTCTTGAGGAAAACGCCGTCCAGTGAAACTTTCCCCTGTGCTGAATGTTCATGTTTCCTCCAGAACATCACCGCGGCAAAGGAAGTTTTATTAAAACAATTCCGTTCAACATCTATGAGGCCCCATTTTCACGGCAGAGAGAGAGAGAGGGGGGTTCTATTTTCTCTGCAGAGGACGGTGGGTCTACCTTCATTCGTCTCTTTAAGGTCCAGCAGTGTGTTTCATTCTTGAGAATATCGTGGTTAATCGGGTCTGAAGTGAGCTGGGAGCCGGGCCACATTCACCACGACTCCTTCCAAAACCAGCCTGGATGTCTGTCTGCAACCCTGTCTGTCTGTCTATATGTCTGTCTGTCTGTATCTGTCTGTCTGCAATGACAGGCGCACACTCTGCAACTCTCTCTCCCCTCTCTCTCCGCCTAGATGAAAGTTTACACCCCATTCCCTTACAGAGGACGTGCTGCCTCCCTATAGCTGTGCATTGTGCACAAGCTCTTTTTTTCCAGTCCCGATTGGCTTTACTTTATAAAAACAGACCATCATTTTGCAAGCAGCTCCCTAAATTAACTAGACCCCCAAAATAATCCACACACAGTTATGGCTGCTGTTTTTTTTTTCTTTTTTTTTTATTATAATTTTTTTCCTTTAATTAAAAGTTCTAAATCCAAATATGATCATGTTGAGCTTTAGGCCTACACAGACCCCTTAAATGATAGACGAATTGTCACTTAAAAACATCTGTAAAATCACCCCCTGCCTTTAATGTAGCCTATAAGTATAGGTTTCCATGGAATCAATGACACTTAATTATTATAAAAGCATTTGGTCTCACGACTCTCACCTGAAATGGTTGCAGAATTGCATTGTCCCATAGTCTCCCGTATGCCTGTATTGCCATTTGGAATTAACTAGGCCTACTCAATGCATTAGGGTCATATCTGGTCATGATGCGAGTATCGCTTAACGGGTTGGAGCATCTTATGGTTGCTATACAAGACGTTAGCCCTGGGCATTGCAAGAACTGTGAAGCATATCTTGATCATCATCAAAAATAAATGCACAAGATAAGTGACAGTTTTAGGGAAGTTTAAAAATATATGCACACATTTAGAAATTTAGAAAAATGACAGAATGCAGATGTTTGTTAATAGGCTTCCCTGAAACAGAGAGAGAGAGAGAGAGAGAGAGAGAGAGAGAGAGAGAGAGAGAGAGAGAGAGAGAGAGAGAGAGTGTGTGTGTGTGTGTGTGTGTGTGTGTGTGTGTGTGTGTGTGTGTGTGTGTGTGTGTGTGTGTGTGTGTGTGTGTGCGTGTGTGCGCGCGCGCGTGCGTGCGTGCGTGCGTGTGTGTGTTTCATTGTGTGAGATATAGGCTATGATGACTGCAATGTTGCAGGCTAGTCTGCTCTCCTTCTCTCGACTCTTACAGAACATCTAATGTAAAAGGAAAACTCGTAAATCTCTTGCAACGTGGAAAGCGTCATAAATAGACAGTTGAAACAATGGAAGCTGAGGATGCTATGTGTCACCTTCAGTATCCTGCCTGCCCTGCTCTGTGGACGTGTGAACTGTGAAGTTCTACTGGCGCAGCAACGCTTACTGTCAGTCCTCGGCTCCTAGCCCTTTGCTCCCCAGCCCTTCCTTGCAGGTACGAGCACAGCTGTGCACGTTCCACCGAAAACAATGAGGGAGTGCTCCCAAGCCCCAATAAAAAAACAAACTTCAGCACATGCTAAAGCTATTAGATTCATCAATGGCCCCCAGGGGAGCGCTTGCTCGTCGGGAATGTCAACAATGTGTGTCATCCGCTCACCATGAACGTGAGGATATTGCATGCCTATATTTACGCATGTATGTACTGGAGGAAACAATCAACATGAAAAAGGTGGAGTCCTCTTGTCACCTTGAAATAACAAGACTTATGTAACACTTGGACTTTCACTTTGTAAAAGGTAAATAGCCTAATGCATATGTTAGATGACGAAATGATGCGAATATGCATCTGTCATTCTGTCATGACATCATTTTTTAAAGGATCTCAATTGAAGGCTTTGGGTGTGTCCTTTTAGTTAGAACTGTAGGCCTACTGCCATGAAACTGGAAACCTTTTCCTATGCAAACCTCTAATAAAGTCTTCAATCAATCAATCATGCCACACTGGAGACTGGAGTGCATTCAGTGGTGGAAAAAGTAGGCTACTCACTTTATTTTTATGTTATCTTTTTAACTTAAAGGGATATTTCACTTTCAAAAAAACTTTTGGTCATGTTATCGTATAATCAGGCTTTTATGAACACCCTGGACAGATTTTAATTTGCCTCATTCAATATTTAGATATTTGATGTAAAAGTTATTAGGCACTCCCTCTCCAGGGCCCCTCCCCATACACACCCATTGTAACTTCAAATTCCATTTTAAACGATTAATTAAAAACTTTCGGGTGACTCATAATACCCTCCCGTGAGCTGGCCGTGTTTTTTCGATAACTTTTTTCATTTATTTTGAATAATTCTTTGGGAAAATGGAACAAATGTAATACTATAAAAAATATTTTAAAAATAAATGGAAAAACGTTAGCTCACGTATTAGGAGGGTAATATGAGTCACCAGAAAAAATAATGGGTAATATGAGTCACCAGAAAAAATAATGGGTGTTTTTAATGAATCTATCTATTGGAGTTGTCCCCATACACACAATGGGTGTGTATGGGGAGGGGCCCTGGATGAGGAGGTCCTGACAACATTTACAAATATCTAAATACTGAATCTAGCAAATTAAAAACTGTCCAGGGTGTTCATAAAAGCATGATTAGACGATAAAATGACAAAAAAAGTGAAATATCCCTTTAAGTAAAGGTGTCGAATTCAATAGTCTTCTAGGCTACTGCAATGTAGAAATACTCTGTTACAAGTATAGTCCGGAATACACTTGAAATTGGAATACAAAAGTATTGGTATCAAAATGTACTTAAAGCACCAAAAGTGAAAGTACTCTTTATGCACAATGTCCCATTTCACAAGTTTTCAAATTCATAAAATGATTAAAAAAGCGTAAAATATCAGATCTACAAGCTCACAATGCGTTGCATTGTGAGCTTGTAGATTGGCTATTTTCAAATGCCCGAAAATGTATAGTGGTTAATGTACAGTATGTGTATTTAGTTACAAAGTAACTAAATCATTTGTAGAGGACTGGAGTAAAAGTATATTTGCCTCTGAGATGTGGTTCAGTAGAATACACATACTGAAAATTGGAAATAGGCCTACTCAAAGTAAAGGTACCTCAACATTGTACTTAAGTAACTGAACTTGAGTAAATGTATTCTACTTAATTACTTTTCCCCACTAGAGTGACTTCCTATATGGCTACAGGTGCTATTCATAATAATCAGTAACAGAGATGAAACAGCCTGAGGTTCATGCTGGGGCTGAGTCAAGATTTGCTCTGTGCCATGAATTCTCGCTTTCTTGTTATGTTACAAAGGCCAATGTTCCTGATGTGCTGTACATTATTGTCAATTGCTCTAAACTGGCTTAGGGTAGTTACATTTACTTCTAGCAGGCTACAATCCTATATAGGGTGGCCTCTTTCCACCAGAATGTGTGGTCTTCGGGCTTTAGACATCTCTAATATATTTCCAGAGTTGACAGAGTTGAGGAAGTTACTTAATTCAAAATGTAATAAACATTATAAATTACCTATTACTTTTATTTAACAGCATAACTTATGATACAGAATTGCAGTATTATTACAATAATCCATTCCTGTGTACTCATTTTGCACGACTTAACATTGTTTTCACAAAAGCACCTACACATGAAGAGCAAATGGAATACAGTAGAATATGTTACAATAACGTTATTCATAATATTAGAATGCAATTGTCCCAGCCTAAATTTCCATGATAAAACACCAATAACTATACAATATACAGTATATTTCAAAAATCAAACAAAAGTCTGAATAGCAAAGGGCAGTACAAACTATTTCAATGTCATTAATGTGTGTGAATTTGACAGCCTTTTTCGTTTTTCTCACCAATTTTGTCTGTGTGCCATTTCCCCTTATAGTACAGAGTCACTGTTGACCTCAGCAGTTGTCTAGGGCAGTGAACCCTTTTAGCCCATGACCCAAAAGAGAAATTAGAGGGTTTGCCCGAGACCCAAACTAGTGAAAATGGCAGATCTGCAAGCTCTTGCTGGCTTCCCACTTGCTGGACACAGCCAGTTGTGTCCATTGGTGAGCCTGGCCAAGTCAGAGGAATCAAACCCAAGTGGCCATGGCAGGGGTCATCAATGTGTCTGTACACAGACAAATGTGTCAGTGACAAGACTTGTCCTTGTTTTGTTTTTACATGATATTGTAAATAATATATTCTTACCGTACTTTGACCATAATACCCAAATACTGGATGTCAGTCTCCAGGTTTTCTTCAGATTATGCATGACACTGATTTACTATATGACACTATGGCACATTAGGAATCCACCAGTATAGTGGACTCCACTGAGAGTGTACAAACAAACCAAGTGGACCCGCAGGTTCCATTTGCACTCTCAGAGTTACAGACCTGTGATCCAAGTCCATTTGGACCACCTTCAAGGAACTCAGAAGGTCCCTCAACCCACTTTGAGGACCATAGCACTAGTATACATTTACGGCTAGCTCTGTGTCTGGTAATATTTGTAGGTCCATGGCAAAAATAAAAGATTTACAAAAATGTCCATGCACCACAAACTGGCATGGCGATGAATCCTGCTCCATAGTGGTGGGCAAATACTTTAATTTGTAAAATACTATAAACCAGTAAGACACCCTAAGGGCGAGAAGCGACCGCCAGGGCGTTCGGAAAACAACAGACTAACTTATTGCCCTATTACACTATTTCACTTAAGACACTATTACACTTATTGCCCTATTACACTATATTACACTATTACACATACTAGAAGCTTGTCCGCCCGAGCGTCTAGTCGGCGACCTGGCCAACTCGGGAACAATGTAAATAGGGAATGAATGCCCCGCCCTTTAATGCAAACATTATACCTGTTGTCATAGGATCCGTTTTGACCATCTGTTTGCGTGTGTCCATTTATGCCCATATATGGAGAGATATGTCTGTCTACGTCCATTTTATGCCCATATATGGAGATCTCTGTAGGACCCGGTTTGACCATCTGTGGGAAGTCGATGCAAGCTGCTTGTATCTGATCTCGGTAGATAAGGCCTGTCTTATATAATGGTAATTTGTGTACTATGTAATGTCATAATGATGTCAGCAGTACACTATTACACATATGACCCTATTAGACTATTACACTATTACACTTATAGACCAGGGGTCTTCAACGTTTTCAGGCCAGGGACCCCCAAACTGATGGGGAGATGGAGCAGGCCACAACCTACAGTGTGTTTTTGCACAATCCTCTGACTCCTCCCATAAAGTCCACATCAGTTTTTTTTTTCTGCTGTTGTTGTTCTTTCCTTTATAGGCAAGATGTAAATGTGGTGGTTTGGTCATGATTCCTCTGACCTCTTTCCCCAAATGATCTCAGCTATAGAGGGCCAGCATGTACACAACACAAAGCCCAAGTGACAAAATGACAAATGTTCTACTTGGCCTGTTCGCTCAAAGCAAATGTTTGGGGAAGGATGGAGCAGTGCTACAACCCAACTCCAGGCTCTTATCTTGTTTCTCTAGAACCCCTGGGGGATTGAGGTTTCTGGCTACTTATGAATGTTGATAGGATGTTGGAGGTGAATATTGGGTGTGAGAGCTGTCTGCATGTAAACTGGGTGTGATTATATTCATTGGCCGGGCTAAAATAGCAACTATGCAGCCCTCTAATCCATCCGAGAGGCAAAGACGGGCTTGTTGAACGAGCCTTCGGTACGGTAGCCCTACATGCACACATGACAAATAAGGTTTAGGCTAAATGCTGGGTAATGAAGTGTGCATGGAAAAGAAAGCTCTTTGAAGGAGGAAATTACGGCTAAAGCCTAATTTATACTTCATCCTATGACATGCCGCACGATATGCTGCGTGCCAGAAACAGCTTATCTGCAAGCTCACAATGTGCATTGTGAGCTTGTAGATCTGCTGTTTTTGGCGCACGGCTCGGTCGTACGACTTGGTATTAAATCAACCATAACGTATGGACAGATTTTAGCAGATTGACCGACGACATGCAGCCGAATCGGCATCACTTTTGCAGAGTCACCATCATCCAGTGTCTTCCAAAACGTTCAACAGGCTGACATCTATACACAGACATCAAACCTATCCAAGATTACAGTCCTGCAGCCAAGCTTTCAACAAACAAAAGGAAATAACAGATTACACCAACCCCCTCTCTCTGAAGAGTTGCATTGGACAAAAAAGCCCTCTCCAGTTATTTAACAAATAGAAGTTTATTTGAAGTACAGACAAGGAAAAATGGTGGCTCTTTTTTTGTCAGTGCTTGAGCTCCATATGACAGCAATTTGGGGGTATTGTGTATTTTGGCCCGAGCATGCAGTCTATGATGGATGACAGGAGAGAAAATCACGAGCCGCTGGCTCGAGCACAGACATGCAAATTGCTTTCAGCTGATTGCTTTATTTCACTTGATATTTATCAAGTGGATTACAGTATACCTCTGTATTTACAGCCAGGAAGCAGCTGATCAATTCCACGGAGGGAGGGATATAGGGAGGGAAGGCCTAATGCTTTTCCTTGCGGGGTGAAAGCATACGGCCTGGAAGTGACCACTGTAAACACTGTAGAATAAACTAGCCATTCTTTTTTCTCGTCGCAGATGTCAACAAACCTCTCTCTGTTTACCATATCAGGAGAGATGACAACTAATGACAGAGAGGTCATGCAGTGGTTTAGATTGCTGGTTTTTATGTGATTATCGTGATGCTCACTCAGACACCACACTATAAGTTTGTTCTGAACTTCGGTGGTGCAAAGTATCTCCAGACACCACACTATAAATCTGTTCTGGACTTCGGTGGTGCAAAGTATCTATAGGCTACAATTTTGAGGCATTTGTACTTTACTTGAGTGTTTCCAATTTTCAATAATGTTACTTCCACTCCACTACATCTTGGATACAAATATTGTACTTTTATTTCACTACATTTATTAGAGAACTATAGTCACTTGTTACAGAGTACTTTGTATATTGATTATGACAAAACATACATAAACCACTTCAACCCTATATACATTTTGGCCATTTGAAAAAGCATGGCAACACATTGTGAGCTTGTGGATCTGCTATTTTCAAAAGATTGTTATAAATTTGAAACTTGGAATGGGATATTCTGCACAATGGGTACTTTTACTTTTGGTACTTTAAGTACATTTTGATTACCGTACTTCTATGTAACAGAGTATTTCTGCATTGCACTATTGATGCTTTTACTTAACTAAAAGTTTAAGTATTTTTTCCACCACTGCTGAACTCTCAGGAGACAGACCTCATCTGCACATAATGTAAAAAGGATGGACATCCATCCAACAATGTGTATTTGTAAGACAACGCCTGAACCGAAGAAATCACACTAGTATAGTACAATTGCACCTCATTCAACATATTTCTGATGTTACATTGTACAGTCTTGTACTCAGAATAGTTCAGACAGTTTTCAAAACAGTGGAGATTCAGTATAAATTAAGTGCACATGCAATCAGAGGTAATTGATTTCTCAAGTGTGCAGGGAACAGATCACTTTCAGAAGATACAATATGCTAACTGCAGAATTCCATGTTGGCGAAAATTCCCGAAAATGGGTGTATACTTTACGTAAGAAGAACTCTAAGCATTTAAACCATTCACTTACAGTATGCATATCTTTTCAATGTACCTCAAATTATTCCAAACAAGTGCAATAGTATGGTGTCCTCTTGGTACGCTCAGTAAATGAAACATCTGAAATGTCACTTGAAAACAAGATATCAGAAATGGTAAATTTATATAGTTTCTTTATCCAAGGCGCTTTACAGAGATTGTGCATTACATTCACCCATTCACACACATATTCATAAACCGATAGTGGAGGAAACCATGCAAGGCACCAACCTGCTCACCGGGAGCAACTAGGCGTTCAGAGTCTTGCTCAAGGACTCTTCGACACTAACTCTGGGGGAGCCCGGGATCAAACTGGGAACCCTTTGGGAACCCTCTGTGTTCTAAGATGGCAACTCCACCCCTGTGCCACTGCGTTCAGACACAGTGTCAACATTAAAATGAATAAGTGTTTACAGTAGGTAACATTCATATTAAATATATATATTTATATTAAAAAAAAGAAAGGAAAACAGTTTTTGCTTATAATGAGTTAAAGTGGTTACATTATCCATGGGACTTTATGAGTGGCTCAGCAGTTTAATATGTAACTGACCCAGGCTGTCACAAGTTTGAATCTGGCTTGTGCATTTTGTTACATTTTGCTTTTATATGTCTTGACATATCAGAAAAAAAAAGAAGATGAAATATATTCTATCTTTGTGTTATTTGTCTCTGCAATAATGGTAGCAGTAGGGTACAACCACCATCCCATAAATGCTAGACATAATTTGAAACTCCAAACAGACAGCTAGATAAATTGGTAATTGCATGACATCTCTTAAGAAGAGAGCAGTTTAGTTAACTTTTCCTTGTTAGCAATTATTCTTAAAACACTATGAATTTGCAGCGTGATGACGGATGGCAGAGAGAAAGAAGAAGAAAAAAAGAAGCTAGTATAAAGCTAAGTGTGCATGTTCTCAATAGATTTCCTGCCGAGTCCAGCATGCCATTCCATTGCTCTCAGCATAACAGCAACAATATGGCAATAATACACGCAAGCTACAATTACACGAGTGGTACGATATTGTAGCGTTGCGTGATTTAATCTAGCCCTCTGATCGTGATCCAGCACCTTGCCTTCAGCCTCAGATATGTATGAGGAGCCGGGATCGGGGTCAGGGATCAGCTACTTACCCAATCAGGTAACGAGTTCCAGGAGGAAAATGACTTCCTTCCGACCACTTGCACTCACCTGCAGTGACCCTGAGCAATCAGAGGTGAGGCGGTCTCCTAATCAGGGAGAACCCCTCGGGTCAGCACACGGCGTGCCCAAGAGCGCACCATCCCCTCCATGGCACGACCCCCCATCCCATGCTGTCAACAGGCCAGCTCTGAGTTCAAGTGTTTAAACTGTCAGATTAAATAGGCTCAGTGCAGAGATTACTTGTGCAGGAGGCATTGGGTGTTTAGTTTGATGCCGACTGCAATATCCTGCCTCCCTGTTGACGCTAGCAGCTCGGGGTGTAGCTGCGGAGCCTCGGCCGTGTCAAGGAGAGGTGGCTGGTGCCCAGGCGCGCCTGCACGCCTGTAAAAACCTTTGCCTTATACTTAGTTACACACTGGTGTGTCGCATACCTACAACAACCGACCTACAAAGCTCACGACGTGTCGTGCTGCAAAGCGTCACAAGCTTGTAGATCTGCTCCTTTAGGTGCGCGACACCAGCATGCACCCGCGCATAAATCAGGCACGGCAGCCACGGGAAGTACGGAGAGGTTGACCAGGGAGCGGTGGGGGTGTTTTTGTAGTGAACACTGGAGAGGGGCTACAACCCGCACCACAATCAGACTCCTCTGAGGTTTGTTTTGATAAGCAAACCTCTGGTCTTTTCGCCACGTTGGTTAAGAGAGTGTGATAGAACAGATCCCCCCTCAGCTGGAATGCCAAGGGCAAGAACACTTCTAAGACAATGGCACCAAATTCTGGGACCTTTGATGTCTGCAGGCACAGTTCACGAAATGATCACAATAACCATTACAATATGGGTATATTACAAAGTGACATTGACAAATAGTCGGTCGAAGTACTACTCCAACTGTATCCTTGAGTTGGAGAGTTTCCGCACACACGGCGAAGACCCTTGAGGATCCAAACCTCGAGCATTTGAAACCATAAGCGCTTCGAACGCGGCCTGTGCAACAGGATGGCTATGTTACATCGAGAGGACTCAGTGTTTTCCTACGGAGAACTGTGCCAGCTCACTGACAGCTGATGAATGACTACAATGGACGCTCCTCCTCCAAGCTCCTCAGATCATTTTGGAGTATGCATTGTGGGGGCCTGAGGATTGTGACTGCATACCCCCCCCCCCCCCCCCCCCCCAACTCTCTACGGCCCGGCTGACTCACCGACTACTGGGATAGGAGCATTTGACTATATGCCCAAAACAGGCCCGGCCCACGTCAAAGCCACATTCAATGCCAAAATCAACTTGAAAATGACCAAATAAGGACAAAGAGGCTCCCTAATTTAACAGTGTATGTGTGGACCACCACCAGCCATACTGAAAATACGAAACCTCTTACTCTCCGGGAAGGTACGAGAGAGATAAATGCATACGTGTGCGTGTGAAGAACGAGCCTCGTTCAGGTTGGGTTGCATCTCCTCATGACTTTAACAAATGGCATTCTAGGAGGGCCTTCCCTTCCACGGACCCACCGCCGTGTGGGCTCTGTCAAAAACCCCTTCTGAGATAATGCACCGTGCCCTCCATGCACACCCCTCCTCTTCCAACGCATCAGTTGGATCGGCCCGTTCCCCAACTGGACAGGAAGTCTGCTAATCTGTAACCCGACACGGGGGAAGGAAGAAGTCAGGAACCAGCCTTCAGTGCTTTCACCAATCGTATTCATCACCAAGCCCGGGACCTGGGCTCATTAAGCGCAGGAGCATGGCTTAACTAAACATCTTCTCCATAAAATAAATGCTTCCAGGTTACTCCCAAGTCCAGGTTCCACTCTGAGGAGCATCTGATCTCAATTACCAGGAA
The DNA here is from genome assembly GCF_963921795.1 of Nannobrachium achirus. NCBI lineage: Eukaryota > Metazoa > Chordata > Actinopteri > Myctophiformes > Myctophidae > Nannobrachium > Nannobrachium achirus. The sequence goes on along the minus strand of NC_137832.1, from coordinate 47,857,929 downwards.
CGCTATATAGGAAGCAATGAGCCTCAAGTCTCCTGCCTGCACAAACAACACCATGGCAACCAGCAGCATGTCTTACAAGCCCTATGCAGATAGCTAGGCCTTTTCAGGCGCTTGTAAGGCGGGAAATGATTATTTGATAATTAGTTCCTGGTGCCTCTCATTCTATTTCTTCATATCTATCACGGCGGGATGATTGTCAAAGTAATTCATGGCATGGTTTCAGTTTGAGGAAACGGCAGATAATGTTTTCAGTGGTTGGTTTGTATGCTACATGTGTACAGGGCATCTGAAAAGCAGAGCACTGATGACGAAGGCACTTCACGTCTGTCAACAGATTGAAGATTGCGACAGTTTGAACATGTTAGGAAAGAACTAGAGCCATTAGAAACTTGCGATGAGCGTTAAATGAATAAACAGACCCTAATTAACTGGTAAACCTATGTCTGTGCAACAGCCCTAGTGTTGTGTGTGTATGGGTCAACCACTTCCAATGCGAAAGAAAAGTAGCTGTGGGCCATCCTGGTGGCTCAACCAGTTACTGCATCGACCACACAACTGTATGGCCCTGGTCCGCCCCCCCCCCCCCCCCCCCCCCCCCCCTCTCTCTCTCTCTCTCCCCTCTTCTGACAGGAAAAGGAATGTTTGGATCATGTACACTTTGTACAGTATAATCAACTGGATTCTCTCTCTCTCTCTCTCTCTCTCTCTCTCTCTCTCTCTCTCTCTCTCTCTCTCTCTATATATATATATATATATATATATATATATATATATATATATATATTCTCACATATTCAGATTATTTTGAGATGATACAATCAATGTAATGCACATGTATTCAGTCACATAAGTGAGTGAGGCGCAATGCAAACCTTGTTTTATTTATTTTTCAGTTTTAGTTTTGTTTGTTTGTCTTGTGATGTGATTTGCTTGTTGTTTTGTTTTTCTGTATTTTGTTCTTGTTGTTACTTTTTGTCTGCCCTCAGTTCTGTCACTGTCACACATACATACATCATAGAAAAATACATTCACTCAGGGTGACTGACCTTTTGACTGCCATGATGGTAATGTTAGGTCAGCAAAAGCACAACCGGGGTCACTCACACTATGAACCTCAAGGAGATCACCAGTTGCCCAATGCCTTACTGAGAATGATGATGATGTCAGAGTTGTGTTGAATATACAGTATGTGGGACCACTACTCCCTCTAGTGGAACATTTCGGAACACAAGAGATTGTGATGAAATTGATTGATTGATTGATTGATTGATTGCTTGATTGATTTAATACAGTTTGCATAGGAAAAGACATTACAGATACAAGGTCTACTAATAGTATTGAATCCCCAAAAAGACAATGTCTTGTTTACAAAGGGGTCATACCACTTTCACTTTCAAGCACTATTTAGGGCATGTAATTGTAATATGTATGTAATGTAATAAATGTTTACAAAATGTGTCAATTTATTGGATTCACAACTTAACGCACAGACAGCAGATAGATAGCAGTGAGATATCATGCAAAGAAATAAAATCACAAATAAATATACCATCATGAAACTTAACTTAATGTACTAACAGGCCTAAAATATCCCAGAGGGAGAATAATGTTCTTAAGTCCAAATAATGTCCTGTCCAAATTGCTACTTAACATTAACAGGCAGTGTCCACTTTCCATCATTGGGTCCAGCTATAATCTCTCTGTCCACCTTGCATTGTTTGTCCCCTCATGTAGTCTCCCAGCTCTGCCTCAAACACCTACACCTGTCTGTGTGTCTGTTGGGCCTAAAGCTCTTCCTCAGACCTTGGTGGTGGTCTACACATGCGCTGCTAAATTAGGGAGCCTCTTGTACATATTTGGTCATTTTCCAGTAGATCTTTGTTGATTTTGTCCCCTAGTGATGCCACAACCAACCTGCTGCAATGTTACACAGTTCTGCTTACACATTTCTCTATTTTAGTAGGCCCATGCAGAGCTGGATCCTTGAACAAAAAAGATTAGGCCATTCACAGTGGGGGTTTGGGGGACTGGTAACAAATTAATAATCAAATTGCAGGGCTCAAACTAATAAAGCCAACTCACCAACACACATTATGGTACTTTTACTCCACTACCATTATTTGAAAATCTTAGTGACTAGTTACTTTGTAGATTTACAGTCCTTTACATTTAGGTCATTATAGCCGATCTACAAACTCACAATGCGTCATGCTGCGACACATTGTGAGCTTGCAGATCTGCTATCTTCAAGAGATTTTTTATACATTTCATACATTTGAAAACTTGCGAAACGGCATAACGATTACTTTCTACTTTTGATACTTTAAGTACATTTTGATACCAATACTTTTGAACTTCTACTCAAGTACATTTTGAATACTGGACTTTTACTTGTAACAGTCTACATTGCAGTATTGATACTTTTACTGAGAAAGCATTTTTTCCACCACTCATAAGCATCACACACTCCTTATCTTAAAAAGTCTTGGAATAAATTCCTTACCAAAACATTTCTTCACCAATGTGTTTGTAAAGGTGTCTAGTAACACATCTCACAAAGACTGAAATTCAGTTTCCCTAGGAAAATCTTTGACAGCTAGGGTAATTCTGGGTCTCATTCACTCACTATACACTATACTATAGGGGAAAAAATCACTCCCAAAAAATATGCTTTAAGTGGGATGTGAGGGGTCTAACTAGGTGTTTTTAATTATTCTGAATCCATTGCAAGCATTTGTTTTGCACAAAAAAACATTAATTGGGCTAAAAACAGACCATAAAATGATGGTTTAGTGATGAGTCATCACTTTTCACAGTGGTATGGGGGTCCATTTCTAGCCCAAGGAATGTTTTTGGTACTTCCAGTACTTTCTAAAGATATCCCCCGACTATCTACACTTCCTGCAGCATGTCCCTGAGCATTAAAAAAAATAACTAGTAACTCAAGTTTTCAAATAATTGTAGTGAAGTAAAAGTACAAGATTTGCCTCCAGGATGTATAGTGGAGTAGAAGTAAAAGTACAGAAAATTGGAAATACTCCAGTAAAGTAGAAAATACCTCAACATTTTATTTAAGTACAGTGCTTGAGTAAATGTACTTAGTTAAATGGTTACACACTCCTGTCCTTGAGGCAAACAGCATCAAAAGGTTCCTCTTTGCTTAGTCACTGGTGATGTGCACAGAGCATTTAGTGGTCACTCTTCATTGCTACAGAGACATAGTTTTTGGGGGGGGGGGGAAAGTGAACTTATGTGTGCGCATCCAACCCAAAAGGGTTCAGATGCAGGGTAACAAGAACAACATATAACGCATGTAGTAAGCCCTGCCGAGCATGAGGCCCATATAGGGCATGAGCCTATCTCCTGTTTCTGTAGCGTGAGGCAGCTTGATGTACAAGTACACCCTCTGGACATGACGTGACTATGTCGCAGGGACTTACTCGCAATCCAACCCTTGATGCTGAGTGCCAAGCAGGGAGACACTAGATCCCGTTATTATGGTCTTTGGTATGACCTGACCAGGGATTGAACTCCCAGTCTCAGAGCGGACACTCTAACCACAAGGCAACTGAGTTGCTTATGTAACACTTATTACAGTGAAAACTAGCATACTGTATCAAGGCACATTGTGTCAGTCTCTTGTGTGAGAGAGGACAATATTTAATTTGATGTCAGCAGCAGAAAAACAAATTAACGAAAATCTTTGACAGCCCATGGACTGACTGCCCCACCTGAAGCAGCCTCAGACTCATGATATGCAGCCCTGGGCCTTTAATTGTATTTCTTATTCAGTGGTGTAACATATTTACTCAGTTACTTTGTAGATTTAACATGTGGTACATGAACAAATTTAGCCCTAGTTTATACTTTCTCAATTTGAAAGCTTATATGCCATGTTTCATGTTGTTGTATCAGTATGAGTTATAAAAAAGGGACCCCAATTGAAATAAGCCCAAAAGCTTTCCTATGGTATTTATCACTTTAGTTGACCTTGTGCCAGTGAACTGTAGCCTACTGTCCTGTAGCCTACCTTTTCCTGGGCAAAACCTCTAAAAAATAACATCTTCAATCAATCAATCAATCAATCAATCAATCAATCAATCAATCAATCAATAAACCAATAAACCAATCGATCAATCAACCAATCAATCAATCAATCAATCATCTGCTATTTTGACAAGTTTAAAAAGAACTGACGCATATGGCCATGAGAACTTTTACTTTTAGTACAAGTAAATGTAATGCCAATGTATGCAGAGAGAGAGAGAGAGAGAGAGAGAGAGAGAGAGAGAGAGAGAGAGAGAGAGAGAGAGAGAGAGAGAGAGAGAGAGATTGGTAGGTACATGCCATGGTCAGCTAAAAGGATACACCCCAAAAAGCCTATGGCTTGTTTCAATTGAGGTAATTTTTTTTTTACTCATAACATTTAATGACAGACGGATAGAACACAGTACAATGCAGAAGATATCATCAAAAACTAGTACAATATTACAATAGGCTATACAATATTAGACAAAAGGTAAACTTACTTACTGTACATTTAAAATTCTGCATGTGCTTTCTGTTGGAGGCACTGGTCCTGTGTTTCTCACTGCAGCCAGCAGGTGACGCTAAATCACTATTGTTAGGTTTCTGCGTGCAGGCCTGGGATTTGACCATGTCTCTCACTCTGTCTTCTACTTTTTATTTCTTTAAATATATATATATATATATATATATATATATATATATATATATATATATATATTTTATCAAATCACACAATTATTAATTGGTAAAGTAACATTTTTCATCTAGAACTTCGCTTCGGCAATAAGTGTAAGCCAATTTCTTTGAGGACATCATCATAGCCTCGCCGTAGGCTAGAGCCTACCGCAGGATGCAGAAGGCAGGACGAACATGTGTAACCGCCCATTAAAACAGAATTTATCTCTGACACTCAGTGATGTTGCAAGAAGTGGTCCTGCAATGCACGCATTTCATTTTTACAGCATGAGAAGAACGAGTGACAGCGATGATGACTAATAATCTATGACTATGAGTCTATGACCTTAACCTGTCATTCACGAGCCCACTCTTCTGCTGGCGAGCATCAAGACAGGTGAGTAGTTAGCTCTGTGTTGTCTTTTAACTGTGCTCTCTTGCAGTTAGCCTAAAATAATGCATTTTTATTTCTGTGACTTTCTCTCTCTCTCCGTTCTTTTTAAGACCGGCTTATATGCAGCCTTTGATAGTATCTAAGCTATATATATTAACATACGACATTGTGTTTTCTCCAGAACTTTGCATCATGTCCATTTGGGTATTTTTCTCCCTGCTACTGCTGCTGCTTCAAGTGTCATCTTCAGTCGGTGAAAGTGGCTCCAGTGGTGAGTACACGTTATCTGAACATATCTTAACTAACTTCACTCTTCAATTGACATGCCATTGATCTCAAGCTGCAGTCCGAAACTTGTTATTATTGTATTCTGGAACTTGAAGTGAGTGAAATGATGACGAGCAGACGGAGTATGGGAGTCTCTTTACTACTTCCAAACAAATATGAGCAAACACACAGGTACAACCACTTCCTCAATTAACCTCGTATCTCCTCCCATTACCACCCAACCAGTGTCCATTCTGAGGTGAGATAGATACCTCCATCTAGTGTCCAGAGATGTGTTCTCCACAGTAGGCCTATGTCAAATGTCTTAATGAATACACAGGACCACAATGGAAACAAGCCCTCAGGGCTTTTTGTGCTATCCTTTTAGCAACATCTTTGTCTCTGTACTATTGCAAAACTGTTAAGTTATTCAATCAATACAATGTTATTGTATTGTATGGCAGGTAGAGTATGTTAATACAATCTGGTTCTCAAACTATTTTATGTCATGGAGACGAGACATGGACCCCCAAATTGATATTTGGCTGCAGTCCTCCTTTGAGGAATGCAGAGACCCCGGTGTCAGGAAGGACACCTAGTGATTGACAAGCAGGGACGTGCAGAGGATGTTTGAGGGCAGGGGCTGAAATGTCCTTTTGAATCCTTCTAAGATTTTTTGAAAAACCTTTTGATTCTATGTCAGCAATCTGGCCAGCCATCGTCAAAGAAAAGGTCCTTTTCACTTAAATGGAGCTCAGTTAGTCTGTTCTTGAGAGACTACTATGTCAGAGGTTCTCAAACCTTTTAATGTGAAGGACCCCCAAAATGATATGTATTTGGCCACGGACCCCCTTCTCAAAATATTTAGTTCCAGGGACCACCCAGAAGCAAAATTTGAGTTACAAACGTTCGCTTTGACAATACATATATTCAAAAATTTGCACACATTTTCACGACTTTTTCAAAAATAGCAGATCTACAAGCTCGCAGCGCGGCACTCGGTGCTGCGCTGTGAGCTTGTAGATCTGCTATTTTTCACTGGTTTAAGCATTCAACAATTCTAGGCCTACTTAACATAGCAAAAGGACCAAATGTATTAAAGGTTCTGTTAGCCAGGAGGTCCAGCTCACATAATATCAAACACTTTTTTAGATCCACCTATCGTATGACAATAGCACACTGGGTTTGAAACAGTGTTGTAAAGAAACTAAGTATGTTGACTTTTACTTTACTATTTACAATTTCAGTAGACTACTTTTAATTCTACTCCACTACATCGACAAATATTGCTCCTTTACTGAACTACAATCATATGAAAACTCAAGTGACTAGTTACTTAGTTTGTAGATGTCGATTATTACAAATCACTTCAGCCCTCTATACATTTTGTCCTTTTGAAAATAGCCGATCTACAAGCTCACAATGTGTCACGAATCTCGCGATGCGAGCTTTTTACATTTTAAACATTGGAAAACTTGTGAAAATAGACATTCTTCATAATGAGTACTTTCTACTTTTGGTAATTTAAGTACATTTTGATGCCAATACTTTTACTCAAGTACATTTTGAATTCCGTACTATTACTTGTATTTCTACATCGCAGTATTGATAGTTACTGGAAACGAGACTGCCCTCTCCCTCTGTTCCCAGCAAACCCCTGTTGCCACTACCCTTGCCAGAACTCTGGAGTGTGTGTGAGATTCGGCACCGACCGCTATGACTGTGACTGCACACGCACTGGCTTCTATGGGGAAAATTGCACTAACCGTAAGTTGAACCGAATAACGTTTCTTTCCATTTAACTGTTGTGTGTTTGTGTTTGACTGGAGTCCCCCAGAACAGGAGTATATACTGGGCCCCCTCCTTTCCCCCTAAATAAACCTTTACCGTAAAACTTGTCACGGTGTGACCAGTTGTGAAGTTGTAAATGACGTGCTGTTCCCACAAAACGTTCGCCCCGGCACACAATTCATGTAGTCTGGGATCACTTCACTTTTCGAGGTTTGATCCGGTCGGGAGAGGAAACCACTTTACGTCATGTTGTAGTACTCAAAGGACTACAATTTGCCGGAACTATCAAACCGGATTCAGTTTTAACCCCAAATAATTCCCCTGCGCTCAAGGACATACTTTTAGGGCCTACCTAATAAACTCCTTGATTGGCGTAGTTTTGCTTTAGAAAAAAATGTTTGGGATATGCATCTTTTATTCCAACTCGTAGCGACTGGCAAGACTACACTAGGCTACTCGAGCATTTTAATAGGGATTGGGGAAACAAACGGAGGGAACCAAAACAAAGTGACGCCACTTCTTCGGCTTGTGGTTTCCGCCTAGACCGGATCAAACCGCCCGTTGTTAACGATCACCAGGCTTTCCCTCAGAAAGCCTGGTGGGCGAGGTTTCAATTCATGTGGTTAAAACAAGGAGTAAGGACCATGTTCTAGAATTTAATAACAAAGGAATGATGAGAGAGCGAGAGAGAGAGAGAGAGAGAGAGAGAGAGAGAGAGATGCACAGTGACAAAGCAATATTCAGTTTGTGGTTAAAGGCCTGTGTCATTTCATGCAGCTGCAGTATGACCTTGCCAATGGGACATCCTCCAGTATAAATGTTTTGTGTCTTGTCTAACCATGAGAGAAAAGTGCCATTGAACGCAATGAGTCTTTTTCCCGTCTGTCACAGACACAATAGCTATATAGCTATAGCTATAACTCACCTTCTAACCAGTCCAGTTCATGACACATGGCATGACACAGGGCACAGCCATTGAGATAGAAAGTCAGTGTGTTGCATCGTCTTTGTTCACTCCGCCAGGTCAATGATTTTACAGCTATGGCAGATCATTCAAACCAGTGGTTCTCAAACGTATTAATTTCAAGGCCCCCCAGTTTGGTATACACATTATACCACAGAACCCAATAACTCGGAGAGTGTAAATATGGAACCAAATGGGCCCGTATGGATAGATAGATTAGATACCCTCTCAGAGTTACAGACCTGTAAGTGTCCAATGTGTTCCTAATTATTAGGTAGGGAACCCCCGTCAAGGACCCCTGGGGCCCCCTTGACCCCACTTTGATAACCACTGATGTAAACAAAGAATATTCATATAATATTCAACATTCAATGATGCAATTGCCAAAGCCAGCTTACAGTTGGAATTTGTTAGACAGGAACTCGTCAAACACAGTTCCATCAAATACTTGTCTTGGGTGCACGGCTCAGGGAACAAATGAACTTTTAGAAAGGAGATGCCTGCACTCACTTTAGAATGGAATCTTGGAATTTTTATTTCAAGTTGCCCCAGCAGCACAGCAGCAAACAATCTCAGTGTGTCTCAGAGATATACGCTGAGGATGACCCCGACGGGTCGAAACGTCCTTTGTTTGCTGCTGTGCTGCTGGGGCAACTTGGAATAAAAATTCCAAGATTCCATTTTAAAGTGAGTGCTGGCATCTCCTTTCTAAAAGGCCCTGTAGGCAACCACACTAAATAAGAAGAATGCAGAAGTAATGTTGCCATCGGACAACCTAAAGTTTGACACACTAGTACTGTATGGTTCCAAATCTTTTATATAATGTGTGTTAATAATGAAGCACACACGATACATGAACCACGTGACCTGTGGTGTTTCTGACCGCTCATTGAAGCAACTCTTTCTATCTTGCATGGGTCCAACACCATGCACTTATTTTGTGGGAAATTCATACATGGATTGGAGAAGCTCTGAAAAAAAAAAAAAAAAAAAAAAAAAAACAGACTTACTGTAATACTGCACAGACCCTTTCCAAAAGCCACGTGACCAACTCATTACTCACAGTTAAAATGGGAGTAGGAGTATATTTTATAAAATAATTGCTTTAAACAAACAATAAGTCAGCACCCACGTGACTGCTATGACACATTTTCCTGGATCTTCCAAGTATGAGACATGTGAAAGGGAAATGAAGTGGGGGGCTCCTCTTACACCCTAGCTTGTTCAAGTTGTAATGCTTTTGTTTCTTAGCTTTTTGTTATTTTTAAGTGCTATGAAGTTTGTTACAAACAGCATTGTTTGCGCTTTTGACTGAGGGTGAATATTTCAGAATATACCTCTTAAATATAATGAAGTCTGCACACTGGACCATGTTCCACATTTTAAAATGTCCCAGAACCACTGCTTTACAAGAACCAATACATTTTAAACTTTGGAGCATGATCCAGTGTGCAGACTTTATTTTGGATTCTGCCCAGCACCTTGTTTTTTAGTGAGTGGATGTGCATGCTTCATCGTTTGTTTATCTCTTAAAATTAAGGTTTATATTGAAGCTCAAGGTTTATAATTTAGTACTACTAGGATTTGTTTCTCTTTATCCGTTGGGCCAAAGTGCAACTGGAGGGCTTTTTTGGTTGCTACAGATAAGGGGACGCATTTTAAATACTGCCCAAAAAAGAAACAAAAGGAAATACGTGCCAACGGGCAGATAAGGGGGCTGTCGCCTGGCCATCGACAACGTTGTTCTTGGGTTGTAACTTTCTACGTCCAGGGACTTACCATCTTAACAACTCATTTACTGCCTATGACTAGTTTGACGAGTTATATAAGTGTGTCCACTCTGCCTATGACTAGTATGACGAGTTTGTAAAAGAAAAAAAAAAAAAAAAAATGTTTTTTTTTTTTTTTTTTTTAATTATTTTTGGACCCCATCAAATCTAGTAAGGATGATTTCAATCGCGATTTTGCATGTTCAACCCCCATACAACCCCATCTTTCAAACAGGGCGGCCATTTTTGATTACATAACATGTAAAACATAATGGCTATTATCTCAAGAATGCCTGAACGGATTTCCAATCGGATTTTTTTGTTTGAAAGCTGTGAACAAACTGCACAAACATGGTGCATCATCTGTGCATGGGCGTGCATGATCCGTGCACTATAAATTACATTGAAGTCTATGGAGGCTTCTGGCGGGGAGCCCTGATGGGAGCTGTTTCAAAATGGCAGTAAATGAGTTAACCACTTAAACTCTATTGTTGACCCACCAGGGGTCTAGACCAGGGGTTTTCAAAGTGGGTGACGGGGCACCCTGGGGTGCCGTGAAGGCTGTCCATAATTTGATAATATTTAGAATTTATTTTGACACTTAAAATTAATATTCTGTATAATTCTAAACTAGAAGTACAAAGTCATTTTCAGTTCTAACCAAAATAACTATTAGGGCTGGGTTCAATAACCACAACACCGCCATACCGTGGTTGTTTAATGCATACCGCGGTGTCGAGTTCATAACCGTGATTATACCACCATTATTTTTATAACTAAATATATTATAAAATAAAATAAAAAAACATTCTAACTTAAATGGATGACAGAGTTCACACCAGAACTATGACGACAGGTATCGTTATAGTGCTTGGTGTGAACTTACTTTAAGGCCAGTCCACACCAATGCAACTAGTCGCAACTCCTTGCAACCAAACTGTTGCATGCAACTACTTGCAAGTTGCAACCATTATCCTTAATAGCTGTTGCAAGGAGTTGCCACTATTTGCAAGGAGTTGCTTTGGCGCGGTCTAGGGCTACAGCAGTAGTGTAATGCATGCTGTGGTGCTGTTTTTTAATCATTCAAAACAACCTCTTTGGGGATATACCATGCCGATACCGCCATACAGTCGGTAAACAGTGACTTATTACCATGATAACCAGTCAAAATCCATAATGCCCCAGCCTTATTATCTCAACATTTTCCTCACAACATAATCACGGGGAGAATAATGGCAAAAATGCCCTTATGTTTTCCCTTATATGGAGGTGAATTAATTTGAATGTACAACGCAATTCTGATTTACTCAATTAAACACAAAGCTGGGAGTGAATTATGAATATATGTAGGGGTGCCTCAGAGGAAAAAAATATTTATAGGGGTGCCCTGAGCCGAAAAGGTTTGGGAACCCCTGGTCTAGACTACTAGGCCCCCTCCCCTTTTCCCTCTACACCAAATCTATTTGGTGAAAATAGCTAATCTACAAGCTCTTCAATCCGATGTGAGCTTTTAGACCAGTTATCCCCCCCCCCCCCCCAGAATAGGGGTGCTAGCCGTTCAGATTGTTATGTCTGAGTTTTCCTTTCTAGTAACACAAGCTGAATTGTTCACACTGTGTTCCGCAGCCGAGTTCTGGACCAGGATTCACCACCTGCTGAAGCCCAGCCCAGATACGCTCCACTACATCCTCACACATTTCCACTGGCTCTGGAGTCTCATCAACAACAGCTTCCTGCGAGACAAGCTCATGACAATAGTTCTGACAGGTTAGTGGTCTGCAGCAGTTCTGACAGGTTAGTGGTCTGCAGCACCAAATGCCGCTGTTGTACAATGAACTAGGTGTAACATAAAGAATACTCCCCCCTCCCCCTGTCCGAAAGGCACTTTATAGGCCAAATGGGAAGTGGTTGTTTAATCGGCACCCATGTGGCTGATTTGAAAAGGTTGTGGTGGAGGCTCTCCCTTTAGTTCCTTATACTGGCAGTTTGTGTGCAAATGGCAATGGCAGACAGACGGACAAACAGACAGACTCACATGATCAGATAATCCTCTGCCTTCGGCCGTTCTGGCCTTCCAGCCCTTTCCGGCGAGTATAAGAATACACATGTGAACCAATAGGGTCATAACACAATGACAAGTCATCTAACACCGTCATGCTCAAATAATGGGCCGTCTACACCAAGCACTAAAAGGATAACCGTTCCAACAGCGGATGGCAGAGTCCACGCTGGTGCTACAACGAGAACATTAACTTAAACAATATAATTATAGTGTTTGCTTGGTGTGGATGGCTTTTCAGACCAAACGTACAGTACTGATTGATTAATCAATTATTCAACTATGTGGGGACATCCCTAGAGCGCCTCGACTAAAGAAGCTCTTAGTCCACTAATTGTCACAGGAATTTGTCAACAAATTGATTTAAACAACAAACCTGAAAAGCCTTGAACACACCTAAGAATACAAAGCAAAATGTATGAGCTATATTTTGAAAAAGTTGTTATCTAGTTGTTAGCTAGTGCTGTTAAGGGGTCTAGGAACGCCAGGGGTCCTTAAAGGGTTTCCAGGCCGTCCTCAGCTAAATGATTGATAGTTAGTCTGGGGTCCGAGATATTTAAAACAATCTATTCCATATCTAACTGGAGGACCATGAAACGAAAAGCCTTGAGAACGACTTCAATAGCGGACTCAAACGAAGGCAACAGATAAATCAGCTTGCTTACAACTAACGTCTTTTTGCCATTCGCCTCAGTTCCCTTCTGTTATGTTCACGACACGTAAATATTTGGATCGGTCGCATTGGCGGGGATCTCTGGTCACTTCAGTGCTGCCTCATTCATGGAAGAGACGAGGCAGGTCGTGACAGAGATATTGCTAAGCGTGGGTCAGACACAGTGAGGTAATGTTAATGTTATGTGAGAGGCACGGGTGTTCTTAGCAGAAAGAAGGAAGGGGGAGTTCACAGAGGGCTCGTCTCATCTGCAGATGTACTACATACACACCACGCACATGCACGTGCACGTGCACACTAATAGACTTTTTTATAGTCACAAATAACATCTGCAGCAGCTGTTCTGTTTGGTCATTTAAATGTTTGCGTGTTTATCCGAGATTGCCAAATTGCATTTTAAAAATCCTATTTAATCAGTTTATTTCCTGCCATTAAGATGCCCCGTGGACAGTTAGAGCAAAGAGATACTGCATGCAAAAACAACTTTATCTGACTTTACTGACTTTAAAAGCTGCTATTTCTATTCTGTTGAATATGTGCCTTTTTTTGGTTAAGGATTGTCCTTGAGAGAGCCTTACAAACTTTCTTGAAGAGGATTTAATTCGATCCGGAAGGTGTAGGGAGTGAGCAGTCCTGAAAATATTATTTCAGCACGGAGTTACCAGGGGGGAGAATAGTCAGGCTGGGTGAGGTGATCGAAAAGATCACCAAGGTGGTACAATTTCATTATCCCGGCGGCCCATTGTACTGACATCCCGGAATTATGAGAGGGCCCCTGCAGGTATGGACATAGAGCTCACCTACCGGTCTTGTATATCAGCCCTGCACAGTCAAATCTGGACTGTTAACACTTTGAGTGCCATAGTTTTGCCATAACTAATGTCGATTACTGCCATTACTGCCATTCCTATTGTATTTACCTGATTTTCGGCGGCTCTGTGCACGCGACGCGTGCCCATTGTGCGCGCGGGTGCTCCCATTCACGGGCGCCGAAAGTCTTTTCTTTCCCGTGGAGAAGAAATGAAAGCCTTATATGCTTTTAATTTGACACCACTAACCACATGGGCCTGTTCAGTGTCCAAGTGGCATGCTACTGCCCCAACTGTCTCTTGGGGGGGGGGCTTAGGGTGGCAGGTGAGCTTTTAACAGTGGATGTTGGTGACACTATAGGAGGCTCTGGGCACTGTGGGTTGTCTCCGGGCCTGGCTCCTCCTACGTCTCACTAGAAGTGACTTTTAAAAGTGATTTTGAAACCCTTTTGATTCTTGCAGGTTTTACCGCTGTATATAGCTTGCTTTTAGGTTCTTCATCTCAGAAGAAGTGGTTTTGGCTGCCAATCCTCTCCACCCCAGGTTGCCGTCTCTCCCTAACCCTAACCCTTTTTAATTCATTACATGGCGAGAATTAGGTACACCAGGTTGAAAGGGGTTAACATTAACCAATGAAAATGATAAGTACTAGTAAGACACCTCAGGGTGACATGCGCCAATTCTTGGCCATCTGGCCAGTGATGTACCGGTATATGGTTACTCATAAATATGGAAACCCCTGCATGATAGTCAACAATGTTATGTCAAAACATGCCCATATATGGGCATTACCAAATATGGGCCATCCCAGTTATGTCCTTAATATTGATAACATAATATCCTTAATAATGTCCTTAATATTGGTAATATACTGTAGGAATCTCCATATATGGGCATACAACTTGTTAATTAGTAAAGCCAAGCAGGACCTTGGCGAGTCAGGGCCTGGGTTTGATGCCTTGGGATCTCCACACATAATGCATAAGGGGGTACCCTAACAGGGCATCATCTGGGAATGCCCATACTGTATTTGGACATTTTATTTATTTTATCCTTTTATTAATATATATCCATATACCGGTACATATATGGACTTAATATTAAAGTTTTTGGCCTGGGATTGATGACATCAGAAATCTCCATGTATGGGCATAAAAGGGATTTTGTTTCAGGGAATGACCATATATGGACTTTATATTTTATTTTATTCTTTATTAATAATAATATGCATCCATATACATACAATATATTTTATGCCCAGCCATCTGGCCAGTGATATTTACCAATGACATCAGGGATCTTCATATATGGGCATAAAAGGGATACACATATATGGACTGTCACTGTGATATCACCTGTGATGTCACAGTGACAGAATGGATATCCAGGGTTTGATCTTTGATGAGGTGATGTCACGTGACATCACTTCCTGTACTGACTGAAAGACGGAAGGACAGACAAGCTACGACATTTCTCATGGTATACTGCGACCTTCGGTCACAATTAAATCTCACATGCAATTCCAGTAGACCCACTGTAACAGGTTTTTCTTAGATTTTTTCATATCACAAAAATTAACCATTTTGGACATAGAAGGTTTTCCCCCCCGACAGTGAAGGCCATGCCTGCATTATCCACTCCCTCATGTTTCTCTGCGTGCCAACTGTTAGAGGGTGGAGCGGCCTCCCCTATCCAGACATCCTGCTCATATTTACTCAGTCTCTCCCATAGCTCATGCTGGATGCTCCTGTTGGCTATCTACCAGCTCGCTCATAGATATGACTTCCACCGCGCTCAGATATATGGATATTTGAACCCTTTTCTTGGCCCTGGTAGCTTGGGCACGGCTAAGGGGTCACTTGAAAGTGCTGTGGTGGAGGAAGGGAGGTGGACAGGGGGAAGTGCCCTGGGTGTCGCACCAAAGACCCCAGAAGCAAAATTCGAGTTACAAATGTTCGCTTAAAAAATATTTGTATTCAAATATTTGCACAAATTTTTACGACTTTTAAAAATAGCAGATCTACAAGCTCGCAGCGCGGCACTCGGTGCCGCGCTGTGAGCTTGTAGATCTACTATTTTTCAATAGCTAAAGTATAAAATAATGAAGGCCCCTCCAGTTTGGGCCCTAGTAACTCAGTCCCACTCCCCCCCCCCCCCCCCCCCCCCTTGTGACGCCCCTGGAAGTGCAGGTCTGTGGAGCTGCGCTATGAGTCGAGCATGGTATGAACACATCAACCACTCGCTTATCTCTTTGCGCAGGCCACACCTGCTCGAAGTATATACACGTTCCCGGTACAGGAAGGTGCTTCAGATAAAACCTTCACTTAAGAAGATCTTGTTTATAGATGATGTGGAAGCCTCTGTTTGGCTGTTGAACAGAATACACTGAGCTGAACACACTATTTAGTTTAACAAATAACCCCTGAAATAACTCATGTGCAGAGTTCTTCCTGTCAACTCTAATCGCCTGAGAGATATAGCAAACATTAGTTAAGTTGACTGTCCTCAGCTCACTTCTCTGGCAGCGGAGCTCACCTAACATTCCACTGAAAATTACATTCCCTTCTTGAGCGCTGGAGACATTTCCATCCCAAAGGATATGTTTTATTACTCTGCCTTATGGGAAGTGATTTGGTCGACCTAACAACACAAAGACAAACGGAGTCTGGACAATAGATCATGATCCCTATTAGTGACTTAAATGTAATAGATCACCACCAAGGTGGTCTTTTTATTTGACTATGTTCTTCTATCCAGCACATGGGTTTTTTATCTGTCGGATGTGTGTGCTTTGTTGAATTCTTTACATGTTTGAAATTCAAACATAAAGAGGTGGCTGATTGTATTTGTTGAAAGTTCCATAACATCTGTGTTCAGATGCAAATGATCATCATAAAGCAGTTTGAATCCATACATTGTATGTTTTATCCCAATAGCAGATCTACAAGCTCACAGAGCTTGTACTGAGCTTGTACTGTACTTAAAGTAAAAGTACCTCAAAATTGTACTTACATTAAGTACAGTACTTGAGTGAATGTACTTAGTTACTTTACACCACTGCTATTCAAACCCAAATACAACATATTGGAAAGCAGAATATCTGCTGCATAAATAGGCAAATGTTACATTATACTGAATGTAATGTACTGTATGATGCTAACACTGTAAAAGGCAGATCTATTTTTTTATGTGAAAATTATTATCATTTCTGTGAGGTAGATTTAATATACACACGCACACACACGCGCGCACATGTGTTTGAGCGCATGTGTGCAGTGCTGAAGCTGTTAACATAAGCTACTCACACAAACTATTGATGCCATATTTATTTGCCCAAGATGCTGGTACTGTATGATCAATACGTTAATTGGACCGACTTTGTCTTTTTCTTCCCAAAGTCAGATCCAATCTCATTCCAAGCCCGCCGACTTACAACTCCAAATATGGCTACCTCAGCTGGGAGTCCTACTCCAACGTGACGTACTACACCCGGATCCTTCCCCCCGTGCCAGAGGACTGCCCTACACCCATGGGAACTAAAGGTGCTGGTCTGTGTGGGAAGGCTTAGCCCAGGGGTCTTCAACGTTTTCAGGCCAAGGACCCCTTTGTTGAGAGAGAGATGAAGCAGGGACCCCCACAACCTTATCATAGATCCGATATAGTTTCATTGTTTGACAGCTCAATCATCAGTGTATTTTGGATTCATGTCAATTTGTGCTTTCAGATATTTAACCACTTGAACCGTCAATACTTAATAAACTTGACCTTTCACTCTGTACTTAGTCTGCTCTTTTTACCCTCTACACCAAACCTCTTTGCCGAAAATAGCCGCTCTACAAGCTCACAATGGCGTGAGCTTGTAGATCTGCTATTTTTGGCTAAAGTTCTTAGAATATGGACACTAGGATTCAAGTGGTTAATATATAAAAAAGGAGAAAAAAAATATCACTCAAAGATTTGGAGGACCCCCTGTAGGAACTCCTACAGGGGGTAACCCCCTGTTGAAGACCCATGGTTTAGCCCGTAACACACAGTTTTAACAGAATATCCTGACACGTGTAGCTAATAGTCTACTGGAAAATCCTGAGTGATAATTTAACTCTTGAGGGTTAAATGTTGAGTACCCCAAAGTAGTTTTCTTTTTTCTTTTAGAAATGTACAGTACAGTACTGTATGTATGTATACATTAGAAACTGCAGCTAACTTGTGTATGTTGACATATATAATATTTGCAAAATATGTATGATTTACAGTAATTAGAATACTATTATGGATATATTACAACTCCTCCTACTTCTAAAGCATATATTGGGGTCGTTGAAATCGTTAAAATATCATCGTAGGAATTTGTTTGAGTAAACTCAAAAGACACATTTTTGATGTGTCTTCTGGTTATTTGAAACAGCTGTATGGTTGGTTAGGTGACTGGCTGTCTGGTTAAGCAGCTGTGTGATTGGTCTGTCTGTCTGTCTGTCTGTCTGTCTGTCTGTCTGTCTGTCTGTCTGTCTGACTGACTGACTGATTAGCTGCTTCTCTGGTTAACTAGCTGGATGTTTGGTTACTGGTAGTGATGTTGGGTGTTGGTTTGCGCTTCTTGGGTTGGCTTATTTTCCACACACCATCACACTTCAAACCCCAACCTCCCAGTCTCTGAGCTGGTTGTCTTACTTGTGGTGCATTCGCAACGGGCATGCACGATAAAGATAAATCGTTCTCAGCTCATGTGGATGGTAGTGTCCACACCACAACGATAACAGCGACATAATTGAATGATGTATACACCGACATAATTATCGTTAGCGATAATTATGTCGGTTATCATCACTAACGATCATTATCGATATAGTTACCTTTGTCGTGCCCGGTGGGAATGACACTTTACTGTGGAGCCAACATTACTGAAGAATGTTGAAGAAGAAGTGTGTGTGTGTGTGTGTGTGTGTGTGTGTGTGTGTGTGTGTGTGTGTGTGTGTGTGTGTGTGTGTGTGTGTGTGTGTGTGTGTGTGTGTGTGTGTGTGTGTGTGTGTGTGTGTGTGTGTGTGTGTGTGTGTGTGTGTGTGTGTGTGTGTGTGTGTGTGTGTGTGTGTGTGTGTGTGTGTGTGTGTGTGTGTGAACTAGCTGGAAGGTTGGCTGATCAACCGTTAAGGATATAGGTTTGAGGTTCTTGTTGGGTTCGCTTATTTTCCACACACCATCACACTTCTCTTTTGTGGTGTGTGTGTGTGTGTGTGTGTGTGTGTGTGTGTGTGTGTGTCATGTTCCTGACTTCCTTGAATGTAAACCAACATCACCTCTCTGGTGTCAACATTTCTGCTGTATATACCTTCCCTGTTTTTGAAATGATGGACACTTGTCAATGTCGGGTGGCTCAACACTGGTACTGCTTGTTGCTCCTTGTTGTCATACAGTAGATAACATTTCTAATCTGGAATCTTGACAGCTAACTTGAATTAAAGCAATGAGTGATGATAGGTGAGATGTAAACAGATATGAACAACATGGGACATTCCTCAACAACCCTCAAAACTACTTCAATATTGTCCAAAATGGTCAAGCAGTTAGTGAAATATTGTCCATGTAGGTGATTGTTTATGCTAATTGTATTTATTATGCAAATTGCCCAACATATGCAAGTTAACATACAGCAGTTTTTAAAAGCTGGAGACACTTCTTAGACTTTGGGCTACTCAATATTTATGGGTTCACAATACTACCAGGTAGACCACCGTATAACTTTATTTTTTTGTTATTCAGGGAAAAACATTCTCCCAGACCCCAAGCTCTTGGTTGAACGTTTTTTACTAAGGACAGAGTTTAAGCCAGATCCACAGGGGACCAACTTGATGTTTGCCTTCTTTGCCCAGCATTTCACCCACCAGTTCTTCAAGACCCACAATCGATTGGGACTGGGCTTTACCAAGGCTCTGGGGCATGGGGTGAGAAGGATCATTCACTTCAATTACATTACAGAATCTCTAGGCCTGTCACAATTATTACTTAAATAATCGTCAAATCGCAATTATTTGAGATAATCACAATTTGCATCGTCATAATCATTTCCATGTTGAGAAATGTATAGTTTCACACAACAATTTCAAAATGTAGTGGAAATAGCAGATCTACAAGCTCACAACGCATCACGATATGATGCTTTGTTAGCTTGTAGATCAGCTATAATTTCCACCATAAATCTATAAAGAATAAGGTTATTAAATATGCAAGTCATTCCTTTGTATATTTAGGTTATTTGTCATATCTGCCCTGTGCAACAGCCAAACAGAAATGTAATTTGTATTCATATATTCCAGTATTCAGTGACAAAAACACAATTAAATTGTTAATCGCAATTATTCGTGTGACAATTAATCATCATCGTGACAGCCCTAAGAATCTCTGTATATCTGATTCGAAACGAAGTATAAAAAAATCTGACTTTAGGTCTCAAAATAACCAGCCTCAAGCTTTAGATTTCATTACTTGTTCTGATACTTTTATAATTACCATTTTCTAAATGTGTAGCTAAAATGTGTAACTAGCTGATTATTTGGTTTTACTGTGCATGGGAAAGGTCTGTTCTTATTTAGCAAATAGAGCGCTGTAGAATCCAATTTTCTTTTTACAAATGTCTGCTTCTCTGACTGACCCAGGTGGACGCTGGTCACATCTATGGAGATAATCTTGTCCGACAGCTCAACCTCAGGCTTCATAAGGACGGAAAGCTGAAATATCAGGTACTGTAGAAGATTATTCAGGCCAGCACCAATACGGGATGCATATACTGTGTATTGTTGTATTGTTTGTGTGTTTTAGTGTCCCGATGGCTGTATGGCATAAAACGAACAAATAGACAAACGAAGAATTGATAAAGAATCAATATGTCTGTCTGTCTGTCTGTCTGTCTGTCTGTCTGTCTGTCTCTAAGAATGATGCAAGAGTAACATACAATTTATTACTATTAGAGTGACTATGAAATCATATACATTCTGCTGTCTGTCACGTCACTTCTGTCTTTTTTCTCCACAACTGACTTAATTAAACTGACTTTAAATAAATCTACTGAAATAGTTACATTCAGAAGCGCATGGTGCAACTTTTGCGGACGATTCCTGCAAGTTGTCTAATCTTAGATTCTTTGCTCAGATTGCATTCTGAGAAGGCTATCTGAGTTTTAATGTGGTAGATGATGCATCAGCTGGCATAAGAAGTGCTGACTGTTACTACGTTCCCTTGATGCCTTGGTGTGATAAGATTCTGAGATTGGTACCTTGCAGTGGTGGAAGTAGCAACACCAAAAAAACATGACTCTGATGATGTTGTGAGCTGCTTGTAGATGTTATTTTTAAGTATAAAATAGGGTTTAATAATCATAACCTACAAAGTAACTTAAAGGTAATGTAAAGTAAAGTAGCTACAATTTTCAAATAATTGCAGTGGAGTACAATTTATGCTTCAGAGATGTGGTGGAGTAGAATTGTTGCTATAGAACAACATACTCAAGTAAAGTAAAAGTACTTCAAAATTGTACTATACTTAAGTAAAAGAACTTTACTTTCCAGCACAGTTGCCGTGCGGACAGTATGTCTTTCTTTGAAAGCATCTCTGCTTGACAGCACTTTGAATTTCACAATAACCCTTCACACAACTGTTTTTTAATAGAAAGGCCAACGGGGGGAAAAAAAGAAAAGAAAGTTGGATGTTTAAATAACACAGGATCTATGGGAAACGCTGACTCGTTACATATAAAGTCGTACATCTTTTTTACATCACAAACTCCTCCTTTGCAAGAAATTTGCAAGAAAAAAAAAGAAAAGAAAATGACCATTTTAAAGTTCCGTTTCTTGTTCCATTCATGCAGGTGATCAACGGTGACGTGTACCCCCCGACCGTGGCGGAGGCCCCTGTGAACATGAGCTACCCGGCCGGCTTGCCCGCCGCCCAGCGCATGGCCATCGGTCAGGAGGTGTTTGGCCTGCTGCCAGGCCTCACCATGTACGCCACGCTGTGGCTCAGGGAGCACAACAGAGTGTGTGACGTCCTGAAGGCGGAGCATCCCACCTGGGGAGACGAGCAGCTCTTCCAGACCGCCAGACTCGTCATCATCGGTGAGGGATGGAGAGAGGCCGGCTGGCCGACGTTTAGTTCTTTTTTTGTTTACGTTTCACGGGAGGAAATATTCCCTGACACAGTTTACACAGTGAAGATCATCTGGGGGAAGCGACTGTGTAAATAAAGGAACCACACAGTGCGTCAGCGGAGAATCCAGGCTGTTTAACCCGGGCGACTAATATGATGGAATATCATCACTTGCATTCGATTAGATGGGAGCTGAATTGATGCAGAAAAAGTCTCTGACTCACTTGAATTTAACGTTAACAAAGGTTAGATTCAAGCATCATTTTCAAGCGTCTCTTGAAAATGTACTATTTTTGGCGAGCGACACCGTCGCGTGACAAGGTATGATCATGAATGAGGCTTCACAGAAAAATCCTCAGTGTTAATGCATCATGCAAGAGGTATTGCATGAAACTCAAATGGAAATAACTTGCCTTCCAAAACGTGCCTTATACGTTGTAGCTCAACAGTAAAAATGTTGTTGCTCTCACGGGGGACCTGTCATTCAAAACTCATATCCTAAAAAGATGGGATATGAAAGTTACAGATTACAGCTTAAGATGACCGCAACACTGAGCGTTTCACTGTTTAGTAGTCAGTTATTTTAACTAAATTCTTTTTAGGTAATGTAGCCTTTGATATGTTTGATCAGGGGTGTCACAAGGGGGGGAAAAGTGGGACTGAGTTTAGTTACTAGGGCAGATTTAAAAGTTCACTGCTGCGAGCTTGTAGATCTGCTATTTTGGAAAAGTCGTGAAAATGTGTGTATACCGTATTTTCCGGACTATAAGGCGCACTTAAAAGCCTTTAATTTTCTCAAAAAACTACAGTGCGCCTTATAGTCCAGTGCGCCTTATATATGGATCATTCATTGACATTGACATTCCCTTTAGCACAGCTCCATCTGTTGGATGCATAACGCAACGGTAGCGTCTATTATGTGCGCCTTATAGTCAGGTGCGCCTTATATATGAAAACAGTTTGAAAATAGACCATTCATTGACAGTGCGCCTTATAGTCAGGTGCGCCTTATAGTCCAGAAAATACTGTATATGTATTTTTTAAGCGAACATTTGTAACTCAAACTTTGCTTCTGGGGGTCCCTGGAAGTGCTGGAACTGCAGGGAATCCTTGTACCCCAGGGCCCAGAATTTGGTGCGACACCCCTGTGTTTGATAAACGTCACAATTTAACAACAGCAAAACGCTGTCTTTTTCCCACATGCGTAGGGGAAACCATCCGCATCGTCATCGAGGACTACGTGCAGCACCTGAGCGGCTACATGCTGGACCTGAAGTTTGACCCCACCCTGCTCTTCAACTCCCAGTTCCAGTACCGCAACCGCATCGCCGTTGAGTTCAACCAGCTGTACCACTGGCACCCACTCATGCCCGACCACTTCCACATAGACGGCACGGACATCCCCTACTCCCAGTTCCTCTTCAACACCTCTGTCCTCACGCACTACGGGGTGGAGAAGCTGGTGGACAGCTTCTCTCGACAGCACGCAGGAAAGGTAATCGTAAACTGTCTTGATCACTACATCTACAGTTACGTAATCTCTGAAGAACAGATTCCGAGATGTGCTATTGCAAAAATATTCAAATATCCACTTTAACCCTATGAACACTATCGTTAGCGGTCTCAATCTAGCACCCTACTTTTTTCCTTCTACTTGAAAATAGCCTATCTACAAGCTCACAATCTGTTTTAATAGGCAGATGTTTGCCTATTTTAGCTGAATGTTCGCCTACACATCCAGAATAGGGACACTAAGGTCCATGTGCTATCATTCTCTGTTATGGAAATAATATATTGTCCATTCGGAAGGTGAACGCATATCTTAATTCTAACCAAGACTATTATTGAGAAGGGTGGATCGGAAGGGGCTGGTCGTTAGTTGAAACTGTTTTGTGAACATGCAGGTTGAACTGCAGAGTGCCAGGGAATAAACTTGAGTTATGAACCTATTGCTGTTAAAAGTGAAGAATGATCCACAGGCGTATCTAGGTTGGGGTATCCCCGCTTCCCGCACCGATGAGCAAGAAAGTCGAGGAATATTTAATCAGAATAAAATGTGCTTGTTGTTCTGTGTCTCCCAGATTGGCGGCGGTCACAACATGCATCGGGTGGTGACCCACGTGGCAGAAGGTGCCATCAAAGAGTCCAGAGCTCTGCGTCTGCAGCCGTTTAATGAATACAGGAAGCGCTTCAATCTCAAGCCGTACACGTCTTTCTCAGACCTGACAGGTGAGCCATATTGGCCTATTGCAGGGGTCTTCAACAGGGGGTCCGCGACCCCTAGGGGGTCCTCAGAGTTACTACTGGGGGTCCTCCAAATCTTTGTGTGATTTATATTAACCACTTGAACCCTAACGTCCATATTCTGAGAACTTGTAGATCGGCTATTTTCGGCAAAGAGGTTTGGTGTAGAAGGGAAAAAGAGCAGACTAAGTACAGAGTGAAAGGTCAAGTTTATTAAGTAGTGATGGTTCAAGTTGACATGAATCCAAAATACACTGATGATTGTGCTGCCAAATGAAAAGGTTGTGGGGGTCCCCGCTTCATCTCTTTCTCAACTAAGGGGTCCTTGGCCTGAAAACGTTGAAGACCCCTGGCCTATTGCACATACCGTACCATTCCTCAGAAGGCGTTTACAGCGCCCGGCAAGCATGAGGAGATATTTCAATTTCCTGTTCAGTGGTACCAATTCCAAATAACTCCCGTCCCTGTCCCTCCTGTGCGACGATGCAATCATTTGTAAACTACTTCAGTACCAGCTGACTCTCGCTGTAACATACAAACGTTTAAAGGGATTGCTATTTATTACCAAGGAATGTTATGTTTGTGCATGACCCTGTTGCACAAAGCATTACTGTAGGTTGATCACATGTGGTTGCAAGTTGAGCTGGCTGAATATGAAAGTCTGTTTCATCACAATCAAACTAGATGTTTGCTGTCATCTCCTATATTTTTAACCATACGAACCCTTATATGGTTTGCTGACCAGAGTTCCCCAGGGGTATAATACTGGGCCCCTCTTTTTTCCCCTCTACACCAAATATATTCACCGGAAGTAGCCTATCTACTACTGTACAAGCTCACAATGACCACAACCCAGAATAGGGAAACTACTGTAGGGTTCAACTGGTTAAACAAAAATCAACCAGCGGCTTCTCTTTGTCATTTTGTCTAAGTAGGAAGTAGGAATTGAACTCTGATCACCATTTCATGCAGTTTACATGATTTAATACCAGTGGCGTAAAGGAACTAAGTTACAATTTTGATCTACTTTTAATTTACTATAGTATTTCCAATTTTCAATACTTTTACTTCTACTCCCCTACATCTCAGAGGCAAATATTGTACTTTTACTCCACTGCAATTATTTGAAAACATCATTAAAGTATTTATACTTTGTGTATTATGATTATTACAAAAAAAAGAAATCATTAATGACTTCAGCCATAACTATAATATTTCGGCCATTTGAATATAGCCGATTTGCAAGCTCACAATGAGTCACGATGCGACGCATTGTGAGCTTGTAGATCGTCATTTTCAAAATATTATTTTTATTCATTTGAAATTTGAACATTTAAATTTAGAATTCTTGACTATTACTTGTAACAGACTATTTCCACATCGCCGTATTGATACTTTTACTTAAGTAAAACATGCGACTTCTTCCACCACAGTTTAATTCTGAAGTCGGCCTTTTCCCTTTTCCAAACAGGTGAGAAGAAGATCTCCAGGGAGTTGGAGGAGCTTTACGGAGACATAGACGCCCTGGAGTTCTACGTGGGCCTCATGCTGGAGAAAACACGTCCCGGCGCCATCTTTGGAGAGAGCATAGTGGAGATGGGTGCACCTTTCTCCCTGAAGGGCCTTTTAGGAAACCCCATCTGCTCCCCGGAATACTGGAAGCCCAGTACCTTTGGAGGACAGACAGGCTTTGATATAGTCAACTCAGCCACACTGAAGAGTCTGGTGTGCCTCAACACCAAGTGGTGTCCTTACGTAGCCTTTAGTATTCCAACCACCGCAGAGGACCAGATGCCAAGAAAACCAACCACAGAACTATGAAGGCCTTTTCACACGGGGAGCCAGGGTTCCATTTGAAAACTAAAACAGAGAGGATTACATTTTCTTAACCACTAACGCACTAAATGTACAGTAATTCTTCGCACAACAAATTAAGGTAACATTTTCGATTTGTTAAATTGTGATCTTGTCAAACATAAATATCAGACAGTCTGACATTTCACCAAAGGAAGTGCATGTATTTAATTCAGTCTGATCTGAATCAGGGATAATATCCCAACCAGCCATACAAATTGAAATGTCAACAAACCAATGATCAAGTCAACAGCAGTCAATCTCTATACTACCAGCAGACGGAACCCTGCGGGGAATGACACCGCGCCTGTGCACTGCACTCGCCTGGATCCATGGGGTCGCATTGCACTCCTCATGCCAATACCGTAGATATGCTTTTACGCATTGCGGCCCACGCCTCTCTGCCGGCCCGCTCCTCTCTCAGTGAAAATGAATTACTTGGTGCTTCATTCGCTCCCCTTGTGAAAAGACCCTTAATGATGATAGTGAGCCATTACCGATGCTAAATTATTACGATGTATACTATTATGTCCTTATTCTTGTGAATTTTGTTTGGTTAACTGAGCAGCCATCTTTGTACACATTAATTGAATACATCAAGTAAGAGATTAGTATTTTCAGTATTTGTTTTCTAGTCGGCCTGAGCCCCACTTTTTTCAAAGTATAGGTCCCCAGAAAAGGAAATGTATAATGAATACATTCTTCTTTCAATTTAAATGTCATTGTCTTAAAAAAAAAAAAAAAAAGTATAGCAAATCTAAAAGCAATGTTTTGGAGCTTGTAGTTAAGGGTAATGTTTTTGTAAAAAAAAAGAAAAAAAATGATCACCGTTTTTCAGCAGTTAGCCTTATTCTACTGTAAAGGTATATCGTCACTGTGGGGCAGAAACCTTGTATCTACAAGTTTCAAATTTGTATGTTTTTTTTTTTCGTAAAGTAAAGCCCTGCTTCATCTCACAAGACGCACAAAACTAGTGAAAATAGCAGATCTACAAGCACACAACCCCTCTCGATGCAAGGCGTTGTGTGCTTGTAGATCAGCCATTTTCACTATTTTAAATCATTTTAAAAATGGACATACAAGGTTTCCACCCGACAACAACGATATGCAGGATCAAGCCCAGTGGCTGCAGCTTGGATCTACAGTATCATTTTATATTTTCTGCCCCGTTATCTGTGCAAAAACAAATCTCAAGTCAAAATGTGTTAATAAAGGCTGTGTTTATTAACTGTTGCCTACTGTATATAATGATTTCTCTCATTCACATTGTGAACACAGAATTGTGTCATCTTGAGAAAAAGTGGTGGCTTCTTTTCAGCTAATATCACAGATTTACAGTAAGTTTATTCTCTAAGCAGCCTAATAGAACAACCATTATGTAATATGGTCTATTGTTTCCCCGTATGTATTAATAGAGTAACTTCAAATAAATAGTTATTTATCTAGATTACATTATGCAAACAGCAATATTTTATACAAAAAATAAAACTAAGATTTTATACAAACGTTTTTACAGAACCGTGTCTTGAGTAAAATCATTTGAGTATACAGTACAATATCCCTGTGTTCTCTAAATGTGATAAATATAGCCCCACTGCAAAGTGCTTTGGTTTCAATAGAGGTGTTAACAGTCACTAGCTTGATGCAAAAATATTACCTCAATTTACTACAATGTGCTTGTAAGAAACTGAAATATCTGACAAATGCAGTTTCTATCCTTGGCAGTTTTGATGAAAAATGCTATACATATGTACTGTGTCAATCATCTTAAATAATCAACATGTTACATGAGATGAATCAGAATTAAAATATTCTACGGCAAAATAAGTAAGCCCGTGAGTGTAGTAAGTTTAGACCTATACTGTTTCTTTAAAATATAATCAAACAAAATACAGTAGAAAATACATGTAAGAGGTTACCTTGAACACATACAGTATAATTGAGATCAAGTAATTAGCAACATAAATAATTTGCACATTTAGTGATGCAAAACTTACTGGGGCTACAAAGCATAAATGAACACGATCACACAGGCATACACAGTATTATCCTTAATGTAAATTAGTCTGAGCTTTTGTACTTTTGCTACAGTATGCAACAGTAGTTATTTTCCTTACCAAGGCTGGGCCTGGCCATAAAAAAAACTTAAATTGGAAAAACATTCAGTGATGAGGACAGAATGTTCCACACCAGGACGTTTTGGACACTGCATTCCCGGGAGGTGCCCTATAGCTTTCCCCACCACCACACCACCTACTTATTGCGATGCATTCTGGGAGTCGACTGCACGTTCTCCTGGCTGTTCGCCAGCGAGGAGGCGAACAGGGCGCTCGTCATTGAAGTGGCGCTCGAGACGCCCGAGTTGATATGCGTGCTGCTCGACACGCCCACCCCACCCGTGGCGGCGGCCGCCGTCGGGTAAAAATGGACGTCCACCGCCACGGTGGTGAGCCCCACGGAGACGTGGTGGGAGAGGAGGAGGGGCGGGCTGCCGTGCGAGATGCTGAGGCTGTGGTGGATGGGTGCCACGCAGGACTCGCTGCCGGTCCGCAGGGTCAGTGAGGATCGCAGGCCCTGATCGCGGGTGGCCGGCGGCGGCGGGGAGGGCGAAGGGCACCCGGATGGCAGAGATGACGGAGGAGGTGGTGGCAGGGCCTCCTCCTCCTCCTGGCTTGGACTGTGGTTGTTGTTGTCCCCTCTGTCGGCGTTACCGTCGGCCCAGTCCTCTGTGCACTGGAGCTGGATGCTGGGCTGGGAGGACAGGCTGCGGCCTTTCTCCCCCTCCGTAGGAGGAGGGTCGATCTGGAACGGTTTAAAGAGGGATATTGATGACATTTGTCCTTATGGAATCAGGGATATAAGGAACCCATGGCCATGTGCAACAGATGTGGAGTATATTACGGCATCTGGGGGCGGAATGTTGTCTATAGCAGTGGTTCTCAACCTTTTCAGTCCGCGACCGCCCCCAAATTTGCACTGGTGACCTGGAATTGTAGGAGTCGGTTCCACAGATAAATACTGTGAAAATAGCAGATCTACTAGGCACAAGACAGTGTGAGCTATTTTCACAAAGTTTACATGTGGAACCGAGTCAAACTAAAAACTGGTCAAACATTGACCAGTTTTTATAGTTTGACTTTTTATGTTGTTTGTTGATTACTTTTGGTGTCTTTTTTATTTAGTTACAGAAAGGGTCTTAAAAGTCCTAAATTGTAACTTTACTGTCATCTGGGGAGATCTGGGGAAAATCATGTGTGGGGCCCCGACCCACAGGTTGAGAACCACTGGTCTATAGCACTAGCCTTGCGTAGCCAGACAAATCTGCCATTGAAATGAAAGATTGGCCTTATGCGAGGCTACTATAGTGCATTTCAGCCGGATGTACAACCGCGTTGACCACTTGGCATTTTTATCATTAGCAGCTTTTGCGTATGTACTTGTATGTATGTGCATATCGTCACTGTCCAAGTCTTGGAAGTCTCCAAGTTTCAAATTTGTATGTTTTTGGAGCTGTGTGAAACACAGGCTCCCTATACGTGGCCGTGTGTGTGTGTGTGTGTGTGTGTCTGTCTGTCTGTCTGTCTGTGTGTATGTAGCCTGAACTTCCTAAACTTCGGCACGCCACTAGTCCCACAGTTTTGCCACCACACACTCGCGCCATATGTCAAATCGACCGGCTTACTCAGGAATCGTGGGCTATTACTTTTCTAAGAGAAAGGTTCTATAGTTTAATTGATATTAATTTATTAGTGAATTAATTTTCCCCATTGACTTATAATGGGAAGTGCAAAAACTCACATTCAATTATTTGTCTCTCGCAAACCATAGGGGCTAGAGTTTCAAGACTTGGAGAGGAGGTTCATAATGCTTTCAAGGATTAAATAAAAAATAATTGTGTCATTTGGCCGCATGGTGGCGCCATAACACCCCACTTTACGTTTTGGCCTGTAACTCTTGAACCGTAGGTCGGAAAATTAAAAATATTTTTTCCCTGGATTCCTTGGGTCATGACGCATCTCCCCATATAGGCCACGCCCATTTGCGCCATGATAGATTTTCCGCCATCTTGAATTTTCTCCAAAACACACTTTTTGCTCCTTTTCCTACATATTTTCTTCAAATGTCACAAAAATCGGTACACATGATCCACACACACACACACACACACACACACACACACACACACACACACACACACACACACCATTTTTCGTAAAGTAAGCCCTGCCTCATCATACAAGACTGTCACACAAGACTAGTGAGAATAGCAGATCTACAAGCACACAACGCCACACGGTGCGAGGCGTTAAACGCCAAACGGTGCGAGGTGTTGTGTGCTTGTAGATCGGCTATTCACTATTTTAAATAATTTCTAAAATGATCAATACAAAACGAACGGTTTTGAACATACAAGTTTTCCACCCGACAACGACAATATGTGTATGTACTGTAGGTATGTATTTTATGCATGCATGTATGTGATTTGATTATGACCTGTGTGTCAAGGAGAGGGTCAGGATAGGTCTCCACGGTGACAAGCTGGTCCTCCAGCGCGGGCTGCAGGTCTTCCTCCAGCAGGTCTTCCACGGCCGGCTCCATCTGCACTGTGACCAGGCTGAGAGCGGGCGGCCGGGCCCGCGTGTCCGCCGTGTTGGGGCTCTGCTCGATCACCGCCATGCACTCATCGTCCTCGAAAGCCCTGCACGGGCAGGACAAACACTCGCCATTTGACGCGCCACTAAAAACCCCACGATAGGCTGGTGACTCCTCAGCGTTAATATAACTCTGAGAATGTACGGTACAAATTTAAATGAACACTGAGGAGTGAGGATTCTACTGTGTATTTGCGCGGCATCGGTATAATTTTGAATAATGCATTAAACTGTACGATTTATATGTGCAACCTGGAACTTACTTATTATAACGAATAAAATGTTCTAGCACATCTCCAGTAGAAAGCTGTGTCTCAACAGGCTGTGTCTCACCCCAGTCCTGCAACAGGTTAACCCCTGCAAGGCTGCGGGGCCGGACAATACTGTATATCTGGGCGAGTACTTCGAGAACAGTCGAAGGATGTCCCTAGAGACATTTTGAACACATCCTTGCATCAGGCTGTTGTACCAAAATGCACCATAATTCCAGTACCAAAGAAGTGCCCTGAGCCTTCTGCACTTCTGCACTCACGTTTTTTACAGGTCGCTCCAATGAACTGCAGCAGCGAATGAGCTATCAAGTTTTTTATATCTATGCTCAACATGTCTCTCTGCATGGATTCTGGACTTTCTCACCTGCAGGCCACAGTCAGTTAGAATAGGAGGAAAAAGTTCAAGCACCATCACACTGAGTACCGGCTCGGTTCCACCTTGTGATATATCCGCTCTAGACCGGATCAGAAAACTGAAAAGTTGTATTCTGTCTTGTAAGAGTGGTAGAAGCTTGGTCGACCCGGGTTCAAATCCTGGGTAGAATGTTAAACTCACGGATTAGCGTCTTTAAATACTCACCTATTTTCATAAGTTCTAGCGATGGCAAGGCGCTCTGCGTGTCGCATGGGGACTCCGAGGTTCCGCTGTGCTGTAAATTGATCACCTGAATAAATAAATGCTGTTTCTGATCGATGCAGATTCTTTCCGAACGGGGATACTTGTGGGTGTCATGAGGTGCGTGTGGTGGTGAAGCAAGGTGGTGACAGACCTGCTCGGCTGGTGGGTGCAGGCTCGTTCTTCTGGACCAGAGAGTAGAAGGCCATGGTGACGAAGATGAAGGCCAGGGACACGCCCACTCCCACCACGATGGGGATGTCGTGTTTCTCCAGGACCGGCAGCCATGACGGAGACCGTTCTGTCTTTCTGCATGACACACGGGAGATATACATGATCATACCCTTTGACCGTGTTAAAGGTATGAAATGTACAGTGGTGTAAAGTAGAACTATATGTTTATTTTAGTTTAGTTTAGTTTATTTGATCAGCTCACAGTAGCAAGCATACCGGTACATGTACAGGTATACAAGTCTTACATCCACAAAATCATAAGAGAACAGTAGCAGTGTTTGAGGTGATCAAAAGGAATAGGCTGAAGCTATAAAGTTTATGAATGCATATCCTACATATTCATGGTTTAAGATATAGTAATATGTTATAATATGTTATATGTTATAATATGTACTCAAGTACTGTACATAGGCCTAAGTGCAATTTTGAGGTAATTTGACTTTATTGGAGTATTTCCAATTTACAGTTCTCTTTCTCTACTCAACTACATTACAGAGTAGTTCCAAATATTGTACTTTTACGCCACAAAAAAAAAGTGAAACGTTTAGTTAATAGTTACTTTGTCGTTTTTGATTATTATTACAAAACATATACCGGTACACTTCAGTACAGTATATTTGAAAATAGCCGATCTACAAGCTTACAATACAGTCCTGTAGTCCCAACGTTTTATTCAACTTACTTGGGATCATTGCTGGTCATGGGGGACTGTGAGGTGTTCCTCTTCAGCCACTCTGTGGGCTCTGTGTCATTGGCTGATTCGTCCTGCTGCGAGGGGCGAGCTTGCTGGCTGGCATTCGGGTGGGTCTGACCGGCCGCAGTTGCCCGTTGGGTACCAGGAGCCTTGACGTCTGAGGTGGAAGCGCTGGATGTCAAATCAGGAAGACGGACGGTTGAGCGGGGCGACTGCGGAACAAGAGGAGTTCCAGGCTGGTCCTGGGGCGTCCAGGATTCTGTCTCTGGTGGTTCGGGTTGCGTGCGGAGGGGATGATGATATTGCGTTGGAGACGACTGGGTTGGAGGAAGGGCAGGCGTGGTAAAAGTGAGCTGTGGTTGGGTCGCGGATGGCTGCTCCGGAGTTTGGGTCTGTTGATAAGGGGTCTGTGAAGGTTGACCGGTGTCGTGAGCAGGCTGAGTTTGCACATACGGATTCTGATGCTGTGTTGAGGGCGGCAGAAGTTTGGATAGGGGAAGAAGACTTGGGGGTCGCAGCGGATGACTTCGAGGCGTTTGTGAGCGGGCGGGTGAAGACTGGGTTGCTGTAAATACAAGCTGTGCTCGAGGGGATTCCGCAGAATCCAGAGATGAGACACCTGGACCTGAACGATGAAGGTTCAGCTTTGTTGCAACGTCCTGCAAATCGGTGAACGATTGCTCTGAAGACCCAGAGGTGGACAACTGAGAAATCTGTGTTTGAGTGGAAGCAACCAGGACTTTATTTAATGAAGCCACAGTGGGTGGTTCTGATATCAAATCCTGAAAGGAGACTCCACTGGTCTGGGCGTCATGTGTTGTAGCCCGTGTTGGTGGCTCATTGATTTCATGTTGGATATGTGTATCTGATGACATCTGTGTTGTCTGGAATTTACCCTGTGAGAGTAGATACGGAGTGTGTAGGACAGACAGCTGGTTGCTGATCATTAAAGGTTGACTGTATGTTATTGGGGGCTGAGTATGTGCAACTGAAAAGGGAGCATTAGTCAACTGCGGTTGACTGTGTTGGTCGGTTGACTGGACCTCCAGATATGGCACAAGAGGCTGCAGCAGCGGAGGCTGCATCTGTGTGACTATGGGTTCGGTTGGAATGGTTGTGGGCTGATCTGGTGGGAACTGTGATTGAAAGTCAGGTGGCCCGTGCAGACTAGACATGGCTCGGTCCTTCAGAAGCGTAGATGATATTAGAGGCTTGTCGGCAGTAGGACCTCCATGAGAAGAAAATCCTGGAAATAGAAAAGAGTCATATAAGATTGGGGTTTTCAACATGCAACATTGCACACATGCAACCTTGCAATACTTGCATGTGTTCAGTCTGCTTCTGGTCATACTGAATTGAAAACATGCATTTCCTTTTGCAAAATGTAAAGTGTCTGATCATTTTGATATGAGTTCCTTTTATCACTTTCAACCTGGTGTCTGTTTTGGCCAGGTTTTTATATAATAAAAAAAAATCACACGCAGGGTGAAGTAAGCATTGCTATATATGAGTTCATTTCAATAAGCATCCCACGAAGCTTGGCCAGTGTGGGATGATGAGGCGGGACATACGGACATGGGAGATACATACAGTACAGACCATAGGAGCGGTTAGCACCGCTCGACAAATAAAAAAATAGATAAATAGCATACTGTATTTAGTGCTCACATCGCGTCGCATCATGACGCTTTGTGAGCGTCACATTTTTTCATGACCAGATATTACACACAATAAGGTTAACACCTCTGTGTGCATGACATATACTTACTTGACTGGATAAAATATGTAGGTGTGGTTTCTGGTGAAACTCTCTCACTGTCATCGGTACTCTGGAAAAATACATACAATGGCTGTTTTCTGATTCAGAGGAGGAAGTGGAACACAGACATGACGGTAACAGTCAATAGTGACAAAGGTGACACACTGAGCGAGGCACCGGGAACAAGCCGCAAAATGAGTCACGAAACGTAAACTGGGCCACCACGCAAGCTACAGGAGTTGCACAACAGTGTTCTTACTCACTGCTGGCAAATTCAGTCTTGTCTGCTCGGCCGTACCAGTCGGATCCTCTTCTGCTTAAGATAAAGAGGATAACCATGAGCAGGAACAAAACAAACAAACAAAGACTCTGCTGCCATTTGAGTGTGCTGATGCTGCAAGCTGTGTGTGTGTGTGTGTGTGTGTGTGTGTGTGTGTGTGTGTGTGTGTGTGTGTGTGTGTGTGTGTGTGTGTGTGTGTGTGTGTGTGTGTGTCTGCGCGTGGCCGCGCGCATGTGTCCACGCGTGTGTGTGTGTGCTGGTAAGAGGCTCAAGGCTTGCATATCTTCGCATGTCGCTTCAAGTAAGCTAGATCGACCCTTTTCCCCTGCCACCCCGTTCCTTTGAGTTTGTGTAGAGCAATAACTTCGCATCATATGACTTTTGGAATGGTTGACACATCGGGTAAGAAACGTGGTTACGTGGTGCCTGAGATTCAGGTTACGAGGAAGCTGATCAATATCTGATCTACGGTATGGATCATTGTTTTCACAGAGGCAAGAAGCGCCTATGTGAGCGTGGTGTTATTTTCTACTCCCTAGTTTGGAAGATTTCCAAACGGGGAGGCGGGGGGAAAGGGTCGATCTACTTCAAGAGCTAATGAAGCCCCCCCCCCCCCCCCCTCCACACACACACACACACATTTCCATTGCCCCAAAATGTGCCTTTCTTGATAAGAGCTGTCAATGCCATTGTGCAATCTCAAACGTGTTTCCAGCTATCTATGTGAGCGTGGCGCACATTTTACTTCTCATATCAAGCCTGAACTAGAAGCAGTGCTCTTCCGAGCACAGGTCTCCACAGGTCTCCATCCCTATTTTGCAATTTTTTACTATTTTGAAAAACCTTTTTAAATAAAAAGAGGATAAGGGGTAAAGCATGGATGAAAATATTGCTCCATATGTTCAGCATCATCTGCCCAAATCTTTCAACTGCCATGTTAAATGTGAACGCAAATAAAGATGTTAAATCTGTGTGCGTGTGTGTGGTTCTCAACCTTTTCAGTCTGCGACCCCCCAAATAATCATATTTTAACTGGGGACCCCCCGCCCTAACGAGCACTAAGAGTTGAGGCATTCGATTTTGTATAACATGGTTCTATTGTGAAAATAGCAGGTCTACATGCCCACAACACCTCATAACGCGAGGCGTTGTGAGCATGTAGATCTGCTATTTTCACAATTTCTGACTCTAATATTTGACAATTTGGTCAATGTTTAATTTGTCATTTTAGAGGTATTAAAAAGTCCTTAAATTGTCACTTTAGCAGCAGATACCCTCTATACACTTAAACTTTATGTTGGTTTGTTTACTGTTGAGTGACAAAACAATGTTGCACATTAAGTTAACTTTCTGGGGGCCCCCAAAATAATTTGGGTCCCGACCCACAGGTTGAGAATCACTAGATTGCACAGTAGGAAACTGGTTGACGGACATACTAATACTGTCTACAGGGAGTCTGTGTGTGTGTGTGTGTGTGTGTGTACCAGTGACAGTAAGGAGCGTTGGCCTCTCCTGCCGTCCAGCTGTGTTCTCAGCAGTACAGTAATACTCCCCTGCATCAGACAGCTGTGCACTGGAGAAGTGAAGATCACCGTCCTCTACGTGCAGACAGAGAGAACACAAGCAACAGATTACATCACCCACAGGGTGACGTAATCAGATTAGATGTGACCAGATTATCCACCTCACGAATAAACATCAGTTTTACAGACGTCAGTAGAATTCTACAACTCTAGAATGGCATTTACTGAAAGGTGTGCGACGGAGTGTCCGTTCTAACTCAGGGCTCACGATTAATTAATCAGCTCAGTGGCCTTGAGGTTAGAGTGTCCGCCCTGAGACTGGGAGGTCAGGGTACGATTCCTGGTCGGGTCTTACCAAAGACTGTAAAAATGGGACCCAATACCTCCCTGCTTGGCACTCAGCATCAAGGGTTAGATCACCACTACTGACTTCCCGAGCGCAGTATGGCTGCAGCTCACCGCTTCAAGAGATGGGTCAAATGCAAAGAACAAATCTTGCATACAGCAATGTATGTGACAAATAGTAGTAATCTTAATCTACATGAGACCTATATATATATTTATTTATATATCTTTCTACTGTAGTTATTCTTAACCACTCGAACCCTAGCGTCGCTATTCTGGGCATGGGTCATGGGACCCAATCGAAGCCTATACTTGAGGAACCAAGTAGGGTTTAAGTGGTTAATGTATAGCTGTGAGGAGGTGCTGTGTTTTGAAGAAGTGGGTTCTCACCATCGATGTGCCTGTCCTCGCCGGGAACGACAGCGGAGCGTGTCCCGCCTCCGTCTCTGGTCCAGGTGTACGCGATGGGGAGCACACCCACTGCCCTGCATGGCAGCGACACCGAGGCCCCAATCCTACTGCTCACCTGCCGCGCATGGGACAGTATGATGGGGCTCACTGAGACGAGACGGGAAGGGAACACAAGGTGCACAGATAGAGTACTGAAGTCAAAACCATGTGTTACGACCTCTTTGTAGCCAATATGGCAATATGAATGTACTGTAGGTCTGTGTAGCCTTC
The DNA here is from genome assembly GCF_963921795.1 of Nannobrachium achirus. Taxonomy (NCBI): domain Eukaryota; kingdom Metazoa; phylum Chordata; class Actinopteri; order Myctophiformes; family Myctophidae; genus Nannobrachium; species Nannobrachium achirus. The sequence continues at coordinate 47,821,212 of NC_137832.1, read as the reverse complement.
TTTCCCCTGGTGTGAGCCTATGCATCATATAATAGATATGAAACGCTACTCATCTTCATCCGCCTCTGCAGACTGCCGTTCAGTAACAACTTGAGACCGGACGCCCGGGGAAAACTGAGGGATCGCCAGGGCCGTAGCGCGTCTAGCTCTAGGCGAGCTCTCTCGAATGCGCCCCCCCACTCCCGCGCGCGCACTTGCGGGTTTTGCCGTGAATTTAGTCGGTTTTGGGCCGGTTTTGGGCTGGTTTGGGTCCACTCCCTCCATTTCGGCGCCCCCTCGGCGCCCCCTCTAGGATGCCGCTCTAGGCGACCGCCTATACCGCCTATAGCTAAAAACGGCCCTGGGGATCGCTGCAAGTCAAAGTACAAAGTACTGGCCAATTACAACGCGTCTTTTCCGGGACTTATCAATTCAATTCAAAAGAGCTTTATTGACATATTTCAGTCTTTCAAAGTTTATAGCTCTGCTCTGACCTGAATAACTAACATTAGGATGTTGGATAACGCCAATTCTGCAATGTGGTTTGCATATTTCATGTTTACCGTTGTTTCCTGTTGAGATTGGAGTTGTTGTGTTACGACCTCTTTGTAGCCAATATGGCAATATGAATGTACTGTAGGTCTGTGTAGCCTTCTTTCCCCTGGTGTGAGCCTATGCATCATATAATAGATATGAAACGCTACTCATCTTCATCCGCCTCTGCAGACTGCCGTTCAGTAACAACTTGAGACCGGACGCCCGGGGAAAACTGAGGGATCGCCAGGGCCGTAGCGCGTCTAGCTCTAGGCGAGCTCTCTCGAATGCGCCCCCCCACTCCCGCGCGCGCACTTGCGGGTTTTGCCGTGAATTTAGTCGGTTTTGGGCCGGTTTTGGGCTGGTTTGGGTCCACTCCCTCCATTTCGGCGCCCCCTCGGCGCCCCCTCTAGGATGCCGCTCTAGGCGACCGCCTATACCGCCTATAGCTAAAAACGGCCCTGGGGATCGCTGCAAGTCAAAGTACAAAGTACTGGCCAATTACAACGCGTCTTTTCCGGGACTTATCAATTCAATTCAAAAGAGCTTTATTGACATATTTCAGTCTTTCAAAGTTTATAGCTCTGCTCTGACCTGAATAACTAACATTAGGATGTTGGATAACGCCAATTCTGCAATGTGGTTTGCATATTTCATGTTTACCGTTGTTTCCTGTTGAGATTGGAGTTTTTTCATCTCACTCACGTCACTTTGTCTGCTGACCTCACTCAGCAACGAAATAAACAGAAAATAAACAAAAATAAAAACAAAACAATTCACAGGAGGCAAGCAGTGATCAACCCATGATGTGCACTGCAATGTAGTTTCAAATGCACTACATTGCAGGCGTTTTTTGAGAGTGAAAAAATAAGAAGACACGTATGACATGAGTGATATCTGGGCAGCTTGCCCCAGGAAATGTGCGAAGCTCAATAGGGAACAACGGTATGTCAGTGAATGGATACATTTTGTGACTATTACTGTTACTTGAAATTATTTTGGTACGAAAATATCCATTTTAGACGTAACCAAATCCTGTATCCATAACTCCATGTCTGGTATTGATACTTGCTTTGGCAATGTAAATGCCAATAAAGCTCTGCTGAATTGAATTGATAACCAAGTCCCAGAAAAGACGCGTTGTGATTGGCCTGTAGTCACTTTGACTGGCAGCGATCCCTCCGTTTTTCCCAGACGTACGGCCTCAAGTTGTTACACGTCGCTCCAATGAACTGCAGAGGCGGATGAGGTATCTAGCGTTTTATATCTATGGGATAAAAGGCCAGCTCTCTTCAGTGGAGTGGACTGGGCTCCATCATCACTCCTCTCTGGTATGCCAGCAAACACACTACACACCTTTTGTACTCTGTATTGCAAACACTGACGTGATGAGAAGACTTAAAAGGCGGGTTTGGTAAAGGGTGTGTGTGTGTTCATTATTTTGGGTTCCCTTTTGTGTTATGTTTTGATGAGCAGGAGTTAGGTGAGGGATTGTGTTTTGGTTCATTAATTTGGTAGTTACGTTAGGCATTTAATTGTTTGGTTTAGTATTTTCTTAACAACCCCACCCTGAAGAAAAATAATAAAAACCCACTCCATGGCAGAAGCCCTGCTTGCTGGTGATTCCTTGGGAGGTTTCAAGACGGGGTCACGTTATTACGCCGCGCCCCAGTTCCCTTAGGCTTGGACCATAGGGCCATAACATATGCCCCCTGGAACATGAACACATTTCCCCATTCAAAATCCCATCGATTTTTTGTTAGAATCACGTAATATAGGAACAATAAAGATATATACAGTATATATTGTCTGGGCATCTTACTCATATTGTTACGAAGCATCAACTGAAAAAGTACTCATTTATCCAAAGTGTAAGACCACGAGAAACCCAAGAAATGACTACCTCTCCCATTATACATGTTGCGGCCGCCTCCCGGGCACCACCGCCACACATAAATAAACAGTGTTTTAAATGTAATTAAGCAGTGAGTAGCATTGTCAGTTCTCATGATATCTAATAAGTAATATCTCAGGAATGTGCTTCAGTGGGGACAGTGAAAAAGTATTGATGATCCAGGGGCCGTGGTTTGGCGTCAGATATCGGTAGGCTATAGTATAGTGTGGTGTCTCGCTACGGGCAACGCCGCCAGGTAAGCACGTCACCAGAGAGAGAGAGTGGCACGGAGGGAGAGCGAAGCCAAGAGGACCGCACCTACCGCTGGGACGCGTCATTGATGGACGGTACCTCCCTTCATTCATGCTCCATCAGCTTGATGCCGCCGCACCTGTGATAGCCGGCCCGGTTGAGCACCACGCCTAAAAGCGCTGCTAGCGCTTGCTCTCCCTCAGTCTCTCTCTGGTTCTCCGACAAGCTAAGACGTGCAAACTGGCGGTAAGAGCGAGCCCACCACTATTTCCCATTATTGTGTATTACGAAATACTTTACTGACATTGCCTTGTCCTCCCCCCTATAGGCAACTACGGAGCGCCCATATTAAGGACGATGGGCAAATAGGCAAACAAAGAAACGCATGGCAAGGAGCGAGGAAGGAGCCCTGTTTAAACGGCCCGGCGCCGCCTGCCCGTTTCTCCCCCCCCCCAGGGAGCCTAACCTAACCCTGACTGATACCTACCTCTCTGGCCCTAATTCCCCAACCGGTAACCTTGACTTACCTGGCTCGGCACAGGAAGAAAAGCCGGTCTCTAAAAGGGACATTGACTTTGTTATTATTTAAGAGTTATTTATTCTCCTTTTTGCCATTTGTTGTTTATTGTTTATCCTTTAAGAAAACTATACTAAACAACGGTGCATTCCTCCCCGTTTGGCCTGAAGCCTCTGCAAATCACCCTGTGTTCATATTGATTTAAATAAATATAGCCTGTGGGCTTTGCACCGTACCTTTGTTGTGTCTTTGTTGGGAACTTTACACCACAATAGACACAAAGAGGTCCAATTAACCATTGCCGTTTGTGAAACTATGAGTTCAACACTAAAGTTATGGCTCTTTTCTTGCACAATTCAAAATCTTCTTTGACATTCAAGCTTTACCAGCAACTGTAAGCGTGGCTGCGCTGCGGTTTTGGCCAGCGGCGTTGGAGGCCTCACAAATGTACGTTCCTTGATCGTAGCTCCTCACGGACGGGATATAGAGTGTTGCGTTTCTCACCCTGTGTGAGAGAGATAGTTGTGGTAACAGCATGTAGGCATATCATATCAACTTGTTAAAACAGCACTTCCTGTGGTGTGGGTTCAGATCAAGACAGATATCGATCAGTTTACTACAGCACATAAAAACAGTGGTGTAAAAAGTACTCAAATGTTTTACTTAAGTAAAGTTATCAATACTGCAATATAGAAACACTTTGTTACAAGTACATGTCTGGAATTTACTTGAGTAAAAGTACAAAAGCACTTAAAGTACCAAAAGTAAAAGTACTCATTATGCAGAATGTCCCTTCAGTTTTCAAATGGTTACAAATGTTTTCAATCTACAAGCTCACAATGCGCGTTGCTCCGAGATGTAATGGAGTAGAAGTAAGAAGTACCGAAAATTGGAAATACCCAAATAAAGTACAAAAACCAAAACATTTTAATTGAGTACAGTACTTGAGTAAATATCTGTATTTAGTTACTTGACACCACTGTCAACTTGTTAAAACAGCACATCCTGTGGTGTGGTGCAAATCAAGACAGATATAAATCCGTTTACTACAGCACATAAAAACGAATGCATCTCAGTTCCACTCAGTCAAGATGTTAAAAGCATACTATGTTACTTTGCCCTGTGTTTAGATAACAAGAAAATACAGATGTTTGTTTCCCTCTATACCAGCAGTCATCAGCCACTGGACTAGTGTGGTGCTTTATTTATTTACATTTTGAATGTATACACAGGGCAAAGTTACATACTAAATACACAATACACAAAAATAGAACGTGTTATACGAGTGCTACTGTATAATTATCTTAGGTATAAAAGAAGTGGGAAAAAGGTGAGCATTTAATTGAACCTCTGGTATATTTTAGATGAACATACCCCACGACAACTTTGCCCCCAGTCTTCTTTGACCCCTGCTTGAACCACCTGATGGCGAGAGGCTGGTGTCCCCACACCTGGCATTCCAGCAGCACCCGGGCACCCATTGGCACTGTCGCTGCCTGGGGCCACAGCTTGACGACTGGGGGTGCTGGAAGGGAGACAAGAAGACGGGGAATATGCATTTGTGCTGAGGTGGATTTATGATTCAGTAAGTGCAGTGGTAAAGTAACTGAGTACTCACGTACACTTTTGAGGTATTTTTTTTTTTTAAACTTTTTTACATTTTTTCAGTACTTTTACTTCTACTCAATCTCAAAGGCTTTTACTCCAATACAATTATTTGACAACGTTAGTTACTGGTTACTTTGTAGATTTGGATTATTATCACAAAACATACGCCTACAGTAACCACTTCAGCCTTACAGTAGGCTATATACATTTCGGCCATTTGAAAATAGCCAATCTACAAGCTTAGATCTGCTATTTTCAAAAGATTCGTATACATTTTATACATTTGAAAACTTGAGAAATGTGACATTCTGCATAATGAGTACTTTCTACTTTTGGTACTTTAAGTACATTTTGATGCCAATACTTTTGAAGTAATTTTAATTATTTTACTAATAGAGTATACTACTTAAGTAGAGAAATTGGTGTACTTTTGAGTGATTTGTAATGTCATACCCAGCACGGTTAGGATAGCTTTGCTGGAGGTGACAGATCTCTTGAGGTGACTGTTGGAGGCCCTGCAGAAGTAGCTTCCACTGTCAGACTCTTGCACACTGGAGAGAGGAGAAACACAGGTTTGCAGGTCCCGTTATGTACAGCAGTCAGTGGTTCTGGACCCAAACTAGTGAAAATAGCCGATCTACAAGCACACAATTGTGAGCTTGCAGATTTTCACTAATCTTAATTATTATTGCAGTCAATAGGGTACTAGTGCGACGCACCCAAACCATCCTTTTTGTCTGCTGTTATTACAGTGGATGTTATGAATCATCATATAATAATACAGCAGCATTTCATTAATTATAGCAGCATTTTATTATTAGCCTATAAAAAAGGTGTAGTACTTTACAAACGCTATTAGTCTGTCTTTCACAAATGAATGACTACTTCTAGGGCAGGGCCTATCAAAATAAACTGGTGAGATAATATAGTACATGATGTTGATGGCTTAATATTTGGTGTACCACTACCTGGGGAAAAATCCACCAACCGCCACTGTGTAATGACTATTAGGTTTCACTGTCTCCACTGTTATCCCCCCCACCTATTGCATTACTGTATTGGCTGTACTGATGTACGGAATCAAATGAAACAATAAACATCTTTTCTTATGGGGGTCTCTGGCACAAAGGCTTTTCATATGTGGGTCCGCTGCCTCATACGTATTGTTTTGGGGGTCTTTGACACGAGAAGTGAAGTTGTGCAAGTTCTTTGTTATCTCAGAGAGAATGAGTCAATTTCCACTCCTTCACCTGTCTGGCCACCATAACCACAAGATCATCATCACAAATACGACTCATACGTTAGCAACCTACAGTTTGCACCCAACAGTTCCTCCAGTTGACACACATGCCTGGCTGTCTGTATCCACGATACGGCTGAACTAGCCTTGCTGTCATGATTGAATAGTGCCTGTGCATTCTTTGACATTTTACACAACCAATACACCAATATTACATTTTTTGGACGACATCTGTATTATGCAGCCGATGTGTCCCGATATTTAACCTTTTAACATTTTCTAAGATAGCAGATCTACTACCAATACATTTTTGGGGGCTAAACATTACCTTTTTTAGTCAAGTTGACTGGAAAAAAAACTGTTTATATTGTACAAAATATGGGTCAAAACACCGGTAATCGGTGGTTTAGGAAAAACCAGGATTGCCAGTTTGCGCTGACCCCAAGTCAGTCAAGACAGGTTTGTGCACACCATTGACAATCACCTAGTGTACACCCACCCACAAACGAACCTGGAGAAGAGGAGGTCTCCACTGGGCTGGACAGTGAGGTGATCTGTGGGAGTGAGCAGCCGGCTGTTTCTGTACCAGGAGACATGAGCTGTGGGCCTGCTGAGGGGAGGCCTGCACACCAGGGTAGCTTTCTCTCCACTCTTCACTGTCAGGTTGGAGGGCTGCTTGGCGAAACTCCAACCCATTGCTGGAAAGAGAAGAGAGTCCAGCATGTTGCATCAGAGTGAGAAAGTTAACCTCTTTTTTTAACATCGATTTTTATTCACCACAGATATGCAAACCACTCAAATGACAGGACACAGGAAAACATGGACACCAGAGCTTCCTATGAACATATCAAATATGATTATAATATGGCATTCTTAGGCTAAAAGTGCAATTTCAGTCAGCCATAACTCTAGCGCCACCCTTAGGCCAAAATGTCCAACTGCACAGAAGGTATCTCAAAATCAAATGGGAATGGAATAACCTTGCAAACTGAATATTTTTCTTTCCTGAGCGCACTACTGTATCTTTTGAATAGTTTTCAACGGGAGCACCAAATTTTTACGCTGTGCTGGAGATGCCTGCAGCGTGACTAGGCACTGAATGTCTAATTTGCCGTGGTGCGTTCACATGTGGCGCTTTTATCTGGGCGCCCAGATTTGTAATATTTTCTTGTGGATGTTTGGAAGTGTTTTAGGTGAGCGCCTTGTGGCTTCAGCTAAAAAAAAAAAAAAAAAAAAAAAAAACTATTTGGTAGACACACAGCCTGCAGTACCAGCAGAGAGTAGGAAGGCAGACTCAGAGCGGAGCGTCTCTCTCTGATTGGACGTCACACAGTGGTAGTAGCCTTCATCCAACTCAGACACATTCCTGAGGAACAAAGCCAAAGTTAGAACTCACTCATATTTGTGTCTGACTGGAATAATGGCCAAAACGGTTACCTCAGTGCAAGAGGCTGAAATTTAGCTCAGCGGCTGACCTTTTGTTTATGAAAATCATATCTCTTAGCCAAAAATTGGACCTGAACACAAGCAGTTGCCTGTTGTCCTGGAAGCTGAACGAGCCGGAGCCGTTGGTCAGCGGAGCGCCATCTTTGAACCAGTGCACGGTGGGAGCCGGGGAGCCGCTAACAGTGCAGCGCATGGAAGCGTCTGTTGTACCCAAAGCAACGGTGATGTTCTCTGGCCCCTGTGTGATCTGCAGCCTGCTAGGAGCCACTGAGAGAGGAGCCACGGAAACACCTGTGATGAGACTTATTACTCCACTTTGTACACCTTAAAACTACAGTCCAAATCATCAGCTTAGCACAATGAAGGTGACAACCTCTATTAGTTAGTTAGTAAAACAGACCTGAGTTGTACTTTGGTGTGATCTTTTTCAGTCTACACCAAGTCTCTAAACCAAAAATAGCATATCTACAAGCTCACAACGCGTCACGTTGTGATGCATTGTGAGCTTGTAGATCTGCCATTTCTGGTGAATGTTCACCCCAGAATACAGGGATGCTGGGGATTAAGTGGTTAAACGCCAAGTATAAATGTGATTTTCAATCTGCCCTAATGGAAACACATATTCTCTCAAGTTTTCCTCGTAACATACTGTATCTATGGGGGGGAAATGTACATGTAAATGTAGCCTACGTACCGTTAATATGACAAAAGAAGAAACGTTATTTACAGGGGTGCCCTGAGACAAAGCATTTTTGAGAACCAATGACTTGAGGGAAAGTTATGTTTACTGCTGAAGGGGCAGGGCTCAGATACTGTATGAATAGTTTTGGGTCATAGACAAGACGAGACAAAATACTGTCCATGGTTGACTCACCCACAACAGTTAACCTGGCTGCCTGGCTCTCCTGGCTGATGTTCAGTAGAGGGTTGACTGTGACACAGACATACGTTCCCTGGTCCCTCAGTGTGACATTAGACAGGTGGAGAGTACCTGAGGTCTTCTTTTGGGCGCCGCCTCCGTACTGACCCTGAGCAGACAAACCATAAGCCTGACTTGGGGCATAGCATATACAGAACGCACTGGCCCCATCCCTTTAAAAAATGTAGTTCATTAGCTTTAAAACAGCCCTGAAAATCCATCTTTCAGGAGGTCAAGGGGGGAAGTAGTTATCACTTCTCCCTTAGACAGGTGAGACGTGATCGCCTGGGGCAGGACATACTGTATGTGTAAACGGACGCGGGACATACCGGTATACAGACAAAGCCAGATGTAGGAGCGGTTGGTTCCGCTCAAAAAAGAAAGAAGAAAGGTTCCTGTCACACAAAGATTTGGCGAACCCCCTCTAGTAACTTTTGAGGACCCCTAGGGGTCCCGAACCCCTGGATCAGATCAACTGAGCTTCATTGCAAAAATCAGCACTCACCTGAATCTGTCGACCTGTCTTGGCGGGTGTTTGGTCTTTGAGCCAGGTGATGTGTGCCGGAGGTGAGCTGTCCCCTGACACGCACTGCAGGAACACGCTCTCTCCCTCCATGACTGTCTGGGGGTGGGGACTGAAGAAAACAGACTCCAAACCTGCAAACACACAAGATCTAAACATGGTGAAAGTCATCATCAGGGTTGTTGCACCACATTCTGGGCCCTGGGTACAAGGATTCACTGCAGGCCCCCCATGAATGTTGTTCATATAGGGGTAGGGGCAGTGATGTCATTACGTGCGCATCCCGCATCAAAAACTCATTCAAGTCACCCAGGGACTCATTCATGTCATGGTCCTGGGGTCCCGGGGATGCGCCTCCATTGGAGTCCATGTTAAAATAATAAAGTAAAAGAAAAACATTTTAAAATTCCACAGACACCACCATTGTTCATGGGTGAAAGCATCCTACTTTACCCTACGTTAACACAAATAAAATCCACGTAGAAAGAAAGTCTTAAACAGGCGATAGAAGCGTCAATGTTTTGATTCCACCAACGTCCAACGCCATTTTGCGCGCCCGAATTCATTAGGGGCACATGTTTTAGTAGTTTTAGTAGTTCTAAGTTCAAACATTAACCAAATTGTAAAATAAATATAAGAAATAGGCAAACATTTTGAAAATAGCCGATCTACAAGCTCACAGCGCTCGAAAACATTGTATTGAGGACTCATAAAACTTTTCTGGGACCCATTTGAATGACCACCTGTGGGTCCCGGGACCCATTACATTGAAAACCTAGTAACATCACTGTAGGGGGTTTAATAATTAAGGCCCCTCCACCTTGGGCCCTAGTAACTCAGTCCCACTTTTCCCCCCCTTGTGATACCCCTGGTCATCATCTACAGATTCCACAATCGCCAATCTCGGGCGGAAACCTTGTAGCCTGGATTGGAACCTGAAGAATCTGCCATTACAAAAAAAATGTTTTGGTCTGGCACCGCTCAGTTTTGATTGGATTTCACTCCCTCCGAAGTGGTCAGGTTTTTTTTTATACGCCCCTTCAGGTTCCATACAGAGAGTAGAATGTCTACACAGTGATATTAGTCTGGCCATGCCAGGCTAGAAACCTCATACAAAACCTCATACAAAACCATTACTTTTCAGACAATAGAAAAAGTCACAAGCTCTTGTTAATACTTAATGGTTTATATGTATACGACCCACATACAGATGTTAGGGTTATTTCTGGGGCATATTGAAGCCTCTACTAGTCTACTTGATTTCAACAATGCAGAGAGACAGGAAACGGCGGGAGAGAGGGATGGGGAAGGAGCTAAGGGACTCAGATTCGGTCAGATTCTAACCAAGGCCAGCTGCGCAAGGACTGAGACACTGGGTCATCCTTGGATGTGTATGTGCGTGTGCGCGTGCGTGTGCCATGCGTGCGTGCGCGCGTGTGTGTGTAATATGTGTGTGTGAGGGCCCGGGATTCACAAACCAGCCTTTTCCACCTGTACGGCGGTACTGATGCGGTGGGCTCCGTCGCCAGCACAGCAGACATATCTCCCCAGGTGTTTGTGTCTGAGCCGGGGGATGAACAAGGAGCCGTTGGCCAGAACCTGGACCTGCTCCACAGAGCCAGGGTGCATGGCCGACAGAGGCTCTACTCCATCTCTACCAGCTCTCTCCCACCGCACAGGCAGCGCCTTCTGCTGCTGGGGATCAAACGCTGCACAATGCATGGTGAAAGGAACTCCCAGCACAGCAGCGCCACCCTCAGGCCGAGTGGAGAACACTGCATTGAGGAGTACAATGAAGAGGTTTGATGAAATTGATTCAGATGCTATGTTAATTATTTTTGTTGGGGAACCCCTTGGAGTTACACTTCATATATACTGTATATGATGTCGTGTGCTGAGAATAGCCATTCTAAAAGTTGTCATACATAGCCTACTATAACCCATCACATTGCGACTGCTATGTGTAAGCTGTGAGCTTATATACAGTACATCTGCTATTTTTGGAACATGACACCATTGTATGATGCAGCATACACTTAGGTGAGTGTTATAGGCTATTAGAGGGAATTAAGATATTTGAAACACCATGAGTGGAACCATGCATGCCTAGATGGAGAGGAGATGTGTGTAATATTACTGTAATATGTGAACACAATCCTCTGTAAAAATGCATACTGTCTGCTCTGTCTCGATTGATTGATAAAACCCAGGTTATTGATGATAAGACACAAAATCCAGATTTTCCCACATTTAGAATTCTGATTATTCTATTTAAGGGACTAAAGATAAAGTTATTTTCTCCCATATAGCCTACTTTCTGAAAAATAAAGAAAAGAAAAAAAATGCATTTCAAAGGAAACTATTAAAGCAATGAGAAAATAATGCGCCTTGTACTGTACATTATCATCATGCAGCAGACTATCTCAAACATAATGCAGCTCAGTCGCTCCAACTTCAATCACATCATCATTTTTTCACTGCTAGGCCAACATGAAGCTTTACGTTGCTAGGTTACCGATGAAGCCAGCCTAGGTTTTTTTTTTAAGCCTTTGTCAAATTATACATGAGGTGTGGAAATTAGCATGGTCTCAACAGTGACAAACATGCAGCAGTATGGTGACAGAGGGAGGTTGCATTTCTTGTCTGCAAACAATCGATACTTCTTCTTTTGGGAAAATCGCGCTCTTTCTAACAACCATCATTTCGACCAGAGGGTTAGCGACTCACTCCACGGAGGTTAGGTTTAGGGTGAGGGTTAGAGTCGGGTGTCGAAAAGATGACATGTAGTAACAGCGACACGCTCCCCTTCTTTTTTCCTCTCCTACTCTTCTTGCAAAAATGTCATTCATTTAACCAGTTAAACCTTATATTTCGTTGAACAGGGTCCCCCAGGCATCTACCATCTTCTCTAGAAACCCCTCCCTTTTCCCCTACAGCAAGTTTTCTTGATTATTGAGAACTAGTCCTTACCCGTTCAAAGATATGAGCTCCGAAATGATGTGGGTGGGTGTGTGCGTGTATGGGGTGTGCACTGTGCACACAGTATATGAGGGATGGAAAGTAACTTTCTGGTGCTTGCATGATAATATGTAGGAGCATCAATGTAAGAAAGACCCGTTTCGTTTAAAGGCTACAGAGATACTGTGTACCGATCTACATGACAACATCTGAAAGAGGGCCAGCCAACCCCCCCCCAACCCCCCCCCCCCCACCCACACACACACCCCCACCCACCCACCCACACACACACACACGCACACACACGCGCACACACACACAGAGCTGGTTAAACATGTTGCCCCATGCTAGATGCAGAATAGATATGCCTCATGCTAGATGCAGAATAGATAGTAGTTACACCATAAAAATGCTAATATACAGCATATGATTTGTGAAAGTGACAAACGGGCTTCACAGTTATGTCAGGTGTGTTCATATGCTAATGGTGATGCGATTTCAGATCAATTGCTCCAGCCACTGAGGAGAAACGCTGTGACAGACACTCACTCAGACAGACATTCGCAAAATTATAGACAGTATAGATAAGGATGCAACAGTTCATGTGATCAAACGTCTGTAATCTTTCACAAGACACTTCTACAGACTTGTGATCAAAATAGAGTCCTCTCTAATGGAGATTAAATATATTAAGCAACTGTTTGACCCCAAAACAATACCTTCAGCATTAGCACGAGTCAAACGCTCAGAAAATCTGATGGAATATTATGAATGATAAAGTTGTAACTGGAGATATAGTGTACCTATTCCTTTCTATAAGGTAGACTTAAAGGGGCTGTAAGTGATATTTTCTGTTAAAATAAGTATTCACAAGCAATAAACTGTAATCATTGCTGTAGTATAGCAACACAGCGGTCTCTCCTGCTAAGTACATTTTCACCTCAGGATACCAATTTGATCCAGTCAGTAAAGAGAACTCATACAGGATAAATTGGAAGTGCTGAAACAAAAAAAGAGCAGACAAAATCAGAACTGGAACACTAGGAATGATATTTGTGCAGTTCTCACTCCTGGTTGGATAAAATTAGTATCCCAAACTTAAGAAATTGATTTTCTGTTTGCTAAACAGCTGGACAGATGGAGCAAGCCTTGTTAATGAACAAACTCTATCACAATGATTAGGCTACTATTGGAATAGTTAACTGAAAACCTTTTAACAGATGGAGACATATCACTTTAACAAAGCTCCATCTGTGGCAACTTTGCCACACACATGTAAGTTGTTTGACAACATGCACTTTCAAAATACAACATAAAACATGCACTGTATTGTCAGTCACTCACCCAGTTCACACAGTGCAGACTGGATAGGGAAGCAGCAGCAGAAGACAAACACCAGGAGGTGGGGCGCCATCTGCTGGAGGGGCCTGGCGGAGACAGAGCCCTGAGTCTCACTGCAGAGCACCATGCAAGGTGTGAGGAGAGCCCCAGACTGCCTCTTCTACAGAAGCATCTGGAAACATCTGCACACACCACACACACACATGTACGCACGCACGCACGCACGCACGCACGCACGCACGCACGCACGCACGCACGCACGCACGCACGCACGCACGCACGCACGCACGCACGCACGCACGCACGCACGCACGCACGCACGCACGCACGCACGCACGCACGCACGCACGCACGCACGCACGCACGCACGCACGCACGCACGCACGCACGCACGCACGCACGCACGCACGCACGCACGCACGCACGCACGCACGCACGCACGCACGCACGCACGCACGCACGCACGCACGCACGCACGCACGCACACACACACACACACACACACACACACACACACACACACACACACACACACACACACACACACACACACACACACACACACACACACACACACAAAACATCAAGCCTGTGTGTTCCCCCATCCATCTGCTGCCACGCATTTGTTGCATGTCTAGCCTTGATACAGATCCTTTGTATTCTTTGATTAACTTTTTGATCAGCATTATTTTCTTAGCGATTATTCTATTGATTAGGTTTCTACAAATCGAATAATCGAGAAGCGTGTTTTCTTTGATAATGTATTGTGTTTTTTTATATCAATCAACAAGACAAAAACATCAATAAATAAATCGACTAAATAATTTAGTCTGAATCACCACTCGAGTCCTGTTTTACATTTTGTCGTACAACAGTGTTGCACTTTTTTTCTTTGCAACGCATTGTGAGTTTGTAGATTAGTTATTTCTTTATATAAATAATGTAAAGAAAGTCCACTCCCCCCCCCCCCCCAAAAAACAAAAAACAAAAAAACGATGATGAGTTTTATTTAAACTCTATTGAGTTGATTAGTTCACTTAACTGTTGCACCTGTCTGTCTGTCTGTCTGTCTGTCTGTCTGTCTGTCTGTCTGTCTGTCTGTCTGTCTGTCTCTCTCTCTCTCTCTCTCTCTCCATCATTCCTACTTTGGTGTGATGCAGTGGCTCCGCGGCCCATCGCAGCTCCAGCCACGACCTCTTTCGGTCTCTTGAATGGGGACAGCCACTTTAATAGAGCTCAGGCTGTGGCCCCTCCACTCAATGAAAGTGACATGAAAAGAGCGTGAAGAGCTTTGTACTTTGCAGGAGATCAGTTATCATCAGCGCCCTGCAAGGAGGGCAGAGCTGGCTGTGTGATCCTATAGGCTTTCATGATTCTCAATGTGTCCATTTAAGGACACAGCTTTCATTGTCAGAACACGACAGTTTTTATTATTGTGTGTGTGCAGCCCTGAATTTGAAATAAATCATTGCTGTCAGACAGCCAGAAACCTCTTATCTCCATATTTATACTCCCCTCTCCATATAATCATAAAACAGATTGCAAAATAATAATTAAGTTAAAGGCATCAGAGATACCAGAGAGAGAGAGAGTATAATATAAAGACTGTACTTAGTGTGCTTTTTTCCCCCTCTACACCAAACCTCTTTGCCAAAAATAGCCGCTGTGAGCTTGTAGAGCTGCTATTTTTGTCTCAAGTTCTTAGAATATGGACACTAGGGTTCAAGTGGTTAATATAAAAAAGGAGAAAAGGGTTTCTATAGCACAAAGATTTGGAGGACCCCCTTGTAGTAACTCTGGGGACCACCTAGGTCCACCTAGGTCCACCAATACGCCTCCATACAAAAGGCATTGCAACATACTGTACCCTGGCAACACGAACACTGTCACACAGAATGTTTGACACTTGCTTTGGTAATGGAAACGTATGTTTTCTAATGCCAATAAAACACCTTTGAATTGAATTGAAGCAGCAGCCAGGGGTGGAAAAAGTACTCACATGTCTTACTTAAAAGTACTGCAATGTAGAAACACTCTGTTTAGTAAAAGTCCAGAATTCAAAATGTACTTAAGTAAAAGTACTGGCATTGGCATTAAAATGTACCAAAAGTAGAAAGTACTCATTATGCAGAATGTCCCAAGTTTTCAAATGTATAAAATGCCTACAAATCACTTAAATCTGTGTGTGTGTGTGTGTGTGTGTGTGTGTGTGTGTGTGTGTGTGTGTGTGTGTGTGTGTGTGTGTGTGTGTGTGTGTGTGTGTGTGTGTGTTTACAGTTTAGGCATTTAGCAGACGCTTTTAATCCAAAGCGACTTACAATAAGCAGATAAAACATCACAATAATAAACAGGATAATATGTGTGTGTGACACAGACACACATACTATCTCCCGCTATTAGCAATATAGCAACAACTGGAGGTTATATCACATGTGATATTTGGTATGTCTTGCTGTGTATGCAATGTATTTATTAAGATGGTTTCAGACTCATTCAGTGATCCTAAAGGGGTACGCAAGAACCTGAAGAATATTGTTTCATTACTGTATTGAAAGATACATTTTTCTGGCCATGATAATGCAAATAGTAAAAAGTGACACTGACGAAGGCCGGATAGCCGAAACATTTGTCCTTGTAAGTACATGGAGAAGAAAGAAATAAAAAAGTGAACTCACTCTTGTCATTCTGAGTGCAGCCCATCATTGAAGAGCTGACACCTAACTGCAAAATGTAACCTGCTATTAAAGGTTCACCATCAACACTTAGCTTATCCTTTATCGGTAAGAAGTGCTCAGAAGCTGTGTGGTGTTAACATAATATTATGAACCTGTGTGATTCACAGCAGAGTGTTTACACTGTGAGCAGTTTAGCATGTCATCATTGCCTTATAATTTATAACCCCCCAAAACAGTTGCAGGCTACTTCTCATTGCAGATTTTTTTGAAACATCACTATTCACTAAACATGGCATTAAGGACCGGAAAGACCGCCTCAGTCAATCACCAGTTCATAATTAATTGATCAACTAACCGATGAGACTAGCTATCAAAATGAAGCTTCAAAAACAAATACGAGATCAATGTCATTTAAATGCAATTCCATTAATAAGTATAATATAAAACTGGAAATTAGTCTACATTTAGTCTACAAATTCAGCTCTGCATGTAAATTAAGTGACAACTATCTCTCAGTTTTATCACTATATTATCTAAACAATTAGGGTTGTCTTTTCTTCTTTAATTGGATCTTCCGAAATGGAACAAAACTGTGATTTCTAATATCAAGTCTTGCTCCCCTCCTCCCCCCTTTAATTGCCTCTCCTCCCCTTCCACCCAAATACAATGACAAACACCACCACCTAAAACCGTATGCCTTCAACAACAACAACAACAACAAAAAGTCTTCAGACATGCCTGAATGCTTTGTCCAGCGTGTTTGTGTGATGATGCAGGTGATGGAGATACAGAAATAGAAACATATGTGATGCCTATGAGCCGGTCTACGACGTCACACAGTATACTGTATACAAATCACTGTACTCACTAAAATAGTCACATTAAAGTGAGAGAATCCACATGCAGATTTCACACTCATCTCCCTGCCTGTGCCAGTGTGGTGGTGGTGATCCCTTTTACATATCAGAATAATGATACTTACTCAATGGCGTCCAGTGGTTGTCTTTGTGTTGCGGTGGAAGAAGCCCATTCAGTGGCTCCTGTGTGAAGCCTGCGCCCAGCCTCTATCCTCCCCATGCATAATGTTTAGCTCTCAGCTGGCTGAGAACTCACACTCACGCACACGCACACGCACGCGTGCGCGCGCGCGCGCGCGCACACACACACACACACACACACACACACACACACACACACACACACACACTGCACATTGAAGCATTAATAAAAGGTGTGTAGATTACAGAGATTATTTAGACTGAATATGGGAGGAATTATTTTTTATAGGAGAAAACAAGATGCTGCAATAACAATATTGACGAGTACGACAAGTAGGCCTATACAGTACTTCCATGACAAGCAATACGTCTTGATACTAGTACAGTATCAGTTGAGATCTGAGATACATATTTCCAGCAAATAATATCAGCTGAGCTGATGATAAATATAGGCCTAGTATCTCTAGTCTACCCATGCTCAGTTGTCAGAACTGCTTTATTATACACTTATGCACACAATAATTATAATTATTATCTGAACTCAGCTATACCACCCCACCCTCCAAGAAAAGCATTGAGGGGGCAATTACAAAAAAAGAATAAAAATGTTTAACAGCAGTTAAAAGACAATAGGTTAAAGATTAAAAAACAAAACATATTTCCAAACATAATGCTTATGCTGCACATATAGTAGCTATGTAGGATAGTTAGTTTAGCTTTCTACATTTCAATTTGCCTTTATAATAGCTAAAACCAGGGACAGACGGATGCATTTAAATATTTACATAAATGTTATGTCCATAAAAATACCTTTCTCTTTTCTCGCCTGGTAGAAAGGATCTGCTAAGTACATGCCTATAGCCTACTTACCAAATCTCAAAAGTGCCAGAATTCTTCCTGCAAAAACAAATGGCATAACTTGCTTGAGGTACAGTATAGGGCCTAGCCCTAGTGGTTTGAGCTATCTTAGGTCATGTGACTCGCCTAATCACCAAATATTCAGGACAGCTGAGACACCTGGCTGTATGGGGCTGTTAAGTCTGACATCATTTTGTAGGCAGAGGAGAACTTTTGGGGCCAAAAGGCCCCAGCGCCCGTGAATCTTTTTACTATTTTTTACTATTTACTAATTTGTCTTCTCTTTCTTGTTGACAGGAAAGTGGTAGAATTATACTTTAGTCCTTATTTTTGTCTCGGATGTGTTGAAATAGCGAGGGACACATATTGACAATAAATCTGCTTGGAGGTCTGACTACAAAATGATGTCACGGCTTAAAAGCCACATAAGGAGCCAGAGTGCCAAACCCAGCCATCAGAGTAGATACTATCTGTCTGGCTTTCTGTGGTTACCTGGTGGTATGTTGGGTTGACGGCCACCTGACCCCCATAGGCTGGCCCCCCTCCATGTCATAACTTTGTGCTGTTCAGCTCTGGTTGGCTCACCAGGGTATGATGGCGGCATGGCCTCTCTTTGCCTAACATATTAGGTAAAGTGCTGGCTGTTGTTGTATTGTTTTAAATTGTATCAATATTGACACGCACGCACGCACACACACACACACACACACACACACACACACACACACACACACACACACACACACACACGCACACGCACACGCACACGCACGCACACACACACACACACACACACACACACACACACACACACACACACACTGTATATTCCTCCTAGTCCTACGCTTAAGAAATAATGCAAATGAACAGACGTACAGTGTTTACACAATGTTTTTACAGGAGCTAGGTGGATACTGATGCTGAGAGAGGTGAGAGCTGGTCCCTTTCTGGTTTAAGAGGGTGTGGGTGGTTTAAAGTGGGCCTTCTCAAATACCCCCCACCCGCTCCAATTAAAGCACACCAACAGCCAGTGACTCAGTTCATTGCATAACAAGTTAATTGTGACAAATCTGTTTGAATCAATGGCAAAGACGAAGTCAACACACAAGAGCCATTAATACCTGTTTTTGGTGACACTGCCAAGGGCCATCCAAAAAGAACAGATCTACAAGCTAACGTTTCACAATGGAGTTAAAATAACACAGGGGTTTTGCCGTGTAGGCTATGCAGATTAGGTTACTCCATTAAAGGGGCCACTACTTTCCAGCAATACACCAGTTATCATTGCATTCAAAATGCCAGATAATAGATTATACATGGTTCACAGCCTTGCAGTCCAAAGAGCAAAACAGACCCATATTTTTGGCATTTTGGATGTTTTGACTGACCTTAAAGGACAACTCCGCCCTAACTCACTTCTAGGCTCATTTCCATACTTATATTGATCCCAAAAGACTGTCCATGGGGTCTATTAGGCAGAAATGCCCCTGTTGTCAGGTTTCCCCAGCAGAACCCAGCAGCTCTCATAGCTTAGAGTGGAGCCAATAAGCCTATCACTTTTACACTATTTGTTGTGGTCAAAAGTGATTTTATTTTTCATGAATGTGTTACTAGATGTCATTACAAACACATCCATGCCTTGGTTGTCCCACACAAACCACCACAATCTCATAAATAATGTTTTGGGATGAGCATTCGGCACTCGGCAAAGTGACTGCACTGGCCAATCACAGGGCATCTTTTCCGGGACTTGGCAAAACACATAAAAGCCTAACATCTATTTAATAGAGTGGCTTGTGTGGGACAGCGATGACATGGATGTGTTTGTAATGACAACTAGTAACACATTCATGAAAAATAAAAACACTTTTGACCACAACAAATAGTGTAAAAGTGATTCATGAGAGCTGCTGGGTTCTGCTGGGGAAACTGGACAACAGGGTAATTTCTGCCTAATAGACCCCATGGACAGTCTTTTTGGATCAATATAAGTAGGAAAATGAGCCTAGAAGTGATTTAGGGCGGAGTTGTCCTTTAATGTGACCAGAAACTCACCTGCTATTATTAGTTTAATGTCATGAAATATATGGCAATACAAAATAATAATAACTAGAAGCAGTGCTCTTCCGAGCACAGGTCTCCACCAGGCCATGCGTCCTGGTGGTGCTACTGTATAATAGGCCAATGTAAAAAGGCTGGAATATGTTCTTCACCTTAGACCTTTCATGGCAATCGGACACTGCATGCATGATTTGAGGCATTGTGTTCCAAAAATGTGTTTTACTAAAGTCTACCTGCTGGTGGCGCTATAAAAGGCCAACATGAAAAGGGTAGCATTTGTTCCTTGACATAGTGGGAACGTGTGGCAAATTTCACGGTAATCGCAAGCTGCGTTGATGATTTGAAGCATTTTGTTCAAAAACTGAGCAATCCCGCAAACTTTGGAAGCCAATATTAGCCAATTAGGATGGAATATGAAATATCAGACGGATCGGACTTGATCACATGACTATAGAGATACTGTGTACCGATTTGCATGATTTTTGGATAAAATCTCAAGGAATAATAGGAAAAATTGTGTTTTACATAAGTCGGCCTCCTGGTGGCGCTAGAAAATGCTGATGTGAAAAATGCAGGGAAAGGGTTTTTCCTTGGCCTCTAGGGAGTGCGCTTACAAAGTTTGAAACTGATCGGTGGAGTTATAGGTAAAACCACAAATCGGCCTGTTATAGCGCCACCATGAGGCTGATTTAAAAAATGTGAAGTGGCATTTCTTCCTCGACCTAGTGGGAACGTGTGTGTGCGATTTCATGATAATTGCACTTTGCGTTTGGGATTTGAGGCATTTTGTTCAAAACGGCTCAATCCTACAAACTTTGGAAGCCAATCTTAGCCAATCAGGATGGAATATGAAAAATCGGACAGATCCGTGTCGATCACATGACTGTCGAGATACTGCCTACCGATTTGTAGGATTTTTGGACAAAATCTGTAAGAGTAGTGCACAGAAATGTGTCTTGCGAACATCGGCCACTAGGTGGCGCTAGAAAAAGCCCATTTGAAAAATTTAGGGCAGAGGTTCTAGATTGGCATCCAGGGAATGTGTGTGCTCACTTTGGCAGCGACCGGGCCAACGGCGACTGAGATTAGCTGCACACAAACTGCGAGGACACACACACACACACGGACGGACACACGGACACACGGACGGACGGACGCACGGACGGACGGACGGAGGGGAAAACATACTCTCCAAACTGCGAGGACACACACACACACACGGACGGACACACGGACACACGGACGGACGGACGCACGGACGGACGGACGGAGGGGAAAACATACTCTCCCCTCAGCCTTCGGCTGGTGGAGACAATAATGATTTATTCTGTATCAGTAACGCAAGGATCATACGGTACATAGAAACATAGATTGATCATACTTAGCCTACATTAAGGAGAAACAGATTTAGCAATAATACTTGAACACATTTGGCATGTTATGGCAACTAGAAACACATTTTGAGTTTTGAACTTTCACTTTTACTTATTTTCTAGACATGGATGGTATTATGTCATATATAGGCCTATTGATATGCCTAAATTATACTTGCTAGTATGATGGTGCCTTGACCGAAAACAGCAGATATACAAGCTCTAATGTAGCTTTTAATTGGTCTGACTTAGCCTGACACTCAGCATGAATTGCATTTTGTTAAAGAGGTGTGGCTAGCGATTCAGGGTCTGGAACCAGGCT
Organism: Nannobrachium achirus; assembly: GCF_963921795.1. NCBI lineage: Eukaryota > Metazoa > Chordata > Actinopteri > Myctophiformes > Myctophidae > Nannobrachium > Nannobrachium achirus. The sequence continues at coordinate 47,799,714 of NC_137832.1, read as the reverse complement.
AGGTCTGACTGGTTGCCAGAACTTAACTCCCTATATCCGCTTGATATCTCAGGTCAATCAGAGATATCAGATATGCGGCCATGACACAGAAGAAAATGGAAAGGGACTTCTGTAACTGGCCTTTTTGCTAATACATCTTAAAGGAGGAACCTATCTTCTTCATAATAGTATAATTAGTCCATTTCTGTATACTCACTCAGAGTCCCAGAGAAGGACTGTAGACAGTTCAGAAACCTTGTTACCAGTGATACCATCCATAGGCAGCTTTGATAAATACAAACCAGCTTTCAAACCATTTTTTATAGTTTCTAACTTGGAATTCCCATTAGTGAATGCAACAATGAATGCACTGGTAGGCAGGTTTCTGAACTGTTCATTGCCCACCCATGCAGTGAGTAGCCAGAAATGGTCACCTTAAGAGCATTATGAGGACCAATTATATTCAGATAAGATTTCAACTTGTGCTCCGTACCCTTGAGACGTCAAACGTGGCCAGGAAGGTTCTGGTGGCCAGAAATACCCAGGTCGCCGGATTTGTGGGTCCGACATGTCTGAGGTCGCCAGAATTGACCCAGGGCAAGAGTTCTTGTATTCGTCTTGTATACAGAGCTGTGTCTGGCTTCCTTGAATTCTGCACAAAGAGTCATCCTTACTACACAAACCCTTTCTAATTATTTTTAATAATGACTACCAATTTAGTCATTCTGCTAGTTCCCCAATTTGGCCAATTCTTTTTTTTTTTAAATACCTGGCCAATACGGAGGCTCCAACGAGCATTCAAACCGTTAGTTTCTATGTTGGTGGGAATGAACTTTAGGCTGCAGCACCTGAACACTCACTCAAACCTTTTAAGGTGTGGTACAACCAATCACACACTGCCAATGATGACCAACAACAGGTGGCACCTTCATGCCATATAACATATCCAGGAATTGAAATGTAGATCCAGTAAAATAATCTACCAACATTTGATCATGATAGTGCTGCAGAAAGAGGACATACAAGATACAAGGTGATAAGAAATAAGAATCCTGACACTTCATGAATGCACCTTGCTGCTTTATTTACAGCTCAAATTGATTTGATCTTGATATTAGGGGCAGACATCTGAAGCTAAAGATGCCAACACATTTCACCTGTGCATCCGATAGCAAAAAAAGGACCAAGTGCAGTTGGTTGATCCAGAGTCCAAAAATGATAATTAGTATGATTTTCTGGATTAGAAAAAAATGAAACATAAGAGACTTAACATGTAAAAACCTTTTCTATGACCTGAAATACCTCATAAATGACATGTCAACTATGTACAAAAACATCAATAATATATTATCTTCTATACCCACTAAAATATACAGTACCAAAGAAGCAGCTATTGGTCAATCTGAGGAACTCATTTTGTCAAAAATGCTTTTGAAAACAGTTTAAATATCCTTCAGCTGTAAATATGAAAACTCAAGCAGGGTTACATAACCCAACATAAATATGTTTTAATCCATGTGCTGTTTTGGAATACTGCAGAGTGTGAGGAGGCAGGTTACGTCCAACCTGCTCCAGTGAATAAACAGTTTGTTCAGCGATGGACCGTCTCTGACCATCCAACAGAGTTCACACGCTTTGTTGCTTGATACAAGTCTTGTGTTTAGTTGACATTGTGAGTACAACGTTTCAGACACAAATCCCATGACAGCTGATGTAGGCCACAGACAAACCCCAGGATGGGGTAAACGTCATTTGATAAAGTGAGGGTCGGGGGGGCTGGAGTCCTGGACACGTCTAAAGAGTCAGAAAAGCGACCATGAGTTTTAGCAGCCTTCTTGTTTGTCAAAAAGAATTTGTTTCACAGTTGATTCCGTCATCCGCCCAGTCTAGCACAAACTTGGCAATATATAAAAAAAATACTACAATCGTGCACAAGGTAAAAGCAGAAAGTTCATCTTTAAAAATACAAAAAAAGGGCTAGTATTCGTCCGTTAGTCTTTCCCCAGTTCATGTGTGTGTAGGGGATGTGGTGCTCCTCATGGCTGCCCCACAGGCCCACCGAGGAGCCTCAGTGAGACGGGCAGCTGGGTCCACCACCAACAGCCTAGATATCAGGTCTTTGACCGCATCGGAGCGCTCATCCCACTCTGGTGAGCTGAACTGAGAGCGACCCTCCTCAGCTGTTTAAATGGGGAGAAGACACCTTTGCCTTTTTCCATTATGACACGGAGGCTCTCCTCGGTTGTATGGTTCCCCTCCCTCAGCATGTTGAAGATGCTTGTTGTGTGTTGGTGGTCAACCCTGAGTGGAGAAGAGGGTTGATGTGGGATCAGAGCATAATCATGTTCAGCAGGACAGTCCTGGGTCACAATGGCTGCATTTGCATGCACAACATGTATTCATTCAGAATTAGCTCATTCCGAATAGAGATTCATACCCAAACGTTTACATAGGACCTGAACAAAAGTCTATTCTGATTCAAACAGTATATACCACCCATCCAGACCGGGAATGAAAATTCATTCTGAATGGATATTCTATTCCATTCTGAGGTGGAATCATATCATATCATATCATTCAAGAACTTTACTTACAACATGCTATGACACTACAGCTTTACGTTCACACATTGATGGCACAACAGATACAGTGGTGTCCCGTTCACTCCCATTCTATGCCAGGGCCGGATTAACCATAGGCCTCGTAGGGCATGTGCCCTGGGGCACACATGCCAAGGGGGCACAAAAATATTTTGGGGAGAAAAAAAAAAAAAAAAGATTTTTTTTTTTTTTTTTTTTTTTAAGCTGAGGGTTAAATAACAACTCGAAATTGATCAAGGGAGCATCAGGTACTTGTTTTATTTATTAAGCTTGCATAATGTATCTGCCAATGGCTTAGCTGTATGTGGAGCCCCATAGCCTACATTAGCAGGAGGAGGAGGAGGTTTCACAGAAATAAATCTTAATCAAACACACCAAAGTTTACATTTACCAGTTGGAAAGGCTTAGATAAGAACTCGAGGTTGTGATGAGATCATTTGAGAAATGGTTCATATATTTATCATGGTGATATGGTCTGCTGCTTAGCTCTTTGACCTCACTGAGGCCCCATATAAAAATCATATAAAATCAATCAGTGGATTAAAAACGCCAAAGTTGTCATGGTCATGTTGGCAAGGGTTAGACAGCAACTCGACCTTGGAATTAGAGCATTTGCTCCATTTTTTATCAATCTGTGATATAATTTCTCAGTTAGCCTGGATTAGCTTTTGTGGGCTAAAAAACGTCTATTTAAAATGTGGCAGAATGGGGTTGTTTTGGCTGCTGGGGGAACACTTAGAAGATGAAAATGGCTTGGTTTGGGTCCAGGGTCTTGTGGCATATTTAAAGCATATTGTTCAAACATGTTGTGTCCATTTTAAGGGTGGAAAAAGTCATTCTTCATCATGTGGTGAAAAAAAAATACTCTACAGGTTGTGGTAGGCCTACAATGTATATATTTATAGTATATGTGTGTAGGCCTCCATAATGTAAAGAAAAGTAGCCTAGTTCTCAATCATTCCCACACTGAGTCTGTGCATTCACATGATTCAGCCATTCATTCACTGACATGACCTGTCACCTGCATGTGCCCCTCCCCTCCCAAATGGGTGCACCCACGCTTCCTGTATCCTGACCTGTGCCCACAATGCCCAGCTATTTTGGCGGCATTTCAGTGTAAACAACAATTCAACATGGGAAGGAGAAAACAGTTAAGCGGTTGTGCAAAAAGACAAAAAACAGCAGAAAAAAGCGCGGCATAAAGCAAGATGCGATTCCACCACCGGCGCAGCCACCGGCGCCGCAGCCGTGAATGAGGCGGCCTTGGCCCGCGAGACCGTGGCCGACCCGGCGTGGGGGGCACTTGAACTTGGTCGCCCTGGGGCACCACACAGGGTTAATCTGGCCCTGTTCTATGCAAGTGAAGGATGGAGCTTCCAGTTGTAGCATGCCATTTGCCCAAAATTGGAAGTTCAAAGTGTCTGATTTAGAGGCATGGTTACCTGTGGAGGTAGTTGCTCACATCCTCTAGACTCAGATGCAGATCATAGTTGATGATGCTAATGATGTCCTTGTGTGACTCAGTGCATCTCACTTCAGCAGCCTGAGGATGAACAAACACATGAAAAAGTGTAACTACGTAGTATAAAATACCTCTGCCAAATAGCTCATATCAGCTGACAAAGGAAAGCTTTATGAGGCCCCGTGCAAACGACGCCGCTTTCACCAGAAAACAGCAAAATAAAATGTCAGCTATGCCTTCTGTTCAGACGACAACAGCATTTTCAGGGGGTTGAAATGCAGCAAAGTGAGACCGAATTCTAGAGGGGAAATCTTTGAAAACTCTCTGCTTCGCGTCACCATCTGAAAAGCATAAACGGTGAAACCAGCAAAAAGTACATTTACTCAAGTACTGTACTGTACATTTTTTTATGCTAATACTTTCATACTTTTACTCAAGTACATTTTGAATAAAGGAGTAGTTCACCCCCAAAAGTATTATTTTTCAATCGATTACTCACCCCATGGAGACTTGAGTTCAATAAAACATTTTTTTGTCGTAATAAATTTACCGGATGGAGACCCAAATGCATTTGAATCAATGGGCTTACAAAGAGTCTCCTCAAATTATTAGCTTAGGAATGCGACAAAAAAGTATTATTGAACTATTATTGAAATCTCCATGGGGTGAGTAATCGATAGAAAAAAAGTCATTTTCTGGGTGAACTACTCCTTTAATGTCACGTCAAACATAGACCTCTATGGAGGCCTCCTGCAGGTCACGTACAAGGTCAGAGAGAGAAGGATGAGGCTAGCAGGACACCTGCGTCAGACACCCGGAACTGGCAGCAGGCTAAACAAGACTTTGGGATTTTGAATAAAGTTACATTGTATGATTAAACGTAGGGGTGGGCTATATGGAAAAATATTATATCACAATTCTTTTCAGCCAATTATCATGAACACAATAACTTTTTATAATAGTGATTTTATAATTATTTATAATTATGATTTTTTTGATATGATAATGAATTATATTACAGGTATGATAAATTATACATGGACAACGCAACTACATTATGCCATTGTGGTACTGCAATAACAGTGAGATACTTGTTTGCACTAACAAGCATTGACTGCTATGGTCTCTTTTGTAAGACACTTTATGTATACATACTTATATATTATTCACCCCTTCTATTGATGCACCTTCTCTTTATTGGTACTGTACTGCTCTTGTTTTTGTTTGTTTTCTTCCCCTCTTATCTAGCTTTTTTCTTACGTCTCTTTAACTTTGTAAATAACTGCTGTATACTGCTGTGCTACAACTGGACAACTGAATTTCCCCCTTGGGATAATAAAGGTATCTATCTATCTATCTATCTATCTGCGCTGATCAATCTCAGGCCCATTTCAGTCAAGGGACTGAAAGGGTCAGTCGGAAATCTTTCCAAAATATTCGTAAAGAAATAAAATGAACAGAGCAGTGTTTTACATACCAAACTGCCTGCAGACACAAGGACAAGGACATCATTAGCATCATCACCGTAGAAGTCCTGGATAATTTTCAGTCGCAGGATCTCCTCCATGTCTTCAGTCTGCAAGATAACAGTGGACATAAAAGGGCCATTCAGATCATCTAATGTGCAGTACTATTAGTTCTTAATTGTGTGACAATTTGGTTGACTACTATTTTGAGTTATTTCCTTTTTGTCTATTTTGCTGCTGTTCCCCCCAGTTTTGGGACACTAAAAGGGTGTTTTATAACGCAGACACTACTCTGTAGAATGCCCTCCCTCCAGCCCCAGCTTTTTTGTGTATCGTCCACATTTGCGTTTTCTTAATGAATGGCATTGTTTTGTATTTCTTTTTTAAACTGCCAATAAAGTATTCTATTCTATACATTAAGCTTGCCGTCGGTATCGCCGTGCAAGCAAAATAAACAACTACACGTTTGTTCAGTAAGAGGAGTATCCCTGTCTCTCCAGCTCTTTGATAAACAGAAAATACATTTTCAGGTGGGTGACAACATTTCAATCAGTACCCATTTATCAGCTTTTGGCTGATAATTTCTTTGTGTCATCATTTCCATTTCACTTGTTTAATCTGTATCCTGTATGAGTTTTCTAACCTGATTGGATAAAATTGGTATCCTGACCTGAAAATTCATTTCCGAGAGCTGGAGAGACATGGAGACTCCTGTTATTGATCAAAGACTAGTCTATACAGCAATGAGTACTATCAGAGTAATATCACTTTGACCAGCCCAGTGATCTGGCCTCACCAGAGTCAGGAATCGGTGAGGACTCGGAGCCGGAGGTCCTTTCTTCTTTTTTTTGGGACCTGGGACTTCTTTCCCCCTCTTCACAGGACCTTTCGATAACTGGTCCGTCAGATCGGTCGGGATGTTGGTGAAGATCACCGCTTTTTTGGAGACCAGATTCTCCAAAATCCTCCACAGTCCCGCATACATTTCCTCCTAAAATAGAAACTCTCATTAGACTCATGCCGCCTCTGTCTACTTTGTTTTAAGAAAGAAATTCTTGATTAGATGACAAATAAGTCCTGCATCATTGTTACTTGCTACTGTTGTTCAACTATGAAGCTAGTAAGCTACAATCGGCACAATTTTGCCTATAATGACAAACCAAAAATAGGTAATGCCAGGCTGAGTTGTTCCGATACTGATAGCAGGAAAAAAGCTGCCGATACTGCGTAAAATACTGGCATTGGTATCGGCGAGTATGCCAGTAAATGCCATTCCGATACCTCGTCATTTTTCACATTATATTTCATTTACAGTCATATGTTTTACACCACTCTTTACAATATCATTTTACTAACTATATGCACATTAACAATTATTAATGGAATTTGTGTTTATTCCTAGATCAGTGGCTCTTTAACCATTTAATTTCAAGGTTCCCCAAAAGTTTGGTTCCATTTGTACACTCTCAGAGTTACAGACCTGGGAAAAAATAGGATAGGTACATCTCTAATTGTGCATTCCGTACCTCTGGTGTGATGGTGTAGAAGCACTGCTGCCCCTGGAACTCCGCTCTCAACTGATGAGGATGAGGAACATCTCCCTGCAGAGAACCACCACAACGTCATGCTTTATCTCACACAGCAACAATGTCACCATCAATGTGTCATAGCAGTGGTTCTCAACCTGTGGGGTCGGTCCCCAAATCCCCAGATGCTTAACTTAATGTGCAAAGTTGTTTTCTCAATCAGCAGTAAACAAACCAACTTAAGGTTTAAGTGTACAGAGGGTATCTGCACATTTTTAAAGTGACAATTTAAGGACTTTTTAATGACTCTAAAATGATAATTAAACATTGGCCAAATGTTCAAATATTAGAGGCAGAAATTGTGAAAATAGCAGATCTACATGCTCACAGCGCCTTGTGTTGCGACTTGCGAGGCATTGTGAGCATGTAGATATGTTATTTTCACAATAGAACCGTAAATGTTAGTGCCTCAACTTAAGTCCCCAGCCTGAAAGGTTGAGAACCACTGCTGTACAGCACTGACGGCAAGCTGTCCAATGGAGCTGGAACACTACAAAGCTGTGCTGAGGAAGAAAACAAAATAAAATGCCAGCCGATGATCTCGCGATCGCATTGTGGCTTGTGTGAAACCAGCGTTGTAGGTAGGTAGTTACTTTACTCATCCCTGAGGGGAAATTCAGCTGTTCCAGCAAAAGCCTCGTAGAGACATTGATAAAAACACATTATAATGAAATAGAAAATAGGCATCTAAGCACAGTCAACCTACAATATTAATATAATTGAATCCGATAGCTTGCATCCCACATCCCCCATCTTAATCAGAAAAGATCTCCTATATTGTGAGAAATCTCTCTCTCTCTCTCTCTCACCTCAGGTCGTCTGCCTTGGATCATTTGGGGAGCAGGGCCAGCTGCTTGTTGCGCCGCACCTGTTGGGGATGAGCGTTGTATTGGTGATCTAAGACTACTGTACAGATCTGCATCTTCTGAGATACAGTTTTCATTGTATTTCTATGCATCTCTGACATCTGTCTGATAATGAAAACATGCAAGAAATTCTTAATTACATGATACCATGAACAAGACTATTGTTTACACACACACACACGCACACACACGCACACGCACACGAAACACTGTGAAAGGAGTCACTAGCCTCCGAGTTTTCTAAACAATCAGCACAATATATGCATATTATGTGGCATCATCATACCGATGGGGTCGGCAGCAGTGCAGGGTGCTGAGCTAGATGCCTCCTCCTTATGCTCCCTGCTGGAGTCTGGGCTGGCCGATGTCGCTACGGGAGGAGAGGGAACGTCTGGGAGAGGAGAGGAGAGGATGTTATTGCACAAGTTTGTTCATTTTGTTCTTGTAGTTAGATACCCATTATAAGCAGTGATATTCAGTGTTTGAATGAAGGGATTCTCATTGGTTGAATGCCATACCTTCTCCGCCCTTCCGGAACTGAACTTGACCCTTCCGCTTCTTCCTCATCCTCCACATGTTTTTGTCTGGAATACAAAATTTACTTGAGTAAAAGTACAAAAGTATGCCATCAATAAGTACTTAAAGTACCAAAAGTAAAAGTACCAAATGTTTGAAAATAGCAGATCTACAAGCTCACAAAGCTTGTAGAATAGCCAAGGTAGAACATATACCTATAACATATTAATAACTAGATTCAAGATGTAGTGGAGTAGAATTACAAGTATTGGAAATAGGAAATACTCAATAAATGTTTTATGTAAGTAGGCCTACAGTACTTAAATAGTAGGATACTTAGTACTTTACACCACTGCCATCAATGTGTCCAGTTATGTGACCATACTGTAGTGATGAATGATTCACTTAATGTGCAAAATCCTGCATTCTGTTGTAAGAAGATTCGTTTTTTGTTTGTGCACAATGTTTTTTGTTTTAGTTTTAAAAGTGCATACTGGTCTCTTGCTTAAGAAATGGCCTCACGAAATATCAGATTAGGCTGTTTAAACATATTTTAGATCTGTTTTTTAGGCCTAATGGAATTGGCCTTAAAACTGCTTAAAACAGGGTTTGTTCTCACTTATTATGATGGTTAGCTTACCAAAAATAACTGAAATCGACATTCGCGACGTTACCGTACTTAACTGATTTTAACTGACTGTAAAACGATAAATAGGCCTGCCGGCCCTTGTCCCACTGGGCACGATAACGATTAAAATATATCGTTTTCAATTGAAGTGGATGCAGCGTCCACCACAACGACAAAGCCGTCATAATTGACCGTTTTACAGTCAGTTAAAAATCAGTGAAGTACTGTAACGTCTGGCTAAATTGTTGAAAAAACAGACTCTAACCGACTGTCTTGATCGAAGGCAAGCTTACATAACATAGGCTAATATATTGGCTAGTTATTGGTCTGACTAGATTTACATTATTAGCCTACAAACATTACATCAGTGGTTCTCAATCTGTGGGTCGGGGGTCCCCAAAGTAGGCGGTAGGCCTATTATCAAATAACCAACTCAAATGACCCAATTATTTTGGGGGTCGCCAGATGATTAACGGGCAACATTGTTTTCTCACTCAACAGTAAACAAACCAACAACAAAACTGTGTAATACAAAATGTAATGCTTCAACTGTCAAATTTACTAGCTCGCCGGGGGGGGGGGGTCCCCAGTTAATATATGATTATTATGGGGGTCCCGCCTAAGGTTGAAAATGACATTCTTACCTGCAGAAGAGATCAGCGAAGTTTGAAACCGGACTTTAATAGCGTCCTCGGCTGGGGTCGAGATCACAGCGGTGTTTAAACCTGGACTTCTTTACCTGACCTGTGATCGGTCCAAGTGACAGTTTAAGCGGAGCGCTCTCTAGCTCCGCTCCAGCCAATCACAATTCACAACCACTGACCCGGCCGATGTAGTGCTGCTGGTATAGGCTAAAAGTATTGAAATTTTTAAATACTCAGGTAAAAGTTCCTAAAAACCGGTATTTCAGTCCTTTATGAACACCCTGAACAGTTTTTAATTTGCTTGATTCAATATTTAGATATTTGATGTAAATGTTATCAGGCCCTCCAGGCCCAGGGCCTCTCCCCCCACACACCCACTGCACTTCAAACTTAATTTTAACCAGGATAGATTAATTAAAAACACCCATTATTTTTTCTGGTGACTCATTACCCTCCTAATACGTGAGCAGGCCGTGTTTTTTCAATAACATGTTTCATTTATTTTTAATAATTATTTTTTTGTATTTGCCCAAACAATAAAAAATAAATAAATAATTACATGAATAAATGAATTTATAAAGAAAGAAATGAAAAAATAAATAAATATGCCAAGAAATATAAAAAGTTATAATTAAATGTATAGTACAGGACTGGTATTTCATGGAGGCCATGAAGGCCATGGCCACCGTTGCCCCTCAGTTTGGCCTTGTATCCCTCAAACCAATGGCATGACCTGAGGCCACAGTGGCCTTAATGCCCCAGCTGACTGTGCCACTTTCTCCTCTGTCTCTTTCTGGTCAATATGTAGACAGTAGATACCAGTGTCTCTTTCTTGTCATGTAGACACCAGTGTCTTTTGTTGAGTCCCCATCTTTAAACCAATCCAGTATCTTTGATTTGTGCAGAGCTAAGCATGGATCAGATTGTAAATACCAAATTATTTATACAGCAGATAGTCTACATCTTATCTTTAACCTTTAAATTCAATCAATTATTTCAATGATCTAAAATCTTGTTTTATTTGATGGCCTTCCTGCCCTGGCATTTGGTCTTTGTGCCCTCCAAAAATTGACAACACCAAAGGCCAAGTGGCCTTGCCCCTAAAATGATGAAATTACAGGCCTGGTATAGTATACTTATGTAACAATTTAATGTCAGCAGTCCCACTACCCAGGAGGTCATTTTTACACAGTAGTAGTAATAGTAGTAGTAGTAGTAGTAATAGTAGTAGTAGTAATATAGTAGTAATAGTAGTAGTAGTAGTAATAGTAGTAGTAGTAGTAGTGGAGCGGCCGTAGGTCAGAACCGGCACAGCTTGCCCATACCGTATGGGTAACGCCTGACACTGTGGTTCCCCTGACACATCACTGTGACATCAGTGATGTCAGATTCTTAGAGCAGGGACCTCCATATTATGGGTATAAACAGGTGACATCACAGTGATGTCAGATACTCAGAGCAGGGATCTCCATATATGGGCATAGCCCTATTCACGGCCAGCCCACTCAGCAACTTCCTGGTGCTGAAGTCACGTTTTGAAGGGGAAAACCCAGCTAAAAGCCCATAGAGTTAACACAGAAATCGCAAATTTAATGCAATTTCCGTATAGTAAAGTATAAAATACGGCTAGCATGATCAAGAACACAAGATAGTAAAAGGCACAAAGCATTATTGGCTTTAAGTCCAGCGATTTCTGTGTTAGTTTCCCCTTCAAAACTGACATCAGCACCAGGAAATTGCTGAGAAATTTGCTGAGTGGGCGGGCCGTGAATAGGGCTACAGAATCCATGGCCAAGACAGATGGCGCGACCTCACCCTGCTTTTCGCCCTTAGGCGTCTTAATGGTATGTTATGTGAAACAGCACATCATGTCTCCGTCTGGACGTGTACACTTTTTTATGGTCTATGGGTTTGCTGCTCTGACATCACTATATACTGTATTATTAGTGTGGTTGCCCAACAGGGGCAACACATTATAGTTCTAGTGCTACTTTATTTCTTTATTTCTAGATAAACAATCCAGACTATAAATAGGAAAATTCTATTGAGTTCAAAGGAGGAGTGGTGCAAGCTTCACGACATACTGTCTTCAACAAAGGGGTACACCGGTCGCAGTACTTAGGAATCCATTAAAGTGGTTATTATTAAGATTAAGACATCTTGACTTTATTACAAGCCTAACGCTGCAAAGAAATAGCTTGTCAAGTGTTTATCTCGTGCAGTTTTGGGCAAGAACCATGTCGTTTTTTTGCATGCAGTACACTTTACTGTATCTATAGCTGTATCTATAGCTGTATGAGACCACTGCACTGTAGCTGTATAAGACCACAGTATTGCAAGTATAGACCACTGCACTGTACAAACCATGGGGCTGTTAAGTATGACATCATTTTGTAGGCAGAGGAGCATTTCTGCCCCCAGTTTCCGTGAATCTTTTTACTATTTTTACTATTTACACATTTTTCTTCTCTTTGTTGTTGAAAGGAAAGTGTTAGAATTATACTTTAGTCGTTATTTTTGTCTCGGATCTGTTGAAAATAGCGAGGGACAGAAAATGCTCTGGGGGCAGATTCTCCTCTGCCTACAAAATGATGTCACGGCTTAAAAGCCCCATAGTACGGCATATAGACCACTGTATTGCATTGATAGACCTCATACCTTGACCACTGTACTGCATCTCAACTCAACTGTATTGTCAACTCAAATGTATTTAGAACACACCTTTATGACCAGGTCACCCAAAGTGCTGTAAATTAACAAAACAATGCAATATAAATAGACATTAGCATAACATGTCATGGGGGCGGCTGGGGTAGAGTTGCCTTCTTAGAACACGGAGGGTTCCAGAAGGGTTCCTAGTTCGATCCCGGGCTCCCCCAGAGTTTGTTTCGAAGAGTCTGAACCCCGGTGAGCAGGTTGGTGCTTTGCATGTTTCCTATAATACAACTGTAGAGTTTGAAGATGTCCTTCCTGTCCAGCCGCTCATCAGCCATGTGTGTACTGTGTTGTAGATGAGCCTCAGCTGCATCAAAGTAGCAATGAGGAACTGGTCAATGTGAACTGACATGACCTCCGCTTTGCCCTCCTGCCACAGCACCTCATCTACCAGTGGAAAGGAAAGCCCAGGAAAAAACAGCTTAGACACAAAGTAGAGGTCACCCAACTACAAACATGGCACTTGGCATTTGCTAAAATGATCACATTTACCTGCAGGCTCAAGAACTATAAACATATACCCCTTCCTCAGGTACTAAGTTATTATTATTATAATATGAAAGCAGTTATTGTTTAATAAGTAAGGCTATAAATTTGAACTTGCCATTTACATAAATTGTAATTAAAACCGTTAAGGGCATTCAGAGACTCATCTTAATGTACTACTGTATGTGCGTTCTTAACTTCACTTGGATTAGTGCGTGGTTGAGTTTAATAATACCTGTGCCAGAGCTTACACTGGTGTTGATGTCCCCACTGGCCACATGGGAGATCACAAACTTTATGGTGGAGGCCGTGCTGTTGTGCAGCTCATCATAGTGGTTAGAGACCGAACGCATTCTGACCTGAACACACAAAACTCTGTTAAAAACCATTAAGACCTGGAACGCAAATCTGTGTCACTTTAGATTAGAACCACTTGAACCATTATGTTATGCTTTATCAATTGAAAAATAGCAGATATACAAGCTCACAGCAAAGGGCTCTGCTATTTTTGAAAAATTGTGACAATTTGTGCAAGTCTTTGAATATTTTTGACCCTATTCTATAAAAGTTTTCTAAATCCTTTTAAGGTTTTTGAAAAATGCATGTTTCTATGTCAGTGGTGCTCAAACATCTTCATGTCAAGGACACCCAAAATGATATGCATTTGGCCACTGTAATTATATGCTTAGTGCTCCAAGCCACTAGGTGGCACCATGGTACTGTAAGAATAGCATGCTCTGTATCCACCTGTTTCCTTGAGAATTTACTGTAGAATTATTTGTGGGACACTTCCGGAGAACAGCAGACATACAAGCATTCACATCGCAGATGCAACCATTGCGAGTTTGTAGATCACTCTTGGCTGCGATGCCGGAAATTGCCGCACTGTGTGGATAGACCAATTATTTGGTTACAAACATTGAGACTGAATGCACAGGTGACTGTAGCTCTGGTCCATCGCGTCTCCTCCCGGAGACGCTCTGACAGACCCGTCGGGAAACGGCTGGACTCGAGATTGTCGGCCCCTCCGAGCGCTCAACATCAGTCAAAATAAACTAAACTACTTCACTACTCACCAAACCAAAGGTAGTTTTGTGTTGTTGAAAGTCTATTCTCCGCGGTGGTAAACCTCTCAGCACCCCACCTACTCTGTAAAATACATTATTTTTGTCATTTTACAGAGTAGGTGGGGTGCTGAGGGGTTCACCACCGCGGAGAATAGACTTTCAACAGCGCAAAACGACCTTAAGTTTGGTGAGTAGTGAAACGGTTTTGTTTATTTTGACTGATGTTGAGCGCTCGGAGGGGCCGACAATCTCGAGTCCAGCCGTTTCCCGACGGGTCTGTCAGAGCGTCTCTGGGAGGAGACGCGATGGACCAGAGCTAAGGTGACTGTATCATGTAATCCATTCATGAGGAGCGCTCCCTCCGTTCCGGTGACGGTGAATGGAGGTGGGTTTTGAAGGACAACAGTTTTGAATCGCTATTATTGTTTACAATCAACAGAAACCAAGGATTACATATTTAAGAGTGAGAAATCACATTAAAATTCCTAAACATTCTTCCTCCACACTGGGAGAAAAACAGCATCTGAAAGTTTGATGGAATGCATTTAAACGTGAGTGCAGTGACCACTTATCGATTGCATCATAAGGGCGGTGGGGTTCATTTGGTGCCGACCTGCTCACGGCACGCATCTTGGTTCTTATTAGTGTGACGTGGACCATAAAGGCATCTATACTGTATGTTGGGGAGGGAACCGAATAAACATTCATTCACGTTTGAGCAACCAATGTTTCAGACATCCACTTGGTGTCAGAACGGACTCGCCGACATGGATGGATTAAAAGCTCCAGATGCATTGAAATTGGACGGAAACATTGCTGAAAACTGGAAAAGATGGAGACAAACGTTTGAACTTTACATGACAGCCAGCGGCATTGAAAACAAAGCACAGAAGACAGTTTGATAAAAGACAGGATTGTCGTGGGAATAAGAGACGACCAAGTGAGGGATAAACTACTGAGAACTAAGGATTTAGATTTGGCCAAGGCAGTGTCAATAATATGCCGTGCTGCAGAAGCAAGTCGCACACAAATGGATCAGCTGCAAACTGCACAGGCTGAATGCACCACAAACGTGCTCCGCAAACACCAAATGAAAATGGGGACACACAGGCCAGTGTGTTGTTGCAAAAGAAAGAGAGTCATTGTTAATCATGGCCACAGTTCATATAATAAAACCCACAAAATAGAACTGACGTCCTATTCCAGCGACTAGGGCCTGCTTTGAACACTCAATTCAAAGTAAACGCTCCGGACCCCAGTGGGACACTCAGCTAAGAGCATCAAGGAGGCACATCCAATAATTTACACATTTTCTTATATCCTATTAAATTAGAAACTGTATGAGTAGAATTGTATCACTCCAAACTCACCTTCTGGCCAAGTTAGTCGTCATGTCATTCACACCGCGGCTGAAAATAGCCAATATACAAGCTCACAATGCACCGCAGCGCGCAACACTGGATCTCTTCTCCCCTAGTCCTTCCTTAACATTTTAGAACCGGTATGGAAATCGGAAGCTCCATAGTCCCCTCCACCCCGGGTCCCTGGCTGACTACTACACCTATATCCACCAAGCTGGACAATGACTATTGAACACCCTTGCATTTGCTGTCAAAGGTACCCATTTATTGGAAGAAATTTGTCGCTCTCTGGATTCAACTGAATGGAATACACTCAGACGAGGTGAAGAATCTTTGAATCATGGGTCTAGGGGTCCTCAGAGTTACTTCTTTGTGTGAGAGGAACTTTCGTTTTACATCACAATATCTATTTCTCAAATTCTTTTATACTTGCAGGGACAATAGTTCCTCACAAGTATAGCACACACACACACACACACACGCATGCTAATTATCTAACTTATGAAATAAAGTGTAGGTTAGTATTTAAATATAGTTTCTCAATGTTGGGTCCGCAGACCACCAGAGGTGCAAGGGGGTCTGTGGTCTAATGCATTTGATATGCAGGTCCTTGAAATTAAATAGGTTGAGACATACCTCCCCTGGACAGCAAAGTCCTCCACACAGTGGGCTGCAGTCAGGGCCCAACCTTGGTGTATACGGATTGCTCCACAGGGGGTTCCGGAGTAAACCTGTGTATTGCAGAGAGATCTGATACAAACATGGTTCAAGTGAAAGATATATCATTTAACACATTCATCGGCAAGTATTCATTCATCCACCTCTGCTAGGGTCTTTCATTGCTTTTACCTTATTCTGAAGACCCATGGAAACCACACATGCTGAGAATTACTGCTGAATAAAGATGCAAGTGTTTTTCATGCACTTGTTCTGGTCCAATAGCAGGGCATAAATCAGTCAAAAACCATCACTGGTCAACAGAAATAATACACAGTATGTTTAGAGTCATTCTTCACTATATTCTCCACAACTGAGTGGGTAGATGATATGTGTGGTTTAAGAAAACAGGGCTGAATGATTGATCCTACAGAGAGGGGTGGGTCCAGTTGCTCTGTAATGCTTTGAGGGGAAGTCTCCTGCTATGGTTTGATCCACTAGACGTAAAGGGATGGATCACTACAAATCATTACAAAGTTCTGATAGCTGAGTGGGCTGGACCATTGCTGCATGTCGCTCCCCTGCTTGATGTTTTCTGTTCTCTCCACTGTAAATAAAAGGCTCAGAAAAGTCCATAAGATGTGTAGCCGTCCCAGCAATGGGAAAACAAATTAGAAAATGTGAAGTTGCCATAAATTAAATCCGTTAAAAGACATATAGCATTGACTCAAATGTGTCTGGATTGGATAAAATCATAGAACATTATAAATCAAAGAACGCTGTTTGGTATGCAGAATTATACTTTATTCAGAAGTGGAGAGGAATCTTTGAGGCAGAGGGTTTCTGTGTTTAATTACCTGAGCTGTAGGTTTGCTGAAGATCATCCTGTGAATGCTCTTCTCTCGGATCCATTGATCCTTCAGAACCCTAAAGATAAAAATTTAAATGAGTTATGATGACTAGGCCTCATGTGTTACCAACAACCAAATACAAATGTGAATATCTGGGACCCACTGAATGCTGCCTACTAGGCTCTAAGGGGGTCTTTATACCAGGACGATTGGAAACGCTGCCGGTCTCGTTTTGGGTTTATTACCCAAAAAACGTCGCGTTTACACCTGGTTGTTGGTTCGTTTTTCTGTGTTTATACGACAAGTTGACAACGCATGAATTCAAGCAAAATGTGTCATGTTCCCAGCCTACATAGGCCTATACTGTGTATTTACCCTTCAACTATAAAATATATATTGTTTTTAATGAGACATGCTTTGTAATTAGGCTATGCTCCCAAATCCATATTATTATCGTCTGTTCGCATATTCAATGAGTCCCGCAAAAGGAGGTTTTTAGCGAGGTAAAGTGAAACACCAACAAAAGTCACCTGGAAGATGAAGGTCGGAACATAGCCTATGGAGCATATTTCTGGACATTATCTACGGGGATGGGCTATATAAAGTGAGTTCTGTCTTCTATCTGCAACACAGAAGTAATGCAGCCTGACATACTGTAGAGTTTGAGTCTGGGCCTGATGACCTTTGCTGATAATCACTGATAATTTGCTGATGTTTCCTGCAGGGGCGTCAATTGGGTATGGCAGGGGTATGCAGCTGCCATACCTTGGCTACAGGTATTGCGCGTGCAAGACACCAGTCATGTTGCCATACCTTACCTTTTTCTGAACTGACGCCACTGGTTTCCTGTCTCTCTCTCTCAACTGTGTACCATCAATGAAGGCATAAACACCCAAAGTTATATTGAATAACAAATATTCATGAACCAAAAATAAATATCAAATAAAACAGTAATTCTCAGGGTGGGTCATTCTGGGCAACTACCCCTCTTTGATCTACCAGCCGATCAAATTGGGCTATTGAGGCACTCAATTGAGTATATTTTTATTGTTTGAGGCGAATAAAACACTTCTCCCCAGATAGTCAGAATGTGATATTCTATTTGATCAGACAAGCCCCCTTCCTATAACCCATAACCTTCATCCTCATCATCATTATTTAAACTTTGAGTGCAATTGAGGGGCAGGTCCACATTTTCAATGTAACCAAAATACAACACAATAATCAACATGAATAAAATGTAGCCTATATAAAGAATTAAAGAGAAGACAGAATTCTCAGAAAACTAAAAAAGTAACTAAAACATATATTAACAAAAATGTATTAAAGCAGAATCTAGAACAAAGGTGTTGGAAACTGTTATATACTGAATGTGAATTGAAATAATAAGATGCACTGCACTGAACTAGCCGTGAGGGGCTCTAGTGAGTCCAGGTGTGTAGTGTGTACCAGGTGAAGAAAACCGGAAGTAAACTGTTGAACTTGATGGCATGAAGCTGGTGTGTCCTTGTGTCCTTCTTTGCTACCGACCTTTACGAGAATACAACATATTTGGCGACGAGGATGGCTGTATCTGTACATCTACCTGCACTGTTCCTGCCCTGCCCGGGTCAACCTTCCTTTCCATTTGATACGTGGATGAAGATTTTCGACAATTACATGCTTGTCATTCATGCGGAAGGGGACGCCTGGCCGGACAAACGAAAGCGTGCTACTCTACTCCACTGCCTAGGCGCAGAAGGCCAAAGGATTTTCTACAGTATTCCTGAAACAGGTACCACCTATGATCATGCCGTAGCTGCATTGAAAAAGCACTTTACGCCGACAGTAAATGTTGTGGTGGAGCGCCACAAGTTCCGACAGAGGGCGCAGCTGCCACACGAGTCGATTACGGATTACGTGTCTGCACTACGAGAACTACTTGCAACCTGTGAGTTCGGTGACAAAGCCAACGAAATGATGAGAGATCAACTGATTGAGAAGGCATCGTGCCCAAGAGTTAGGGAAAGACTCTTAATGCATACTGATGGTGTGCTCACGGTGGATAAGGCCATTACGCTGGCATGCCAAATTGAATCTGCTAGGGCACATGCTCAGTCTCTCGATGCCCACCCGACACTGCCAGTACAGGCGGTGAAATCAAAACCATTCCGTGCACAGAAAAGACGTGAGGGGAGAACAGAAAATAAAGGAAAAGAGTCAAGCCGCTCCTGCTACCGGTGTGGATCCGGTGATCACCTCGCTAATTCTCCAGGATGCCCTGCAGCGAAGGTGACATGCAAACAGTGCAACAAAAAAGGGCATTACGCACGAGTATGCCGCTCCTCCAAAAAGGAGACAGTTCAGGAGGTGGAGAATGAGCTTCCAGAACTTACAATCCTTTATTTACAGGATGAGTCGGAGCGAAAGGACAGAATCCTGTGCCGAGTCACAATACATACAAAAGAGTCCGCTCCGTACGCTGTCGACCTAGTGGTGGACACTGGCTCATCTGCTTCCATCATACCCCGTCAAATGTACCTTGACCACTTCTGCTGTACCCCTCTCGTTGCACCGCCTGCTCAGCTACTGACCTACTCCAAATCCAAAATACAGTCCCTTGGATGTCTGCCAGCTACTGTGCACCATGATGGCAATACAGCGCCTGCCCAAATCTACGTTGTCAAAGCAGGGACGCCTTTACTGGGCATGGACTTGTTTATGGCACTCAACCTACGTGTGGTTGGCAACAAGGTGATTACTAAAGACATGCCGCCTCCGGGCGCTCCTGTCCGCCAAGTAGCAACTGCACCTCCTACACTGGGGCGCGCAAAGGCTTTTGTGCACCGCGTAAAAGTGAAGGATGGAGTCACTCCTGTACAACAAAAACTACGCAGGCTACCCTACTCCGTCAAAGAAGACGTGACCAACGAATTGGATCGTTTACAGACACAAGGTGTCATTGAAAAGATTGATGCGTCTCCGTGGGTTTCACCCATTGTGGTAACACAGAAGAAAACAGGCAGCATACGAATGTGTGTTGATCTACGTGAGCCTAACAAGGCTATTGTCATTGACTGTTACCCTCTTCCTCACATGGAGGACCTGTTTTCTGAACTACGGGGGTCTAAAGTATTCTCCACAATAGACCTTGCCACAGCGTACTACCAAGTGCCTCTCCACGAAGACAGCCGTGACATGACAGCGTTCATTACGCACGAGGGATTATTCAGATTCTGCCGTGTCCCATACGGACTGGCATCGGCTCCTTCTGCTTTTCAAAAAATGATGGCAACAATCCTGAAAGGCTTGCCTGGCGTACAGGCCTACTTGGATGACTTGATTATCTACGGAAAAGATGTCGAGTCGCACAACTGCCATCTGAGAGCCGTTCTTGCAGCCTTGAAAGACGCAGGACTACAGCTGAATAAAGACAAGTGCCACTTCAACAAGAAAAGCCTACGTTTCCTCGGGCACGTCATCACAGCGGAGGGACTGCTGCCCGATGACGGCCACGTGAGTGCTATTCTCAAAGCACCTGCTCCAAAAGATGCTACTACGCTACGTTCTTTCCTTGGACTGACGTCATGGTACTCAAAGTTTGTGCCACACTACTCCTCCCTTGTAGAGGGAATGCGCGCGTGTCTGAGGGGTGAACAGGACTTTGAATGGACTGACGCTGCCCAACACGCGTTTGAGCAGGTCAAGAAACTCATTGTGAACAGTACTGCTTTAGCCATGTTTGACCCAGCTCTCCCAACCGTTGTCTCCACGGATGCCTCCGACTACGGGCTGGGTGCTGTTCTTGCCCAAATTCACCCTGATCAAACAGAGCGCACAGTTGCGTTTGCCTCACGATCACTCTCAGCCGCAGAGCGGAAATATTCAATTGTGGAAAAAGAAGCTCTTGCGTGCGTGTGGGCCGCGGAGAGATGGAGAACGTTTCTCTGGGGCACTCATTTCATTTTACGCACAGATCACCAGGCTCTTACCACTCTCCTCGCTACAAAGGGGCTAGGGCGCGCTGGCATGCGCGTAGCGAGGTGGTCGGCTCGTTTGCTGTGTTTCAACTATGACATTACCTACCGTCCAGGAGCACAGAATGTGACAGCTGATTGCCTATCTCGCCTCCCGTTGCCCTGCTGTGAGGATGATGAAACTGAACCGGATCTAGTCGCCTACATAACCACTGATCTACACGCTATCTCTGCATCTGACTTTACTGCTGCATGCGCTGCGTGCCCAGAGCTGTGCGCACTCAAGGCACAAATACACAAGAGATGGCCCCCTTCTAAGAAAGCTGTTCATCCCCAGCTGGCCCCATACTACTCAATCAGAAATGAACTGTCAGTACATGGCGAGCTTGTCTACCGGGGCCCGTATCGCCTCATTGTTCCTGTCGCACTCCGACAGCCCATCGTTGCATTGGCTCATGAGAGTCACCAGGGAATAGTGCGCACTAAACAGCGCCTACGTGATCTCTACTGGTGGCCCTGCATGTACGCCTGTGTGCAAGCTGCCATCTCCTCCTGCCTTACATGCCAGCTGACGGACAAAAGTACAACAACACACGTTGCCCCACTGCAGCCGGTTCCGTTTCCAGACGGGCCGTGGCAGAAACTGGGAATTGATATCTGTGGACCGTTCGAAACAGCGCCGCCGGACTGCCGTTACGCACTGACCTTGGTTGACTACTACAGTAAGTGGCCTGAGGTCGCTTTTACGCCAACCATTACTACTAATGCTGTTATTCAGTTCCTGACTACTGTGTTTAGCAAGCATGGAAATTGCCTGGACTTGGTCAGTGATAACGGGGCTCAGTTCACTGCTGCTGCTTTCACCGCGTTCCTTAATGAGAGGGACATTACGCACAGCAAAGCTTCAGTGTATTATCCGCAAGCTAACGGGGCCGTGGAACGCTGGAACCGCGTTCTTAAGGACTGTATTCAGTGCGCTAATCAGGAACGGAAGCCATGGAAAATCTACGTGTTTGACTTTCTACAGAACTACAGAGCGACACCACATGCAACAACTGGTGTTTCACCGTTTGAGCTCTTGCACGGACGCAAGATGCGCACCAAACTGAACAGTGTGTTGGTGGAGCCAACTCCGCCTCCCGTGGACACAGAAGTGCGCGCGCGCGTCCTCGCTAGTCAACAAAAGTCAAAGGAGTACACTGATGACAGACGCCGGGCCAAGCAGTCGTCCTTCAAAGAGGGGGACATGGTTCGTGTCAAAAATCCACTACATGTGATGAAAGGAAATCCAAAATTCGGAAAGCCTACCAAGATAATGAAAAAGACTGGACAGAACACATACATCCTTGAGGATGGAAGAAAGTGGAATGCAATCCACCTGTCACTTTTCCCTGACAGCGCTGCTCCAGGTGACATCACCCAACCTGTATCACCTGCACCTCCCAACAGCGCTGCACTAGCTGATGATCCACTCCCTGTACCTGGGCCCATAGTAAGAGCACAAACACAGCCAAATGATAATCCCCAGGGCAGACCTCAGAGGGTGAGAAACAAGCCACTATGGCTCAAGGACTGTGTGCCTTAGAGACTGAGAGACTGTGAACACAGAGTACACTTTGATTGCATGCTTGTGATAACATGGTCGTTATTTGTTCTGAGAAAAAGAAGAAAAAAAATGACATGTTGATAAGAAGTGTACCAAGTGTACCAAGGAAGAATTGATTTGTTTGATTAAGACTGTGCCAGTGATTGCTCACTTGTGTTTGAAAAAAAGAAAAGGTTTAATATTTTGCTGCATGCTATTTGAAATTGAATTGAATATTTTGATATGCCATACTATTACATTTTCACAATGATTCTTACCCTGCATAGCTGTTTGGAATATTTGAAGCTATTTTGAATTGAGTGATGCTTTACTCTTAAAAAGGGGGAAGATGTTATATACTGAATGTGAATTGAAATAATAAGATGCACTGCACTGAACTAGCCGTGAGGGGCTCTAGTGAGTCCAGGTGTGTAGTGTGTACCAGGTGAAGAAAACCGGAAGTAAACTGTTGAACTTGATGGCATGAAGCTGGTGTGTCGCATTCACGCATTCACACATTCACGAGAGGCCCGTGAATGCGTTAAAAGGGTGAAAAAGACGTGATTTTGTCTACTTACCAGTGATTGAAAATACCTCGGCTATAGTGGGGGCGGACGGGCAGGAGAGCAGCAGAGCCTCGATAAGAATGAGAACAGGCCAAGCCCCCAGAACCCTGGGGGCGCCGTGAAACCAAATGGACATGTTGGCTGTCTCTTAGAGTTATAAGTGGGTCTGTCTCATGGCCTGTCTCCATCACTCTGTCTGTGACACTTTGTGCGTAATTAAATGTATTCATTTTGGACAAAGTGCATCTAATGCATAGAGTATATATATATAATATCTAATGTGGATTTCAAAGAATGTCTCTATATGTCAACACACTGTCATCTAATAAAAATACTCTATTTCAGACTGTAGCTACTATATGAATTACATTTAAACTTGTTTCTGGAACAGAACACAACTCTAGGCTTGTCTAGAACAGACCAGTAACTTTAACTATGACTCGTTTCACCCAAGGAATCCATGCAAAATGCTAAGATTACCACACTGAATGACAACACAGGTTGATATTGTAAATCAGGGGTCTTCAACGTTTTCAGGCAACGGACCCAGATGAGATAGAGATGAAGCAGGGACCCCCACAACCTTTTCATAGATTCCATATAGTTTAATCGCCTGACCGCACAATCAATCATCAGTGTATTTTGGATTCATGTCAATTTGTGTTTTCAGATATTTAACCACTTGAACCGTCAATACTTAATAAGCTTCACTTTCACTCTGTAATTAGTCTGCTCTTTTTCCCCTCTACGCCAAAAATAGCAGATCTACAAGCTCACAGTGAGCTTGTAGATCGGCTATTTTTGTCTAAAGTTCTCAGAATAAGGACACTAGGGTTCAAGTGGAATAGAAAAAAGTTTCTATCACACAAAGATTTGGAGGACCCCCTATAGTAACTCTGAGGACCCCCTAGGGGTCCCGGACCCCCTGTTGAAGACCCCTGTTGTAAATAATGGGAGAGTCCAAAATACCACTTCTATCCAAAGCAAGAACTTATGTCATGATAGTTGATAAACAAGTGAGCATGCAACATTGGAACTGGAGCACTCACTGTACAATCAGTGTACAGTGATAAAATTGTCAACCCACCTAAAATCATTTTCAGTTTATACAGCTGGAGATACAGACACCTGTTGCTGTACACATACTCTTATGGTAATGATTGCTATCAGAATATAGAGCTTTATTATAATTATACATTGTTCATACCATGTTGAAAATACATTTCTGAAACAACAGAATACATTCCCAGCCAGCCAGATCATCTTTTTGATAATATTCCATCACATTATTTTAACACCTGTGCAGTCAAATATCTGTACCTGAAAGATGATGAAACTACAACTACAGCTTGTAGTAGGCAGTAGGCAGCTTGTACTCAGAGCTGAGAGGATGAGAGCTGTCCATACCAATGGACTTGGCTTTCTTAAGCACCTGCCTTTGGTAGACTTGATCCAGGCTACTGAAGTCTACTCCAGCTATCTTTGAAGCCGTTCTCACAATTCTCCTAAGGTGATTTTTGTCCTTTACGTTCAGGTTTCCATATACCAACAAAACAATTCCAAAAAAATACCAAATACCAAAATACCAAAAAAAAATTGGTTTGGTAATTGGTTTAGTTAATACTCTAGTTAGGCTATAAGGTTTGGACTATAGCCAGGATGGCCACAGGCCAGGACCATATGACACAAAATAACACACTTTTTTGAATGAATTTCACATGTAAAAACGTTAGACCATTGTCAATGGTGTGTATAAACCATAACAGTTAATTTCATAGAGGTATACATTAACTAATTTACCGCAGAAACTTCAAGCAATGGACTTGGTTATTAATATGGATTCCACTTTGGTAATCTATTCCAGTGTTTCTCAAACTTTCACATTTTCAAGGTCTCCCCTTAACTCTTTACAGCATACAAATGGAACCAAATTAACCAAATGTTGGTTCCATTTGTACACTGTCAGTATACACTTGTATAAACCCCACAGAGTCCCTGGAATCCACTTTGAGAACCACTGATCTATTTGAAATGCATTCTGTTTGTTTGTTTACAGTGGTCTTCAACGTTTTCAGGCCAGGGACCCCCAAACTGATGGGGAGATGGATCAGGGACCCCCTACCTTGGGGGTCCCTGCTCCATCCAACATGCATGTACAAGTGCATGGCTGTACCACTTCCATTTATAAACATACCTTAATAACTGAGAACCAATGTCAATACTATCAATCTATCACTAACAATCTGTCAATTGCACAATAATCATGTATACAAGCTATTCAAAAGAGACAGAATCATGTCTTTTTGTTATATTTAAAGACACATTATTATTTTTCTTTCTTTAAAAAAAAAAAAAAAAAATATATAACGTTTTTTTTTTTTTTCAACAATTTCGCGGACCCCCTGCAGTGTCCCCGCGGACCACCTAGGTTAAACCATGAAATACACAATGGTTAATTAATTCAACGTGGAGTTACACTTCCAGGCGATGCCTCAGTCCAGCGGGACGTATCGTAAGATCGAATCCGAGCAGAGTGCTTCTCAACCGGGGAGAGGAGCTGTACTGGGCGGCGTTTCCCTTTCATCCCCACTAGAGAGCGTTTCTCAACCACTCTAAACCAACAGAGCTCGTACTCGCGGCGCTCGTTCATGACTTGAACCCCAGCGCGTTCACAGTGGCAGTGCTCGTTCATGACTTTGTGCCCAAGCGCGTCCATGAACAAATTCGATGACGCAAAATGCGTCACAGTAGACCCACTACGTCACGTTTTACTACCCGGATGGAGGGGTGAAAACGCCTCATGCGCTGGGTGAGCAACTCAATGCAAGTGGACGGGCGGGGATATATGTGTCCTCTCTATTAATATTATAACTCTATGGAACAGGCTCCATGCGACGCCACTTCCGGTCTGCGGCGAGTTCAAAGCGTGACGTAACTCTCTTATATACACTCTGGGTGCGGGGAATTCTGGGATCCGCCCCCCGATTCTGATTGGCCCACGCTACGTCACGGCTCCGCCGATAGGCTTAAGGCGTAGCGTGACGTATGCACCACATTCCAAATAAATCAACCTAACTGACATATTGCAGGTTCATTCTTCTGATAATTCTTCACCGGTTAACAGCTAGAATCCACCCAACAGAGTAGAGTTCTTCTGCCTTCAATCATTACATCAACCAACTACCACCAACTCTTAGTGGAGCTACAACCAACCAAGCGTCCATCCATCCATCAACGTCAAGGCCATCGTTCAACCTTGTTTGACCACCTGTTTCCTGCCTTCATCCATCCAAAGAATCATGGGTCATTCTTCTGGGAAACGACACTGCACTGATCCACAGCTCATGCAGAGGACGTCCGGAGGAGCCTCACAGCAGAAACCCTTTGGTCAGGTCATCAAGGAGAAGGTCACGGAGATGTATCACGGTATCAACATGTTTGAGAATAGGAGGACCGGAGGATTCTTCTCACAGATGAAGCCCTTTGGTCAGGTTGTCAAGGGAAAGGACCATGTGCTTCGTTTTGGTGTCAAAATGTTCCCAAAACCATTACCTCCAAAACAATGCAAACCCCCTCTTGATCCGGTAGGTGTCAAGGTGTCAAGGGAGTGGGACGATCTGGTGTATAGATCTGGTGGTATTAAACTGTACAAAAAAGGGTTGTTAGATAAACTTATGTCTGATCTGTAACTTTTGTTTTTAACTTTATCTTTGTTTACATTATTGTTGTAAATGTGCTTTATAAATTAAGTTTGATTTGATTATTGTATATATCTAATAATACTAATAACAGTCAGGTACTGTGTGTAAATATATTATTCCTTGACTTAATTGATGTTTTCAGTCCAACTTTCACATTTTCTAACACATTAACTTCTGTAAATAAATACTTCATGTTCTGAATATAAAACCACTTTTGTGTTATTTTTCTGCATGTTGTTATTGCTTTATTTGTGGAAATAAATGGTATTTCATTTTAAAATGTCTAGTTTAAAGAAATAAATTGTTATTACCCCCAAAAAGAGTACATCCTTAAACTCACAAATCTTTTGATTGATTGATTGAAGAATTTATTAGAAGTTTGCAATAGAAAAAAGTGCAGTTTCATGACAGTACAAATCACTGGTACAAGGTCAACTAAAAGGAGATCCTAGAAAGCCGAGGCTTATTTCCACAGGAACCACACTTTAAGTATCTCATATAACATTGAAAGACAGACGGATAGAACATAGCACTTTATCTAGGATAATATCAGTTTCAAAAGCATAACATCAAATACAAAGGCAGAAAAAAGAGAAAAGGGGGGGGGGGGAAGCATGGGGGCTTAGTCTATTTACAAGTCACGGGTAGCAGCTGTCTGAAGGTGACTTTTCATACCAATTTTGAAGGAGGCTAGGGATTTGCTCTCCTTTAGGGCTTGAGGGAGGGCGTTCCACATGATGGTGTAGCAGGAGAATGAGTTAGACCCTTGTTTAGTGTTAAATCTACGTTGATGATGATTAGTGGAGCTGCCTCTGGTGTTGTGATCGTGAACATCCTTGACCTTTAAGAAGTAGTTTGTCAGGTACATGGGAATCTTGGAGGTGTAGTGTATCTTGTACACCAGGCCCTCTCTTTGAGACATTATTGCAATCTTATCCACTGCTTGCTCTTAAATCATAGTTTTCATTCATAGGTCCATATAGGGGACTGCCCATACAGTAAGTCCTACATCTCATTAGTCCTTATTTAGTTAGGGTTAGGTTTAGGCATAGTTTTACTGAGATTTGAGTTAGATTTAGGCATAGTTTTACTGAAGTTAGGTTTAGTTTTAGGCATAGTATTTTTCACCAGGTTAACATCACCAGATTCTGACTAATATATATTACAATCCTACACACTCTAAAATAATGTTTAGATTATTTTATTTTCATAGATCTGTAACCGATCTATAGCCGAGCTACAAGCTTTTGCATCGTGTTGTGAGCATGTAGATCGGCTATTTTTGCAGAACGCTGTTTGCCGACATGACATGCATGCCCAGAATAGGGACACAGACAGAATAAGCCAACAGAATAAACACTATTGCGCCAAGCATCAGGTTGGCTTTGTCTTGTCCTTCATCGTTTGTAAAACCAGTGTATTCCAGTGTCTTTGTGCAACTTTTAATCAGTGAGCGGTGGTTATGTGGGACTGTGGCTTGACCTTTGAATAAGTAGAGTAGAATGAGTAAATGTGTAAGAATAAAATGGACTGTGTGTGTGTGTGTGTGTGTGTGTGTGTGTGTGTGTGTGTGTGTGTGTGTGTGTGTGTGTGTGTGTGTGTGTGTGTGTGTGTGAAGAACATCAAGTCTTCCTCAGTCATTTTTAATGACATTGGCTGAAGAAAACTTACGAACAAAACTGTTGTGGAAATAAAGATTACCGGTGGCCATTTGAAGCATATGCTTCAATTCTAAAACTACAGAAGATGAACAGCTCATTAAGATCCACACATGTCCCTTATTATAATGAAGTTGTCAGGCACAATTCCCACAGCTTACAGCAAAGGCAATGAAATGATTTGTGACCCCGTCACACACATTATATGAATTTAACATAATACAAATTCCAGCTCTTGAAACATTTCAAGTTAAATACACTAAATGCCAAGGTGAATTGGTGAATTAACTTTATTTGTATTATCAGTTGACCCAATCACTCCACTTAGTATCTTAAACAAAAAGCTAAAACTGCATTTTTACCTGTACCCACTGGCCAGTATATTTTCAGATTATTTCAATGTTTTTAAAGTATTTCAACAGGCACTCATTTGCTAAGCAGGAACAGGATAATAGTACTCTCATATTGATTCTTTCTTGAAATTGAAATGAATGCCCAATTATTTGATCACACTAGAGCGTCACTCAAAAGAAGCAGATCTACAAGCGCAGCAACATGTTTCGAGCATGTTAATCTGCTACTTTTGCTTTTTTTTTGACATATGAGGTTTCCACCCAACAGAGATGATTTATTGGTAGGCAAATCAATGTTTTCTCACAGAAAATTCAAAGAATAAGCTTTCTTTTATCCAAAAGAGAGATACCTCTGTTTTATAGTTGACAGTGCAAATCTGGAAAACCCTTTCAGACAATGCTGCTGAGCATTACTGCTGAATAAAGATGCAAGTGTTTTTCATGCACTTGTTCTGGTCCAATAGCAGGGTATAAATCAACATCACCACACTCCCTTCCTAGATGATCCCCACTCTGGATGGGTTGAGCCGAGGAATCCCTGGGGTCTGAATGAACAGGTCCTTGTCAGTTACATCCTAACACAGGCAGAAACAAATTGACCATACCAGTTAGATATCATTGATTTGTTACGTAAAAGCAGCAGTACAAAAATGTAATTTAGAAATATCTACAGATCTGTAAAACAGGGGCAAGCAAAAAATTAAAATCCTCCAGGGAACTTTGTGAATAGATTCTTTAGTCATTCTTTTTTAGTATAATGAATTGCATTTTGTATCTAGATGCACATCGGTCACATACCACAATAACAGAATCCATATATGGCCAAGACAGCCCATATCTGTGTGGCTGGTTCTACAAACAGGGCTCTCCATGTATGGGCATAAAAGGGATTGTATGTTATGTGAAACGGCACTTCATGTCTCCGTCTGGACGTGTACGCTTTTTTATGGTTGGTTGCTCTGATCACCCTCTGACATCACTGTGATGTCAGGGGAACCACAATCACAGAATTCCTTTTATGCCCATATATGGAGATCCCAGAGTATGCCCATATATCGAGATCCCTGATGTCGTCAATATTAAGCCCTTATCTAACATAATATATCGATACCAGGGGTCTCCATATATGGGTAACTGGTCCGATATACATCACTGGCCAGATGGCCAAGACATGGCGCGGCCTCACCCTTTAGGGCGAGGTCGCTTGTCGCCCTGTGGCGTCTTACTAGTAGGCATGGAGACAGTAGGCTGACAGGATTGCCGTTGGGATCGGCACTCGAACCCGCGACACGCTGTCAGGCTACACAGAGCCTATAGGTGCCTGGACCGTTGTGCCACTGGCCCAGGCCCACTTTTAGTTTCTGTTGTAATTTCTGCCAATATTTATTTTTATATTAAAAAGCATTTAATTTAGCTGCCTAAAGAGAGAGAAGAGGCTTGTGACTGGAATGCAAAACATCTGAACCCCAGAGAACCTCTCAGGGGTCATCAATGTGTCCGTACCACAGAGTGGTAAAGACTTGTCCGTGCCAAATTTAGATTTTCTGTTTACACAGACACCATTATAATGTTCTATTATTTTGATCATAATACCCAATTACTGAATATGAAGTCTCCTGGTTTTCTTCAGAATATGTACCGGTATGTACAAGTTGCCTAAACTGAGAGTGGATCTCACACGTTACATTTGCAAGGTCCAAGATAACTCAGAGTGAACAAATGGAACCGGTTCCATTTGTACGTTCTCAAAGTAGTTACAGATCATATGGTTATGGTCATTCAGATCTCTTTATGTGTTTCTGGTAATATTACTGTCCCATCATTTTGTATGTCCATAAATGTTGACAAAAATGTCCACCTCAATCCAACATGGCGATGACTCCCTGCCTCCTCTCCTTCAACAACTGCCAGTGAGGATGACTTGGGCCTGGATCCCAATACACCTGCTGCATACAGTGGTGTCGCTCTGTGGTGAATGTGTGTTACTACATGTGCACAGATGCAGCCATCACTTAATCCTGTAGGTTTGCACTTTACAACATCTGGAAGATTAAACCCCTCCTCACCAAGGAGTCTGCCCAGCTTTGTATCCAAGCTTCAGTCATCTTCAGGATCAGCTACTGCCTGCATGCTCTCTCAAACCTCTACAACTGATCTAGAATGCTGCGGTGTGCATGGTCTTCAACCTCCCAAAATGTTCATGTCTCCCTAAATCTGTGTACAATCCACTGACTCCCAGCTGCTGCTTGCAGCCAATTCAAACTCTACTGATGATCTACAAGGCGAACAAGTGCATTGTGCCCCCTTACTAGCCAGACTGATGACGTGGATTCACTCACACGTTCATCCACAGTATTAGTCTGGACTTTGGCCCATAGGCAGAGAGTATAAGAAAGTCTAGACTGATAGGAGGAACATGTGAGTGAATCCATATCACCAGTCTGGCAATGACAGGCTAGCAGAATACTTCCACTGCATATTGCTTTTCTCTGTATACTTGTTGGTTGGCTAGAGTTCATGCCTCCAACTCTGACCGTGCACTTTGTAAATTGAAAAATTTTAAATTTTTAAAGGTCACTGCTAGAAAAGAAATGGTGTGCAAGCATGGCATCAAGATAGAATAAGAAAAGGGTGACTCACCTTGCGAGCATAAGGCCCCTTGTCTTCCAGTGTGTCGATGAAGGATCGGTTACGGATGGACAGAGAGTTGTCCAGGATCGGCAGCTTGGTCTGCAGGAATAACAAACATGCATACAGTATATGTGAAAAGTAAATCAAAAATGAACCTAGCATGTTCAAAAGATAGCTGCAGTGAACAATATTGACAAGTGCGAAATTATAATCAAAGTGTTCAAGTTCAGTTAATATACAATTATTATTATTTGCGACAAGTCACATGACTGCTTTGGAAAATGAAAACAAACGGCAGATCTCAAAAATGTTTCACAGAACTGTATATTGTGCAAACTACAGTAACGGCAGGGGAAGCAGCTAAGAACATAGGCAAAAATCAGAGATATCTGTGTGCAAAAGTTGGAGTCTGTAGAACCAACCGTGTGCTGTGAGACCCCAGACAATATGCTTACTTGGTTATTGTTATTACGTGAAAGTCCACACAAGAGTGTTCTTGAAGATCTTTGGATGGTCATCAATAATTAAGCCCATATATGGGCTGGTCTCACCATAGGCATTAAGGTCAGCTATAGGCATTGAGGTCAGCTATAGTCATTGAGGTCAGCTATAGACATTTAGGTGTTACGGAATCGCAGGTCTACTGACAGGATGTGCTGGTTTACATACAATGACAAATATTGACAAATTCAACAATGTCTGAATTTAAAAGTGTTATTTTTGTGTATATGGTGTGTGGGTCATTATTATGTAGATTTGGTGCATTGTTTAGAATATGTTGATCCCTGCCTACACACACATCTCTGAGCTTATCAGTGTCGCTCTGCTTCCTAACCTGTCCTATAGTGAAACTTAAATTCTCTTGTGTTTTCCTCGTGAAAAACTGTAACTTGTTACATATTCTTTGTATCGTAAAATGACATAAATCATGTAATGTGCTAGTATCAGTTCATGGCCGACGTAAGTATTTTCTTTCGCACGGAGAAGAAAAAATACAACCGCGATGTGGCCCACGTAGAGCAGCAGGGCCAGGGCATAGAGTATGGGGCCAGGGGTCCGTGGACCAGGTAGCTCTGGACATACACAAAAATGACTTCCTTTTCAACATCAACCCAAATGTAACCCCTTTGACCCAAACATGTTGTTTACGAGACACATTGATGTCATCACTGCCTGGCATGGTACACAGGGGGAGATACACACATTTGTGTCTCATCTCAATTATTTGATCTCCACTATAAAAGGTATGGAGAATGCCTGGAAAAACTGCCTTTTATATGCAATATGTGCACTTATTGCATTATAAAAGGCAGTTTTTCTGTGGGCCTGTCTTCAAGGTGATCTCCCACAGTATTTCCCATGCTGAGATAGGCCTGACAGAAAATCCTTATAGGGCCTATTATGAGTTTCTTTTAAAGCAGTAGTTCACGTCACCCCCCATTTTTTTTCTTTTCCTATCGATAACTCACCCCATGGAGACTTGGGTTCAATAATATATTGTTTGGTTTTTGTCGCATTCCCAAGCCAATGATTTGATTATAATAAATGTACCCCATTGATTCCAGATGGAGACACAAATGCATTTAAGCCTGGTAGAAAAAGTCAGTCGCCCAGAGAGGAACAAAGGACACATCCTTCACCTTGACATTCCCCCTGACCTTTCTATTGTGTGTTTTACTGATTATATTTCTGTGCACTGTATTCTGTCTTTCAGTGTTATATGAGTAAAAAAAAGGATCTCAATTGAAACAAGCCATAGGCTTTTTTGGGTGTATCCTGTACCTTTTCCTAATAAAACTTCTAATAAAGTCTTCAATCAATCAACAACCACAGGTTCAAAATAAACGCATAAATATACAGTGACATTAATTTTGTCCTCACCTGCATCCCGTCACGGAAGCTCTTGAACGATGTCATCACACATGCGCGTTCTGTCAGTGCCAGTGGTCACACTGGGCCAAGATGGCGACACACATGTCCAAGTGTAGAACCTGGAGTCGTGTCCACAGGTAACAAAAAACAACCTTTCAGTTCACTGACATCAATAACAACTCCGAGTTACACACCGAGGAGTTATGGCTCCTTCCCGCAGCCACTCACAGCCTGGCTCATTTAACCGTAGCCTCTGTTGTTATGTCACTTTACTACATGATGTCGTCAGCCTGCTAGCATTAATGCTAACCTAGAAAAGCACTATATAAATCCAAGCTATTATTATTATTATTAGATAGATAGATAAATAAGATAGATATACAGATAACATACTGGTCTCGCCTTTCAGGCGAGCCCACAATTAGCTCATTTTACCCTGGCTCATCTTCACACACACACACACACACACACACACACACACACACACACACACAGAGGCGCCGGGTTTTGTCCATGCCGCGAGGTGCTGAAGCATCGAGCGCTAGGAATGTGGGGGTGGGGGGCTGGTGTTTTCCCCTCAAACAAAGCTGTACGTGTTAATTTCGGGCTTGATCTCCCGGGGTGCCGCGGCCCTTCAGCCCACACAGAGTCGGCGCCTATGCACACACACACACACACACACACACACACACACACACACACACACACACACACACACACACACACACACACAAGAAATGTACATTGCGCAAGTACAGTAATGGCAGGGGAAGAACATAGGTAAAATGTGCAAAAGTTGGAGTCTGTAGAACCAACCGTGTGCTGTGAGATCCCATCATCCCAGACATGCTTACTTGGTTATTATTATGTGAAAGTCCACACAAAAGTGTTCTTGGAGATCTGTGGATGGTCTTGTCATCAATATTAAGCCTATATACAGGCTGGTCAGGTCAGGTATAGACATTTAGGTGTTACAGAATCGCAGGTCTACTGACAGGATGTGCTGGTTTACATACAATGACAAATATTGCCACATTCAACAATGCCTAAAGAAGGTCTGTGACCGAAACATTAAAATTTGTATTTTTGTGTATATGGTTTGTGGGTCATTATGTAGATTTTGTGTATTGTTTAGAATATGTTGATCCCTGCCTACACACACATCTCTGAGATTATCGGTGTGCATAAGACTGCTTCCTAACCTGTCCTATTGTGAAACTGAAATTCTCTTGTGTTTTTGGCCTAGAAAACGGTAGCCTCGCAGGCCATCCCGAGCTACGTCATCATCACCTTTGTGCTTCCTTTCTCGGTCTGGTGTCCCTCCCATCGAGTCTCGTTATGAGAACTTACGTTCTAATTTCCAATTAAATGGCTGCAACGTTTTAGCTGAAATCAACAGCATCTCAGAACAGTTTGCACTTTTGGAATCGTCAAAGACGTATTTTATTTGTTGTTCTGCCAACAATGTTTTGATGCGCTGATGACTACGGACTGAACCTGTCAGTCAAAGTGAGTAACTACGTCATCGTAAAGCGTTTTCTATGGAGGACTCCCAGACTCTCCTCTGGGAGAGTCTGGCTGTTGCGAGGCTAAGAAAAAGATCTGACAAAAACGCGGGATATGGGAAAATAAGACAACATACAGCATATGCATTTTTCTGCCGAACAGAAGTTGCCGGAAATGGCTTTTGCGAGGCATCATGGGAAACTGAGTCTTTTCCTTCACTCCAGCCCGTGGGTGCGCTGGGACTATTTGTTACCATGGTAACCAGCACAGGCGTACAGGCGTGCAGGGACATCTTAAGCGGGGTGCGGAGGGGGGGGGGGGGAGGTTAAGACGCCTGTGAACATCTTAGGCATCCCATGTGTGTGTGTGCATGCTTGCATACGTATGTTACCTTTGGTTTGTTGGAGCCAAAGAAGGCTGAGGAGCAGTGTGCGTGACCTTGACTAATGACTCGTCACATTTTGGTCTCAAATACAACAACTCTTAATACTCAACACTAAAGGGCCATTCACACTGAACACTATAACTAGAAATAGTTTTAAAAGTCGTTCCAACTCAAGTGCATGGCAGTGTTCACACTGACTATAAAAAAACACAATACTGAACAATATAGTTATAGTTATCTTCATAGTTATTGTCGTGCCCGGTGGGAATGGCACTTTACTCTAACCTTTCGCTTTGTAAGTCATCCCGAAAGATTATTTAAATCCCTAAATTGTACACGGAAATCATTTAGAACCCCACAATTAGTATGGAATACATCAAAATCCCTGCACATCAGTTGGCATTAGTGCGGTTATGCAAAAAATGAAACGTGAAACAGTAAGAACGCAGGTAAGTACAGCCCTGTACACACTAGCAGAACATTACACTGCTCAATGCATGGGAAATAAATGAAGGTTGTATACACTAGTAAGACTAGTAAGATACATGCGACCGTCGCACCAATCTCCATATATGGACATAAAAGGGATTCTGTTAGAGTGGTTCCCATTCCACAACATACAATATCTTTCATAGATGGAGATCCCTATCTGAACCAGCCACACAATATATGGGTGACCAGTGATATATATATCGATGACATCAAGGATCTTCATATATGGGCATAAAAGGGATTCTGGGGAATACCCATACTGTATATGGACTTTTACATGGGTGATGTCATCTGTGATGTCACAGTGATGTGTCAGGGGAACCACAGTGTCAGGCGTGACCTTCAGAGATACACAGATACGTGGACAAGCTGTGCCGGACATCACAGTGACATCAGAGTATGATGTCAGAGCGGAAAACCCATAGACCGTAAAAAATTTTACACGTCTGTACACGGACAAGCTGTGACGTTTCTCATGGTAAACTGTGACCTTCGGTCGCAATAAGAATGGGTTGTGGTATAATTATGCATCAGATCCATGCTAAACCGAAATATGGTCAAAGC
Organism: Nannobrachium achirus; assembly: GCF_963921795.1. Classification (NCBI taxonomy): domain Eukaryota; kingdom Metazoa; phylum Chordata; class Actinopteri; order Myctophiformes; family Myctophidae; genus Nannobrachium; species Nannobrachium achirus. Next base: position 47,763,561 of record NC_137832.1, on the reverse strand, counting down.
TGCTGTGAGGGGCATCTCCAAAGGAACTCCTATTCTGGAGTGAACAGTGAGATGCTGCAACACACTGACACACACACACACACACACACACACACACACACACACAGTACGCACGCACACACACACAAATGGTGAGTTTTGAAAACAACTAACCCATGCCCCAATTAAGTAAAATGTCTAAGGCTGCACACCACACCAAGTACGGTACCTATGAGGGAGGATTCCCCATTCCGCCAATGTATTTCAAAGAGAATGGAGTGGTTTCATGCCAGTAGGGTATTTCTTTTTTTTTTAAAGATGTGTTTATTAACAATTATCATTATACAAATACCATCAAACAATGTATCACACTTTTTTTTTTTTTTTTTTAGAACAAGACAGTAAAATAAAAGTAAAAGACAAGATAAAAGACAAAAAGGATAACAGAAAAGACAGAAAAAAAAACCCAATCCACCCGAACTCACCCCCCACCCCTTTCCCCGAATGGCCCACCACTACACTCTTACTCTATATCAAAACATTATTCTTTTCCACAGAACCCATTGACCGAACTCTCCGATCATCTGAAAGCACTGAAGTCAACCTGTAGGGGATATAGTGGGCAGACAGTCCAAGTAATCCTGCCAAATCTTTTTAAACATTTCAGGTTTCCTTCTTACACTGTACAGAATTTTTTCTGGTGTGCAATAAGAAGACAGTTCGTTTATCCAGTGTCTCTGTGAGGGTGCGTTCTCCGATTTCCAATTAACTAAAATTATTTTCTTTGCAGCTGTGCTTGCAAGTGAGAGAAAATATATTTTTTTTAAATTTAGATTAAAAAGAGTAACGTCACCCAGTATCCATATTCTTGGATCATGTGGTATATCACGATTCACTACCTCTGAGACAGTGGATATGACGAACTTCCAGTAATCTACCAGACAAGGGCAGTTCCACAGCATGTGTATGAGACTGCCTTCGTTTGTTTTACATCTTTGACATAAAGCAGAAATGTTCACATCAATCCTGTGTAACCTGAGCGGGGTAAAGTAAGTTCTATGGAAGATATTGAATTGCATCTGTCTGTGTTTTGTAGAAATCAGAACCGTTTGGGATCTTTCCAAAATATTTTGCCAATCTATAGGGTCATATACACATCCTAAGTCTGTCTCCCATTTATTTTTAAAAGGCATTAAGTCATACCTTGGTAGGTTTTTATTCAAAATATTATAGATGGAGGATGTTAGCCCTTTAGTAGAAGTAATCAGACTACAAAATATATGATCCTCCAAGGGAGACTTGTTTGGTATATTGGGGAAGTCTGTGGACTTTTCTTGAACCCAATGTCTAATTTGGAAATATTTAATATTATGGCCATAAAAAAGACGTGGTTGTTTTATTGAGATCATTGAAAAACCTTTTAGATATAGAAAACGGGATACACTGAAATAGGTAGATACATTTTGGTAACACGTTCATTTTAACCGTGTTTACTCTGCCAATTAGAGATAAAGGCAAATCAGACCATCTTTGAAAATCAGTTTTAACTTTCTCCAGAAGTCTTAAATAATTATCCTTGATTACTTTTTCCCGTTCTTTTCTAATATGTATACCCAGATACTTAAACCCGCTAGGACACAGTTTCAATGGAAGAATAAGTTCTTTGACATTCATATCTTGTGTGTTTAAAGGAAGAACCTCACTTTTAGTCAAATTAATTTTATATCCTGACGCTGCGCTGTACTCCTGTAGAGACCGAAATAGAGGAGGAACCGAGTCGGCCAAGCCAGTCAAATAAATCAGAACATCGTCTGCATATAAGGACATCTTATGCTCAATTGTACCAAATTTCACTCCTGAAATAGCTTCATTAGTTCTAATCTTTAAGGCAAACGGTTCGATAGCGATTGAGAACAACATAGGGGAGACGCAGCAACCCTGCCTCACCCCTCTAGACAATGAGAAAGAGTCAGACAGGAGGCCGTTAGTAAGAATTTGAGCTTTTGGAGCATTAAAGAGTGTTTTTATATATTTTATCATTTTTTCTCCAAAGTTCATACCTTCAAGAGTCTGAAACAGGAAGCTAGGCTCAATTCTATCAAACGCCTTCTCCGCAACCATCGATATTATTAGTGTGGGTTCCTCTGACCTTTGAACTGCGTTAATTATATGAAATAAACGCCAAACATTATCCGATCCTTGCCTATTTTTTATAAATCCAGTTTGGTCAGGGTGAATTATTTTAGGCATAACAAGTTCCAGTCTGGTTGCAATCATTTTAGAAATTATTTTGTAGTCAGCATTTAGAAGACTAAGGGGTCTGTAGGAGCCACACTTTTGTCTATCTTTATCAGGTTTGGGTAGCGTGATTCAAAATAACAACGAAGTTTATCCTCATCAATAATTTGAGGGAGAGGCACGCTTTCCAGAAATTCCTCCGCAGCCGCATTGATGCCACTGTGTCCAGATTTAAATAATGTCTCATAAAAATGTTTAAATTCAGCATTGATCTCTGTGGTGTCCGTCAAAACCCTGCCTCCGTCAGTAACAATGGAGTGAACCATCCTGTCCGTCTCCTCCTTCTTAATCTGCCAAGCTAAAAGTTTTCCAGTTTTATTTCCATACTCATAATAATGATAGTTGGTCCTGGCCATAGCAGCCTCAGCCTTGTTCGTGCACATATTATTATATTGTATTCGCTTTACAGTCAGAGTGTTGAAAATATCTGTACTATTGGTTTGAGTGTTGCTGCTCAAGTGACTTAATTTTAACATCTAATTTAGATAAAGCTTCTCTCTTTTCTTTAATTTTATGAGCACTGTACGATAGAATACCACCCCTCATAAAAGCCTTAAGGGCTTCCCATATATTAGCATGAGAAGCAGAGTTCAAATTAGCCTCTAGAAAGTTACTGATTTGGGAGTTCATATAAGAAATAAACTCTGGATCCTTTAGCATGAATGATTTAAATCTCCATCTATATGAGGATGGACGTATAGACTCCATTTTCCAAGTCAGTTTGATCGGGTTGTGGTCAGAGAGTGCAGCTGGTAAATAGGAGCAATTTGTAATCCTTGTAAGTATTTTTTGAGGGGCTAGGAACATGTCTATCCTACTGTAGCTTTTGTGCATGTTACTGTAAAAGGAAAAATCTTTTCCATTTGGGTTTAGTGCACGCCAGATATCACATAGTCCTAACTCCGTTATGCCTTGGTTCAACACCAAGGCTGCCCTGGATGGAATGAGCGTCCTTGGTTGTGATCGATCAACTGCCGAAGACAAGACCAGGTTGAAATCTCCTCCAATAAGACAGTGGCCCTCTACCGCTGCCAACTTTAAAAGAAGGTTATTGAAAAAGGCTGGGTCGTCATGATTGGGGCCATAAAGATTAACTAGCGTTACCCTGTTTGTGTTTAAAACACAATCTAAAAGTAGAAATCTGCCCTGTGTATCTTTTTCTACTGAGATTAGTTTAAACATTACATTTTTGTTTATGAGTATGGCAACTCCTCGAGCATTGGAAGTATAAGATAAAAAGAAGACATGGCCGATCCAGTCCCTCCTCAGCTTCATATGTTCTAGATCAGTGAGATGGGTCTCTTGAATAAAGGCAACATTTGTAGATAGCTTTTTCAAATAAGTAATTATTTTTTTCCTTTTGACTGGAGAATTAATTCCCTTTATATTCCATGAAATGAAATTTAATTCACTATTCATTTTACTCTAGAAGGTAATATATCAACACAAATAGAATCCTGGTCAGGAGCGCAGCGCAACAGGATTTCAGTAGTGTATAGTAATCTGTATGTCAGGTAGAGAGTCATAAATAGAGTACTGTGGTTTCCATATAATAGAGAGCCAACGTAGCGACCATTCAAAACCCCGGGAGAAGCCCAAAAAGAAAAACCCAGAACAAACACATAAGACAAAAAAGAAGAGAACATTAAGAGGGCTACTCTTACCTAGCGTAAGGCTGCCCTCGCAGTTACCATTCAAATCTATCAATATCAGCCTCAGCAAACAAAACAAAAAGATTTAAAATAATATTATTATGGGCCGAGATGCCCATCCAAATACAGCTTTAAACCGAACTACATCCCTCTATACTTAAAAAAATCGCACCAGTGCGAAGTGAGCGGTGCAAACTAATTCCTGCGAGGGTGCCTGCGCGAATCAGTGTTGATAGGCATGCATGGCAATATTCTTTTTGTTGTGTAGGATTTCAGGCTAGGGGTCTGCTCAGACTATAAGGTTTCGTGTTTCTAGTTGAATGATCAGACAGAGTTGAGTTACACTGACCAGAAATATGTACATTGATAACTGATAATATTACTAATTTGTTATTCCAGCAAACATCCAGTGTCGAAATTCAATGGTGGCAGTCAATGAGTTAAGGAGTGAATAGAAGAGAAAAATAATATGCAGTCCAGACCAGAAGCTCAAACAAAACAGACAGAGGGCAGAACGGAGAGGGGGTCAGACAGACAGAAAGATGGAAGGAAGGCCCTTTCCTGAACTTTAAACCGGCGCAAATCGAACACCACCCAGGATTCGAAACAGCAACCATAGTCTGCAAGGGTAATGTAGCGTGGTCGCTGTCTCGAATCCTGGGTGGTGTTCGATCTGCCAGTTTAAAGTTTAGGAAAGGTCCAGGATATGGGGTTGGTCAGACTTTGCCCTCTAACTCTGACTGACGGCCAACGCCAAGAAGTGCTGGGTCTCCTCTTGGAAGCAGATTATGTCGGTTACACCATCAGGAGTATATTATTCGCAATATACCAGCCAGGTTTGTTAGTATCCTTGGCCAGACCAAAGGCTAATAACAATTTATCGTGCACATTCATGTGCACATTTATGTGTCACCAGAAACTCCATTTGGAGTAGCCGAGATGCAGGAGAAACTCCTAAATGTTGCTGTCTGAAAACAGACAGGAAGGAGGTCAGACAAACAGACAGACAGACAGACAGACAGACAGACAGACAGACAGACAGACAGACAGACAGGAAAAGACACATTTCTATACATCTGTCATTTCAGGCCTAAGAGAGACCCACCTTTTGCCTCCCAAATAGAGTTTCTTGTGGGTTATAAAGCAAGAGGTATGGAGATAGTCCCTCCCTCTTACAGTCACAGTCACAGACCGGCAATGACAAAAAGACAGTCGTTCTATATACCTGTCACTTCAGGACCTAAGAAAGAGAGACCCACCTTTTGTATTCATGAAATATGACATTCCATTTAGAATTTCCAAGACTCGTAAATGCCCCAGAATGCTTTTTGTTGAGCGGTGCTCGAATTTTGGCCTGATGTTGACTGGGTGTAGCCTGGGATCTGAAACAGCGATCATAATCTGCAAGTGGGTGACCATAGCTGAGTGGTTAGGGAGCCTGCCTGGGGAACCAGTTCCCCTGGTTGTCCCCGGTTCGATTCCCGGTCAGGCAGCAATGTGTCAATGCGTCCCTGAGCAAGACCTTAACCCATAATTGCTCCCCGAGCGCCGTATATGGCTGCTCACTGCTCCTAGTCGTTATAGGATGGGTAAAATGCAGAGAACAAATTTCACGTATGTGCAAATGTACTGTGATAAACAGTCCCGAAGGCGCGGGGCCATATTATTATTATTATTAAGTGTAATGTAGTGTCACTAGTGTGGTCACTGTCTAGGATCACAGACTATACCCAGTCAACACTAGCTTGAAGTTTGGTTTGAAGTTCAGGAAAAGTCCTGGATATGGGGTTGGTCAGACTTTGCGGCCGAAGCCAAAAAGTGCAGAATTTCCTGATCTACCGGTAAATTGACATGAACAACACATCATTTGATTGGTCGGATCTGTTTGGTAACACATGTCGTCATGGGTAGAACAGTTTCTGATTGGTCAATTCTAATGTTAGTTAATCAACTAGCCAATCGATGAAGAATGAAAGAATCGTCCCGTGCTAATATGTTTTAGCTAAATACACTAAAGGTGAAATATAGGAGCGGTTTGCACCGCTCAAAAATAAAATAAAAAAGATACTCATGTCCATGGGCCGCACCCGCAGTCCCACACCAGCCACCCCGAGGACCAGCACAGATGCCTTGGTTAACATAGAGCATTATTATCATGCCAATCAGACATATTGAACACCCGTGCCGATCCCCAACACGGCCGGCCCAGAACCACCAACGCAATCCACGAACATATACACATATATACGCATACATACAAATGTTTACATACATAAATGCATATACTCACATATATACATATACAGACCCACACACACACATATTTAAAGGAGCTATAGTCAACTTTTTCTTGAAAAACGGATGCTAAAATAAAAATAATGTTTCGAAAATATTTTATAAAAAAATAAGCTTCATATATGTGTTTCAATTAAAAAATGACCACAAAAAGCGTAAAATAATGATAAAATAATCATTTTGGCCCTTTGTTTACATTTACAGGGCCGGTACTTTGTTTACATCCTAGTCTGTAGACTAGGATGTCAGCCCTACAATGAAAAAGTTGACTATAGCTCCTTTAAATAACAACATAACAACATAATAATGTGTGTAAAAATAAATATATATATATGAATGAACATGTGTAACAATATACATATAGACAACAACAACAAAAAACACGGAGAGACACACACACACATACACACATCTGTACTAAATAAAAGTAGTAGGCCTGCTTGAATTCCACCAAACGATGTAGCTATCAACCAATATAGAAGGGAGATGCATACAGTACACACATCCCTGGCCCACCTTGCGCCTGAAATTCCATCAATGTGCAATACCCACGTTCAACCACATGATGACGCCAATGCCCTAAATCATCAGGGGGAGTCATAGACTAGCAGCAGTGTCAGGCACTGCTGAAATTGAGCACATTCCATCCATCCATCTTGGTCAGACAGAGTTGAAAGAGAAGTCTCCATCCTACAAAAGAAAAATGCTGAAGATTAAAACAAAACAAATGAATATCAGAGTGTGGGGGGAAAGCTTTTGGTTCTCATGGCAGCTCCCACCTGATGTCATGTGGGAGATCGTTCTGTTCCAGACCGTACTGAATAACTGCTAGCTTGCATAAGGTCTTCAGACTAGGACTTAAGTCTAGGATATACAAGTAAGCCTGTGTGTAATTTGCAAAGAGGATGACATGATCTCCCACCACGCAACAGCACATCTTGAACAGGCAGTTGAGGTCAAAGGGTGTCCCTTTGACCTCAACCGTTTTCCAGGAGAAAGTCTCTGGATTGAATTTCCACAGATCTGGATAGCAACTGAACCTATCATGTCCGCCAACTATGTAGAGCTCTCCATTGTAGGCAAAGGCAGAATGCTGGCCACGCCCTTCTGGAGAAAGCTGTGCAGAAGGCATGCTCAGCCAACAGCTGGTCTCTGTGTCAAACACTCTGACGCAGTTGAAGTATAAGTCCCAATTAAAATCTGAACGCCCTTTAGAGCATGCTCTACCACCAAATACAAACATCTTTGTCCCCATGATTGTGGCAGAGTGATTATATGAAACAGGTGCTGGCGTGCCTCTGGCGTTAATGAAAGACCAGACCATTGTAATGGTGTCCAACTTGTACATGTCATGTGTATATGTGCGTATCACACTAAAGGAAGGTATGTGTCCTCCAAAGATATACATAAGCTTCCCCAAGACACAGGCTGAGTGCCCCGTCCTTGCCATGGGCACAGTCCCAGAAACATTAGGCTTGAACCATCTGTGGGTGCTGACATCAAATGTAAAAAGAATGTTGCTTAACCTATTCCCCCCCCCAGATATAGCTGTTATGTTCTATCAACACAGCTGTGTGGCCCAGCTCCTCGCGGGGAACCTCAGAGGGATATTCTACTCCTCTGGCTGGCACAGGGGGCACCTGAGTCCATCGTAAAGACACAGCATTGAAGATATCCACACGCATCTGACCAATGTAGCCACAGCGCATGAATCCTCCAAAGGCATACACATTTTGGCCCACAACCACAGCAGCATGAGTGCGATCCTCAAGCCAAAAAGACTTGGATGCAAAGATACACACACACTCACGCACACACGCATGTGTGCCCGAGCAACATAATAATGTGTGTAAAAATAAATATATATATATATGAATGAACATGTGTAACAATATACATATAGACAACAACAACAAAAAACACGGAGAGACACACACACACATACACACATCTGTACTAAATAAAAGTAGTAGGCCTGCTTGAATTCCACCAAACGATGTAGCTATCAACCAATATAGAAGGGAGATGCATACAGTACACACATCCCTGGCCCACCTTGCGCCTGAAATTCCATCAATGTGCAATACCCACGTTCAACCACATGATGACGCCAATGCCCTAAATCATCAGGGGGAGTCATAGACTAGCAGCAGTGTCAGGCACTGCTGAAATTGAGCACATTCCATCCATCCATCTTGGTCAGACAGAGTTGAAAGAGAAGTCTCCATCCTACAAAAGAAAAATGCTGAAGATTAAAACAAAACAAATGAATATCAGAGTGTGGGGGGAAAGCTTTTGGTTCTCATGGCAGCTCCCACCTGATGTCATGTGGGAGATCGTTCTGTTCCAGACCGTACTGAATAACTGCTAGCTTGCATAAGGTCTTCAGACTAGGACTTAAGTCTAGGATATACAAGTAAGCCTGTGTGTAATTTGCAAAGAGGATGACATGATCTCCCACCACGCAACAGCACATCTTGAACAGGCAGTTGAGGTCAAAGGGTGTCCCTTTGACCTCAACCGTTTTCCAGGAGAAAGTCTCTGGATTGAATTTCCACAGATCTGGATAGCAACTGAACCTATCATGTCCGCCAACTATGTAGAGCTCTCCATTGTAGGCAAAGGCAGAATGCTGGCCACGCCCTTCTGGAGAAAGCTGTGCAGAAGGCATGCTCAGCCAACAGCTGGTCTCTGTGTCAAACACTCTGACGCAGTTGAAGTATAAGTCCCAATTAAAATCTGAACGCCCTTTAGAGCATGCTCTACCACCAAATACAAACATCTTTGTCCCCATGATTGTGGCAGAGTGATTATATGAAACAGGTGCTGGCGTGCCTCTGGCGTTAATGAAAGACCAGACCATTGTAATGGTGTCCAACTTGTACATGTCATGTGTATATGTGCGTATCACACTAAAGGAAGGTATGTGTCCTCCAAAGATATACATAAGCTTCCCCAAGACACAGGCTGAGTGCCCCGTCCTTGCCATGGGCACAGTCCCAGAAACATTAGGCTTGAACCATCTGTGGGTGCTGACATCAAATGTAAAAAGAATGTTGCTTAACCTATTCCCCCCCCAGATATAGCTGTTATGTTCTATCAACACAGCTGTGTGGCCCAGCTCCTCGCGGGGAACCTCAGAGGGATATTCTACTCCTCTGGCTGGCACAGGGGGCACCTGAGTCCATCGTAAAGACACAGCATTGAAGATATCCACACGCATCTGACCAATGTAGCCACAGCGCATGAATCCTCCAAAGGCATACACATTTTGGTCCACAACCACAGCAGCATGAGTGCGATCCTCAAGCCAAAAAGACTTGGATGCAAAGATACACACACACTCACGCACACACGCATGTGTGCCCGAGCATCCTTTCTGATGCACAATCCAACGCAACATGTCCTAACACCAGCACCACTGAGGAAAAGAGGGAGTAGGCCTAGTTGAGTTCACTGTTATATATCTTTCCTGTTGCATCTGCCTTTGCTATGGCGAAGTTAGGAGGTACCAATATAGGTGAGCCAGTAATCACTCCAGGGTGTTTGATCAGAACACAATTTCTGATGTTCAGTGAGTTTGTGAAGGAATGTGAGGAGTCGAGGACTCGTTAGTGAACGCTGATCCAGTATTCGGTTGATTACTCTTTTTTGCACTGTGGGTTCTGCTTTTAAGCTGATCTCCTTGGCACGTGCGCTATCACTATGATGTCACTAATATGATGTTAGCAATGCCCAAATATATGGCCAATATATCAATTGGACTCCAGATGATCAGCAATATTGAGTAACCATAGCAACATGATATACACAAACGATGTATGGAGAAAAAAAAATAATGCACAAGGGAACTTGTGGCCGTGTGTGAGTAGCAGTTAATTTCTGGGTTGTGCGCACGTGTGTGTGTGTGTGTGTGTGCGCGCGAGCGCATGTGCGTATGTGCGTGAGGCCCTGCCAGTGCCAATTCTATCTCTTACAGATCTATATTTTATAGATTCTGTGTGTTCTAGATCTATATTTTTTATTCTATGCGTTTTGTTCTAGTTTTTATTCTGTGTTCTAGTTCTCTATGTGTTCTAGATCTTTAAATGCTATGTGATTCTATGTGTCTAGCTCTATATTTTTAGATTCTGTGTGTTCTAGATCTGTAAATTCTATTTGCTTTAGATGAATACTGTGTTCTGGTTATATATTTGTGCACATGTGTGTTTATTTATAATAATTATTTATAGTCTGGATTGTTTATTTATAATAATCTTTTGCTGGACTAGAACTATAATATGTTCTCTAGGCAACCACACTAATTACAAGGCGTGCTTGGCTGGCGCACAAGTATTCAAATCTATCGTCATTGTCAGGCAGAAACCTCGTATCTCCAAGTTTCAAACGTGTATGTTTTTTTCATATAATAAAGCCCTGCTTCATCAAGAAGCAAGACTGTCAAAACTAGTGAAAATAGCAGATGTACAAGTACACAACGTCTATTTATTATTATTGTGATGTTTTATCTGCTTATTGTAAGTCGCTTTGGATTAAAAGCATCTGCTAAATGCATAAACTGTAAACTGTCGCGCACACGCACGCACGCACGCACGCACGCACGCACGCACGCACGCGCACGCACGCGCACACACACACACACATACACACACACACAAACAAAGAAACACAAACACACACACACACACACACACACGCCCAGACCTATGGGCGGGACACAGTCCCGCTCGATGAATGCACATTTGCGCATGCGTCGAGTGACATTAGCGCGAGAATACGGAAACCATAATGGACAAACGAAAAGCCATGATATTAAACTGAACGCTTCCGACTGAAAACACGAGGGGGCACTCTTGCCATTACCAATCCAATACTATTGATTGATTGATTGATTGATTGATTGATTGATTGATTGATTGAAGACTTTATTAGAAGTTTGCATAGAAAAAAGTACAGTTTCATGACGGTACAGTTCACTGGTACAAGGTCAACTAAAAGGAGATCCTAGGAAAGCACATGGCTTATTTACTGTACACAGGAAACCATTGAAGTATCTCGAATGAGAGACGGATAGAACACAATACTATGCAGTAGATATGGTCAGGAGAAAATAAAAAAAATAAACAGAGACCTAAAAAAAACAGTGCAAAAATAAGAAGGGTCAGGGGAGGGTAAGGCTGGGCCGCAGTGTTAATTCTTTCAGCAAATTTTGATTTAGTCTTATAGTCTTTTTAGTATAGTCTTAAAGCCCCATTCGCCCTGGATTAACATTACCTGAGGACGTGGGGTAAAGTAGTCTAATCTTTACCCCACGTCCTCTGTGATTATTATAGATTCGGACGGGATAAGCCATGTCTGTGTTTTACTTGAAATCACGGACATTAATCCATTATTTATCCTCAAAACAGAAATGACCATTCATGTGGGTAACCGGTCTTCTCGCCAAAAATCAAAGTCGCCAAATTTGCGGGACATGTCGCCGAAGGCAGGTCGCCAACCAGACACGGACATCTCGCAAATTCACTGAGTCAGCTCGCCAACCAGTAGGGAATAACCCGTGAATGATACACGTTCATGGAGGCTTATTCAAGAGCACAAGTGTTTAAGAATGAAGAGTGTTGTGTGTGTGTGTGGAGGCTTATTCAAGAGCACAAGTGTTTAAGAATGAAGAGTGGTGTGTGTGTGTGTGTGTGTGTGTGTGTGTGTGTGTGTGTGTGTGTGTGTGTGTGTGTGTGTGTGTGTGTGTGTGTGTGTGTGTGTGTGTGAAGAACATCAAGTCTTCCTCAGTCATTTTTTATGACATTGGCTAAAGAAATCTTAAAGGAGTAGTTCACCCCCAAAATGACTTTTTTTCTATTGATTACTCACGCCATGGAGAGTAGAGTTCAATAATATTTTTGGGTTTTTATCACATTCCTAAGACAAAAAAAATTATTTGAGTAAATTTACCCCCCATTGATTCCGGATGGTGACCCGTTTCGAAACGGGTCACCATCCGGAACGAATGGGGGTAAATTCATTGTTATCACATTTTTGTCTTAGGAATGCGACAAAAAACTAAAAATATTATTGAACTCTAGTCTCCATGGCATGAGTAATCAATAGAGAAAAAGTCATTTTGGGGCTGAACTACTCCTTTAAGAACAAAACTGTCAATTCTAAAACTACAGAAGATGAACAGCTCATTAAGATCCACACGTCCCTTATTATAATGAAGTTGTCAGGCACAATTCCCACAGCTTACAGCAAAAGCAATGAAATGATTTGTGACCCCGTCACACACATTATATGAATTTAACATAATACAAATTCCAGCCCTTGAAACATTTCGAGTTAAATACACTAAATGCCAAGGTGAATTGGTGAATTAACTTTATTTGTATTATCAGTTGACCCAATCACTCCACTTATCGTAAACAAAAAGCTAAAACTGCATTTTTACCTGTACCCAGTATATTTTCAGATTATTTCAATGTTTTTAAAGTATTTCAACAGGCACTCATTTAAAGCGGGAACAGGATAATAGTACTCTCATATTGATTCATTCTTGAAATTGAAATGAATGCCCAATTATTTGATCACACTAGAGCGTCACTCAAAAGAAGCAGTAAGCGCAGCAACATGTTTCGAGCATGTTAATCTGCTACTTTTGCAGGTTTTTTTGTTTTGGACATATGAGGTTTCCACCCAACAGAGATGATTTATTGGTAGGCAAATCAATGTTTTCTCCCACGTTGGTCACATTGCATTTTATGCAAAGTGGGTCCACAGAAAATTCAAAGAATAAGCTTTCTTTTATCCAAAAGAGAGATACCTCTGTTTTATAGTTGACAGTGCAAATCTGAAAAAAGCAGGGTATAAATCAATCCGAGACAGAAGGCCTGGGGCATCACCACACTCCCTTCCTAGATGATCCCCACTCTGGATGGGTTGAGCCGAGGAATCCCTGGGGTCTGAATGAACAGGTCCTTCTTGTCAGTTACATCCTAACACAGGCAGAAACCAATTGACCATACCAGTTAGATATCCTTGATTTGTTACTTACGTAAAAGCAGCAGTACAAAAATGTAATTTAGAAATACCTACAGATCTGTAAAACAGGGGCAAGCAAAAAATTAAAATCCTCCAGGGAACTTTGTGAATAGATTCTTTAGTCATTATTTTTTAGTATAATGAATTGCATTTTGTATTTTGTACATCGGCCACATACCACAATAACAGAATCCATATATGGCCAAGACAGCCCATATCTGTGTGGCTGGTTCTACAGACAGGGATCTCCATGTATGGGCATAAAAGGGATTGTATGTTATGTGAAACGGCACTTCATGTCTCCGTCTGGACAACGTGGACGTGTATGCTTTTTTATGGTTTGCTGCTCTGATCATCCTCTGACATCACTGTGATGTCAGGGGAACCACAATCACAGAATCCCTTTTATGCCCATATATGGAGATCCCTGAGTATGCCCATATATCGAGATCCCTGATGTCATCAATATTAAGCCCTTATCTAACATAATATATCGATACCAGGGGTCTCCATATATGTGTAACTGGTCCGATATACATCACTGGCCAGATGGCCAAGACATGGCGAGGCTTCACCCTTTAGGGCGAGGTCGCTTGTCGCCCTGTGGCGTCTTACTAGTAGGGATAGAGACAGTAGGCTGACAGGATTGCCGTTGGGATCGGCACTCGAACCCGCGACACGCTTTCAGGCTACACAGAGCCTATAGGTGCCTGGACCGTTGCGCCACTGGCCCAGGCCCACTTTGGGCTGCGACATTCGGGGTCGCCACAGCGGCCAAATCAAGTTGGGCTCCCATCGACTTTAGTGATGAAAAGTGATGAGTCAGAGTTTTGTGGGTGCTGTGGTGACCCCGAAGGTCGCCGACTCGGGCGCCCTAGCTAAATCATTAGAGCATGCCCTGAGCTACATCTGTGCAAAATGTTGCACTTTTAGACTGATTAGCACGAGGAAAAAAAACCCTAAGGCCTCCGACTAACATGAATACTCACCCATACGTGTATTGTTTTCTGAGGCCATTTCTAGCCCACGGAATGTTTTTTGTGCAAAACAAATGCCTGCAATGGATTCAGCATCATGACAAACCCCTAGTTAGACCTCTCAGATCCTCCTTAAATACCCAGAAAAAATATATTTTTCTGGGTATTTTCCTCCTGGGTGGATTTCTTGGATTGGTGCCAATTAAACATATTTCCGCAACTAGGATTTATTAGGACTTTTAGTATGTTGTTCTGGAGACCTTATAGAAAAGGTCTGTGAAGAAAAAAAATCTGTTACAATTACTTTCTCGTAAAACGCTAGTTTGCCTGGACTACAAGGAGTCTGCCCAGCTTTGTATCCAAGCTTCAGTCATCGTCAGGATCAGCTACTGCCTGCATGCTCTCTCAAACCTCTACAACTCTAGAATGCTGCGGCGTGCCTGGTCTTCAACCTCCCAAAATGTTCATGTCTCCCTACGTCTGTGTACTGCTTACATCCAATTCAAACTCTACTGATGATCTACAAGGCGAACAAGTGCATTGTGCCCCCTTACTAGCCAGACTGATGACGTGGATTCACTCACACGTTCATCCACAGTATTAGTCTGGACTTTGGCAGAGAGTATAAGAAAGTCTAGACTGATACTGTGGAGGAACGTGTGAGTGAATCCACATCATCAGTCTGGCAATGCCAGGCTAGCAGAATACTTCCACTGCATTCTGAAAACTCACCTCTTTATTCTCTATTTACTTGTTGGTTGGCTAGAGTTCATTCATGCCTCCAACTCTGACCGTGCACTTTGTAAATTGAAAATGTGTAAAATTTTAAAGGTCACTGCTAGAAAATAAATGGTGTGCAAGCATGGCATCAAGATAGAATAAGAAAAGGGTGACTCACCTTGCGAGCATAAGGCACCTTGTCTTCCAGTGTGTCGATGAAGGATCGGATACGGATGGACAGAGAGTTGTCCAGGATTGGCAGCTTGGTCTGAAGGAATAACAAACATGCATACAGCATATGTGAAAAGTAAATCAAAAATGAAAAATTGCTCCTGTGCAGTGCGAAGTGAGCGGTGCAAACAAATTCCTGCAAGGGCGCCGCCTGTGCAAATCAATGTTGATAGGCACGCATGGCAATATTATTTTTGCTGTGTATGATATCAGACTAGAGGCCTGGTTGGATTGTATAAGGTTTTGTATGCTGTACATTTGTTATTATCGAAGAAGACGAGAAGAAGATTCTATTTTTCTGATGATTATTTTGGATGGTTGAGAACCACTGCTTTACAACACTGTCTCCTGGGCCAGTGAGAGTGATGTGTGGTGACTGTCCCATCCATACCAGTGGCAGCAGCGTGGGGTAGAAGTGGGAGGCCGTGCTGCTGGTGTCCATGTGGAGGAGCTGGCAGCGCAGCTGGAGCCGTTGGGGCACAGAGCTCTGCAGGCCTGGCAGCACCACCTCACTCTTCCTCAGGTTGTTGATGTAGACGGGCAGCGCCCGCAGGTACTGGGGCAGGACCAGCTAGACACACACACACAAATGTCTATAATGAACCTACATCATGTTCAAAAGATAGCTGCAGTGAACAATATTGACAAGTGTGAAATTATAATCAAAGTGTTCAAGTTCAGTTAATATACAATAATTATTATTTGTGACAAGTCACAGGACTGCTTTGGAAAATGAAAACAAACGGCGGTTCTACAAAAATAAATCATAGAACTGTACATTGTGCAAGTACAGTAACGGCAGGGGAAGCAGCTAAGAACATAGGCAAAAATTGGAGCTATCCGTGTGCAAAAGTTGGAGTCTGTAGAACCAACCGTGTGCTGTGAGACCCCAGACAATATGCTTACTTGGTTATTGTTATTATGTGAAACTGAAAGTCCACACATAGAGTGTTCTTGAAGATCTGTGGATGGTCTTGTCATCAATAATTAATATACGGGCTGGTCTAGCCATAGGCATTGAGGTCAGCTATAGTCATTGAGGTCAGCTATAGACATGTAGGTGTTACGGAATCGCAAGTCTACTGACAGGATGTGCTGGTTTACATACAATGACAAATATTGCCAAATTCAACAATGTCTGAATTTAAAAGTGTTATTTTTGTGTAGATGGTGTGTGGGTCATTATGTAGATTTTGTGAATTGTTTAGAATATGTTGATCCCTGCCTACACACACATCTCTGAGCTTTCGCTCTGCTTCCTAACCTGTCCTTTAGTGAAACTGAAATTCTCTCATGTTTTCTTCGTGAAAAACTGTAACTTGTTATATATTCTTCGTATCGTAAAATGACATAAATCATGTAATGTGCTAGTATCAGTTCAACCGCGATGTGGCCCACCCAGAGCAGCAGAGCCAGGGGTCCGTGGACCAGGTAGCTCTGGACATACACAAAAACGACTTCCTGTTTGAAAACTCTTCAACTTCAACCCAAATTTAACCCCTTTGACCCAAACATGTTGTTTACGAGAGACATTGATGTCATCACTGCCTGGCATGGTACTCAGGGGGAGAGTTACACACATTTTTGTCTGTTAGGTATTTGTTGTGGTTTATCATCTTTTAATCAATACATATTGATGACTAACTGACCATCTGACTCTAAGGCCCAGCTCATGACTGTGCCATGCTATAATAATGTCATGTACAGTACCCACAAGGTCTCTGCCTGGTAGAAATGAGGCCTTATCTACTGCCATGGAGCCTGTACCTAAAACAATGAGAATTGTTTTGGTTTATAAGGTTCAGCCTGGGACATCTGGTGTAATCCAGACACCAGCAAGGACATCTCTTCCCCCAGGAACCTACGGACTCTTTGTCTTGTCATTTGTTGACAAGAAAAATCCTATGAACTGTTGAAACGTCATCCATTGACTGACGAAATGACCATACTTATACTCATGTCAAAACATCATTTGTCAGAGAGAGCACGAACCATTGAACCATTATTTCTGTACTGTACCTGTCTTGAATTTTCTCTCTCCATAGTAAACATTCCATTCTCACTCTGAATCACTCTCCTGTCTTATTTCTTTGTGATGGATTATTGTATCTCATAGGGGAATAAGAAGGTGTTGTTGTTTACAAAGAATATATTTATCAGTGTCTCATCTCAATTATTTGATCTCCACTATAAAATGTATTAGTCGGGGACCCAGTCCCCAAAATTGGAGAGGACCTGTGATGTTCTGCCGTACTTTTTATTTCTGTTTTATCTATTAGTTTGGTCATTAAGGTCCACAGAATGAGAGGCCTGCTCTGCCGGAAAGTTCGCGAAAAAAAGTTAGAGGCATTTTCGTGTAATAAAGCCTTCATTTTTTGACCCTGTGATATGAACTAGGTTTCCTTTCTTAAAGTGCTCATTTAGTTGAGTAGAATGTCAATAAATCATTCCCAGATACACAGAACACATGTGTGAACAACACCAAGTCAAGAAATAATCTCCCAAAGCCTTTCCAAATGATTTATAGCCATTTTATGTACAAAAATGTACCTGTTTCTTGCATTTTTCCCAATAATTTTATCTTTACTTGAATTGTAATCAACTTTGCCATGGCTTATGACATCAGGCAATGGTCATCCTTTTCAGCAATCTTTATAGTTATTCCACACAAAATATTATTAAAATCAACCCTAAATTAAAGGCACTGTGGTGATTTTATGACCCTTATGCTCCAAATTCATATAGCCTTTTTCTGGCAGAAAAAAAACGGTACCCCCTCAAAAAACAAAACAAACATGTAACACAACAAATTCAAGTATTGTTTTATCATAAACAGCTGTTATCTTATACAGTATATGAATTGATAAAACAGGAAATTAAACATTTAGCTGAATAAAATCAAGATTATGATATCTAATATCACAAAAATGAAAATAACTAACGATTAACTCATTCACTGTCACTGTCCTCAAGTATGAGTTCAACTCGTGAACATTTGTTGGGGTCCCCACTCCCCAGTGCAGAGACATGCAATTACACACTCGGCCCCGGCTCTTGCACATGAGCATCCTCTGGTACACTTGCTCTTCTTGTAGTGGCAGTATTTGGTGCATTTATATTCTGCAGGTTTGGCATCCTTCGGCATCATGGTTGCCACTAGCTTACCACTGACAAGCTCTCTCCCAAAGTTGGTTGCAACAGGGTAAGTTGGCTAAGACATGTGTGCTCGTTTACATACAGCCAACTGATGCAGGGCTCTGTAAAGGTGTAATTTGAAGGCATCTTCAGTAGGTGGAAGACAACGCATGTCTCCTTTGATGTTGCCAAAAAGATGAGCTTGCAGTGCTCGCAGTACAACATCTGCACCACGAACGGGCTGTAGTGTGATGTGCATAATTATACTACATCATACACATGGATGGCCTACATGAGTTATTGGTAAAGAAGATGGACACTTACCTACCTGCTCATGAAATTGTGGATGCCCTGGCAGTGAAGTATGATGTTGAAGCTTTAGATCTTTCATGCATACTCCTCAGCAGCTACTGACTGGATGTGACATAGTGAGCTATCTTTATAGAAGAGGAAAAAGGCGTGCCTACAAAACTGCTGTTGAGCACCCAAAAGTCCTTCTGCCTCTGTGCCGATATGGAGACTCTGGGGAAAGTCTGGAAGTATAAGGGTCATAAAATCACCACAGTTCCTTTAATTTAGGGTTGATTTTAATAATATTTTGTGTGGAATAACTATAAAGATTGCTGAAAAGGATGACCATTGCCTGATGTCATAAGCCATGGCAAAGTTGATTACAATTCAAGTAAAGATAACATTATTGGGAAAAATGAAAGAAACAGGTACATTTTTGTACATAAAATGGCTATAAATCATTTGGAAAGGCTTTGGGAGATTATTTCTTGACTTGGTGTTGTTCACACATGTGTTCTGTGTATCTGGGAATGATTTATTGACATTCTACACAACTTAATGAGCACTTTAAGAAAGGAAACCTAGTTCATATCACAGGGTCAAAAAATGAAGGCTTACACAAAAATGCCTCTAACTCTTTTTCGCGAACTTTCCGGCAGAGCAGGCCTCTCATTCTGTGGACCATAATGACCAAACTAATAGATAAAACAGATATAAAAAGTACGGCAGAAAATCACAGGTACCCCTCTTTTCTTTGAGCTTTTGGCCATGTGGGTCCCCGACTTGGAGAATGCCAGGAGATTAACAAAAACATCATCCCTTTTCACAAAGAAAACCCACAGAAAAACTGCCTTTTATATGCAATAAGTGCACTTATTGCACTATAAAATGCAGTTTTTCTGTGGGTCCGTCTTCAAGGTGATTTCCCACAGTATTTCCCATTAGCTAGATAGGCCTGAGTTTCAGAAAATCCTTTTAGGGCCTATTATGAGTTTCTTTTAAAGCAGTAGTTCATCCCCCATTTTTTTTCTTTTCCTATCGATAACTCACCCCTTGGAGACTTAGGTTCAATAATATATTTTTGAATATTGTCGCATTCCCAGGCCAATGATTTGATTATAATAAACTAGCCCTTACCCGTTCAAAGATATGAGCTCCAAAATGATGTGCAGTGTGTGGGTTATGGGATGTGCACTGTGCATACAGTATATGAGGGATGGAAAGTAACTTTAACTGGTGCTTGCATGATAATATGTAGGAGCATCAATGTAAGAAATACCCGTTTACTGTCAATATTCCAGGATGACCTCCCACTTGGGTAATGACGCCCCCTGGCGATCATTCAGAGAAACTACTTCAGCTCCCGTACTAACGTAGGTAGGAAGGGCCTGTCACTCAAACCGGAGTGACCCGCCTCCAGGCTATATAAGCCCCCGGAGGCGGAAGTAACATCCTCTTTTCACTCTCTGCGATATCACATTCAGATAAGTTGAAACTCAGCCTTTGTATTTTATTCTTCGCGCATTAGCCTAAAGCGGTGGCATTGGAGTCGCCCACCGGCGAGTGTAGAATTATACCCGTACTTAAGAATAATTATTCTTGTCCCGTCCTAAACCGACGGTTTTCTTTTCTATAACAAAGAAATTTACCGCTTGTTCAGGCTTCTGCCCGAACCAAGCGTGGCCTAGCTTTAGCCGTTAGCTTGTTAGCTCGTCAGCTTCCTTTGTTAACGTTAGCTACACTGCTTCGCTATGAACCCTCTTGCTTTCTGCCGAGGGAATGTATGTTTGTTCTGCTGTTAGCTTGTTAAGGCCTCTGCCTGAACCAAGCGTGGCCTAGCATTAGCCGTTAGCTCGTTGCTCGACAGCTTCCTTGTTAACGTTAGCTACATGTTTCGCTATGGTCCCTCTTGCTTTTCTGCCGAGGGAATGTATGTTTCTGCCTGAACCAAGTTTGGCCTAGCTTTAGCCGTTAGCTCGTTGCTCGACAGCTTCCTTGTTAACGTTAACTACACTGCTTCGCTATGGTACATCGGTTCCACCTGGCTAGGGCAGGCCTCGGAGCCTGCGCTCCACCAGGAGGGCTTAACGCTCTGGATCCTACAGCCCAGGCTGTCCGCCCCAGGCGGCCCGCACCGATAGTCAAGGTGCGGCGCTGCCGTCCGGGGCACCGCTTGTTCAGCAGCGCGCCTTGGTCAAGATGGCGCCAAGCGACGTGAGACACCGCCTGCCGTGCAGCCGACCGCAGCTAGCTCCACTGTCACTGGAGCTGGCGGGTCTGGCGGAGTTACCGCGAGGAAGGTGACTAAGAAGTCTAACAATATCCCTCCGGTGACCATTTCTCCTACGGGCGCGGTGCCTAAAGAGTAGCTTTGTGATGTGACCGTCGGGGACGTCCCCTTCGACGTGAACCTTAACAAAGCAGTCCGATCCTTCAGGCGCGAATCGGACCTGAGCTCCAGTCAGAGCTAGGGTTCGTACTCAGGATACTCTGAGGACGAGAAGGAGGAGGACATGGCGGAGGAGGATGGCTCTCGCCCTGTCTTTACAGTGAAAGGTAAGGCCCCTGCGGCGCCAGCACTTCAACTGCCCCTCCACCCGCCAGTCAGGCGGGTGGAGCGGGTGGAGCGATGGCAGAGGACGTTGTTTTTCTGCAACGGAGATGTTGTATTCACTAAAGCGCTACAATCCTCATGGAAGTTACACAAGCACAATCTTTTCTGGGTTCTGTCAGACCCCAGTATAGAGTGGTGGGCACGACGGTTATTTTCTGTACCCCGCGTCGGGGAAATGAAAATGTGAATGTCGATGTATATGCCTCCTGTGTCCCAGATAGATCTGTTGAAAGAACAAAGTCTGTTTCTGTCCAACTCTATTGCACTAGCACAGATGACTCCATCTTGCATGACTCCTGTAAAAGTGTTGAAAGTCCTGTCAGGACTTTTTAATCAATCAGGGGTTTTTATCAGCAACCAGTATTGTTATGTCAAACAATTATATGGTTCCTCTTACACGCGAGGGGAATATCCCTCGCGTGAACAATGCAATGAATTTAACGATGAGTCACTAATTCTGTCGGCCTACTATGAGCCCTCGTCACGGGACAAGCATGAAGGCCATAGCGCAGGTATTAAACGTAAAAGTTCCTCCCCTGTCAGGGGAGAATGCTTTAGTTGCGGACATTGTAGAGGGGTTTGTGTTGGGGCAGGGGCCCGTGGTGTCACCCGGTTCCCCTCCCCCCAAACGAGGACGTTTATTTTCCCCGCGTCGGGGAAATAAAAATGAGAATGTCAATGAATATGCCTCTTGTGTCCCAGATAAATCTGTTGAAAGAACAAAGTCTGTTTCTGTCCAACTCTATTGCGCAGACGACTCCATCTTGCATGCCTCCTGTAAAATTGATGTAGTCCTGTCAGGACTCCTTTGTCAATCACAGGTTTTTGTCAGCAACCAGTAATGTTATGTCAAACATTTAGATGGTTCCCTTTACACGCGAGGAGAATATCCCTCGCGTGGTTAATGCAATGAATTAACAATGAGTCACAAAATTCTGCCGGCCTACTAATGAGCCCTTGTCAAGGGTCAAACATAAAGGCCTTCCCCGCGTCGGGGAAATGAAAATGAGAATGTCAATGTATATACCGCTTGTGTCCCAGATAAATCTGTTGAAAGAACAAGTCTGTTTCTGTCCAACTCTATTGCACAGACGACTCCATCTTGCATGCCTCCTGTAAAATTGATGTAGTCCTGTCAGGACTCTGTAGTCAATCACAGGTTTTATCGGCTACCAGTAATGTTATGTCAAACATTTAGATGGTTCCCCTTACACGCGAGGAGAATATCCATCGCGTGGTCAATGCAATGAATTAACAATGAGTCACAAAATTCTGCCGGCCTACTAATGAGCCCTCGTCAAGGGACTAACATAAAGGCCTTAGGACAGGGGCTAAGATAAATGCATGCCTCCTGTAGTAATGATGGAGTCCTGTCAGGACTCGTTAATCAATCACAGGTTTTTTATCAGCAACCAGTAATGTTAATGTCAAACAATTATGTGGTTCCTCATGCGCGCGAGTGGAATATCCCTCGCGTCGACAATATGACTCCTTTATGCATGCCTCCTGTAAGAATGATGGAGTCCCGTCAGGACTCTTTAATCAGTCACGGGTTTTATCAGCAACCAGTAATGTTAACGTCAAACAATTATATGGTTCCTCATGCGCGCGAGTGGATTTTCCCTCGCGTGAGCGATGCTATGAATTTAACCTTGAGTCAGAGATTCTGTCGGCCTACTATGAGCCCGGGTCAAGGGACAAGCATAAAGGCCTTAGAGCAGGTATTAAACGTAAAAGTTCCTCTCCTGTCAGGGGAGAATGCTTTAGTTGTGGGCGAGTCTGTTTATCAGTCGAATCGCTTTGCTCTTCCTGTCGCTCTATCGAGCGAAAACCGAACGCTTCCGGTTTCACCGGATACGGATTCGCTAGCTCCCCGCTTCCGGTCCGGCCGCAAAAAAAGCTCCGCTAGTCAAGCGGTACAATCAGAAGGTGTTCCCGCCTTGCGGCCTATTGAACCCCTGCGCTCCGCATCCGGGTGTTCCGGATACGGATACGCAGGTTCCCCACTTCCGGTCCCGCCGCAAAATAGCTCCGCTAGTCAAGCGGTACAACCAGAAGGTGTTTCCGCCATGCGGCCTATTGAACCCTTGCGCTCCGCATCCGGTCGTTCCGGATACGGATACGCAGGTTCCCCACTTCCGGTCCGGCCGCCAAAAAGCTCCGCCGTCACGGAAGCACAGTGGTGGGGTTTCTCTCGCTCAAAACACGCTAGCACGCTGCGCGCGCCAGTGGAAGTTATGCAACCCGAGCCATTGGGTATTTCGAACGATAACCAGGGGTTACAGGTTACAGTTCGCAGACATACCCCCGCTTTCGAGCAGGGTTATTCATACCAGGGCGCGTGGTTTAAAAGCAAGTCTTTTGAGAGAAGAGATCAGCTCATTGCTAAGCAAGGGTGCTATAGTGGAGCTGGACAGGACCCAATCCCGCATGGGATTTTGGAGCCGTTATTTCCTGGTGCCCAAAAAGGGGGGGGGGCTACGTCCCATCCTGGACCTAAAGGCACTAAACGTGTACCTGAAGAAATACGTTTTCAGGATGCTAACTGTACCCACCATGTTACGGTCGGTCAGGCAAGGGGATTTCCACTGTTCAGTGGATCTGAAGGATGCTTATCAGCACGTCCAGATTTATCCCCCACACAGGAAATTCCTACGGTTCGCCTTCGAGGGTCGCCTGTACGAGTATACAGTACTCCCTTTCGGTCTGTCACTGAGCCCGAGGGTTTTCGTGAAAGTGACCGAAGCAGCCATCGCCCCGCTGAGACAGCAGGGCGTCAGGTTGGCGACGTGCATCGACGATTGGATGATTTCAGCGAGCTCCGCCCACGAAGTGGCGCGTCACACACAAGTGGTTTTGGCTCACCTGAAGGCCTTAGGTTTCATAGTCAACCACGGCAAGAGCATGCTGACTCCAGCAAGTCGTCTTACATTCATTGGGGTCCTTCTGGACTCATCCGACATGTCGGCCCGTCTCTCAGAGGAGAGGGTGGACAGGTTTCGGGAATGTCTCGACTCCTTTCAAGTGGGCCAGGAGGTCACTTACAGGAGTTGCATGGTACTGACGGGAATGATGGCTTCCGCAGTACATCTGTTGCGTTTGGGCAGGTTTCATATGAGACCTTTTCAAAGATGGATGTTATCCCTCGGGATCCCGCCCTCCTTGAAGTACAAGAAGGTTACGGTTTCCCCTTCCTGCGCGATCGCCCTGTCTCCGTGGCTGGTGGAGGGGTTCCTCACCAGCGGAGTCTCGATTGGCGAGGTGGTTTCCCGCAAGTCGATCACGACAGACGTCAGTCTCAGTGGATGGGGAGCCACTTTCGAGGGGCGCACAGCGCAGGGGCTTTGGCCTCTGGAGATGAGGGGTCGTCACATCAACTATTTGGAGTTGATGGCTATACTCCTGGCGCTCAAGCATTTCGAGCCTTGGATTTTGCATTGTCACGTCCTGGTCAGGACAAACAATACGACGGCCATGTTTTATGTCAACAAACAGGGGGGCCTGTCGTCGTTGCCACTGGACCGTCTGGCTCGAGAATTGACGGTTTGGTGCTTGTCGCGCCTCAAGTCGATCAGGGCCTTACACGTCCCAGGTCTCCTCAACAGCGGAGCAGATCTCCTGTCCAGGGGAGGTCCTCGCTACGAGGATTGGTCTCTCCACCCCAGGGTGGCGAGCCAGATTTTTCGCAAGTTCGGTCAGCCAGTGGCGGACCTGTTTGCGTCAGCGGAGAATACGAAGTGTCCGTTGTTCTTCGCGGTGAAGGGCAGTCCTCCCTTGGGGTTGGACGCCTTAGCGCACACGTGGCCGAGAGGTCTACTGTACGCGTTTCCCCCCTTCGACTTAATCCGACCCACTCTGGAGAGAGTCAGGAGGTTCGGTCTGGAGATGCTCCTGGTGGCTCCCTACAAGGGCACGTGGAGATCGGCGATCGCCCCTCTCCTTTGCGAACCGGGTTGGCAGCTGCCTCAGTGCAGGGACCTGTTGAGTCAGGCCAGGGGGGAGATTTTCCACCAAGACCTGCAGGTCCTAGACCTGTGGGTTTGGCACGTGAAAGGTTAAACCTGCTGGCAGCCGGTTTTTCTTCTGAAGTGGTTGCTACCATTCAGAGTGCTAAGGCGCCCTCTACGAGGGCGTCTTATGATGGAAGGTGGAATGCCTTTGAGGACTGGTGTGAGTCGCGTGTTCCACCTGTGGTGGCTCATGTGGCGTCAGCCCAGGAAATTCTGGAATTTATGCAGAACCGCTTGAAAAGTGGTCTGGCATTTTCTACCCTTAGGGGGTATTTGGCGGCTATTAATGCCTGTCACCTGGGGGTGGCGGGCAAGGCACCTTCTAAAGTCCCGGAGGTCATCAAGTTCATGCAAGGAGTTGAACGTTTGAGGCCGGTGACTAGGTCTTTGTTCCCAGTTTGGGATCTGCAGGTGGTTCTAGGGGGCCTATGTCGGGCTCCCTTTGAGCCGCTTGTAGGGATGCCTTTGAAACTTTTGAGTTTCAAGACGGCTCTTTTGGCTGGCTTTGGCCACGGCTAAAAGAGTTGGTGACCTGCAAGCTCTCTCGGTGTCTGCGGAGTGCATGCAGTTTATGAACAATGATCTCAAGGTGTTGCTCAAGCCTCATCTTAAGTTTGTTCCTAAGAACATGGTGGTTCCTAAGGAGCCTGTTGTTCTTCTGGCTTTTCATCCTCCTCCGTTTGTCTCGGTGGAGGATGAACGGCTGAATTGCCTTTGTCCTGTCAGGGCATTGAAGGCCTACTGTGACAGGACTGCTGGTTCTAGAGCTTCTTCTCAGCTCTTCGTGGAAATGGGCAATGTTCTTGTCAGAAAGCCGGTGTCTAGACCCACTCTTTCGAGGTGGATTGTGGATGCTATTAGGCTGGCTTACTCTAGTGCGGGTGTGGAAGTGCCGGCGGCACTTAAAGCCCATAGCACTAGAGGTGTGGCTACTTCGTGGGCACTGGCAAAGGGAGTCTCCGTTCAGGAGATTTGTGTTTCGGCGAATTGGTCTTCGCCTT
Source organism: Nannobrachium achirus (assembly GCF_963921795.1). Taxonomy (NCBI): domain Eukaryota; kingdom Metazoa; phylum Chordata; class Actinopteri; order Myctophiformes; family Myctophidae; genus Nannobrachium; species Nannobrachium achirus. The sequence goes on along the minus strand of NC_137832.1, from coordinate 47,737,326 downwards.
CTACCTTTGCAGCCTACTATCACCTGGATATCGAATCCTCTTCGCTAGCGCATTCGGTTCTGGGTGCAGTTGCCTCCTCTACGTCATAGAGGAGTCGGATCTTCCCCTCCCACAGGTGGGCATGTAGCCACCTGGGGTATTTTGGGGGGGACCCTGTGTTTTCCTTATATAGTGTGTCTTACTTATAAGGCGGACTTGTCCTTTTCATTTAGTTGAATGAGGCGGACTTCGGTCTGTCAGGGTCTCTCCTTATTTTCTCATGCCTTCACACCCAGGTCCGGTGGGCCTGGGACCTTCTGGGTGATGGGTCACGCCCGTTTGGGCTGTGCTCACCCATATGAGGGGTGTGTGGGGATATGAGAGTAGGTTGTGGCTTAGAGGGGAGTTTAAGAATCCCAAGTGGGAGGTCATCCTGGAATATTGACAGTAAACGGTAGGTTCCGTACGGAACCATTGTTTACTTAGATATGGAAGGATGACCTCCCACGTAATGCCCCTCTGTTTCACTGAATGTGGCAGAGAGTGGTATTAAGAGGATGTTACTTCCGCCTCCGGGGGCTTATATAGCCTGGAGGCGGGTCACTCCGGTTTGAGTGACAGGCCCTTCCTACCTACGTTAGTACGGGAGCTGAAGTAGTTTCTCTGAATGATCGCCAGGGGGCGTCATTACCCAAGTGGGAGGTCATCCTTCCATATCTAAGTAAACAATGGTTCCGTACGGAACCTACCGTTTCGTTTAATGTCTCTCCCCCTCCCCCCCCCAGCCCGCCCGCCCACCCGCCTGCGCACACACCCGCCTGCCTGCACACACACACACACACACACACACACACACACACACACACACACACACACACACACACACACACACACACACACACACAGACACACAGACACACAGAGAGAGCTGGTTAAACATGTTGCCTCATGCTAGATGCAGAATAGATGTGCCTCAAGCTAGATGCAGAATAGATAGTAGATACGCCATAAAAATGCTAATATACAGCATACGATTTGTGAAAGTGACAAACGGGCTTCACAGTTATGTCAGGTGTGTTCATATGCTAATGGTGATGCGATTTCAGATCAATTGTTCCAGCCACTGAGGAGAAACGCTGTTTCAGACAGACAGACAGACAGACAGACAGACAGACACTCACTCACTCACTCAGACATTCGCAAAATTATAGTATAGACTAGCCCTTACCCGTTCAAAGATATGAGCTCCAAAATGATGTGCAGTGTGTGGGTTATGGGATGTGCACTGTGCACACAGTATATGAGGGATGGAAAGTAACTTTAACTGGTGCTTGCATGATGTAGGAGCATCAATGTAAGAAACCCGTTTCGTTTAATGGCTACAGAGATACTGTTCCCCACCCCCCCACCCCCCCCCCCCCCCAGCCCGCCCGCCCACCCGCCTGCACACACACCCGCCTGCCTGCACACACACACACACACACACACACACACACACACACACACACACACACACACACACACAGAGCTGGTTAAACATTTTGCCTCAAGCTAGATGCAGAATAGATGCGCCTCATGCTAGATGCAGAATAGATAGTAGATACAGCATAAAAATGCTAATATACAGCATACGATTTGTGAAAGTGACAAACGGGCTTCACAGTTATGTCAGGTGTGTTCATATGCTTATGGTTTTTGATTGATTGAAGAATTTATTAGAAGTTTGCAATAGAAAAAAGTACAGTTTCATGACAGTACAAATCACTGGTACAAGGTCAACTAAAAGGAGATCCTAGAAAGCCGAGGCTTATTTCCACAGGAACCACACTTTAAGTATCTCATATAACATTGAAAGACAGACGGATAGAACATAGTACTTTATCTAGGATAATATCAGTTTCAAAAGCATAACATCAAATACAAAAGGCAGAATACAAAGAAAAAGGGGGGGGGGGGAGCATGGGGGCTTAGTCTATTTACAAGTCACGGGTAGCTGCTGTCTGAAGGTGACTTTTCATACCAATTTTGAAGGAGGCTAGGGATTTGCTCTCCTTTAGGGCTTGTGGAAGGGCGTTCCACATGTTGATGGTATAGCAGGAGAACGAGTTAGCGCCTTGTTTAGTGTTAAATCTACGCTGATGATGATTAGTGGAGCTGCCTCTGGTGTTATGATCGTGAACATCCTTGACCTTTAAGAAGTAGTTTGTCAGGTACATGGGAATCTTGGAGGTGTAGTGTATCTTGTACACCAGGCCCATTGCAAGATGCTGTACTCTGTCAGCTACTTTGAGCCACCCCACGCTTTCGTGGTGATGCTCGGTAAGGTGGGTCAGAGGAGGGAGACCAAGCACAACCCTAATTAGTTTGTTTTGGGCTGTTTGGAGCTTTAGCTTTAAGGCAGCTGGGGCGTCGCGATACCAGACAAGGACTCCGTAATCAATGAGGGGCCCAATAAGAGCACCTCCTAGTGTCTTTCGGGATTTAATATTGATCAGTGGGGCAACTCTTTGCAAGAAGCGAATTCGTTGATTGACTTTATTGATTACCTTGGTGGTCATTTTTTCACTGGATAGGTTAGCCTCCAGGATGCAACCCAGGTAGCAGATGTGTTTTTTTCTTTCTATCACAGTGTCACCTACTTTAATTGTGAAGTTCTCAACTAGGCTAAGTTTCTGACTAGATCCAAAGAGGATACATTCAGTTTTGCCTAGGTGAATTGAGAGTCTGTTGTCATTGAGCCAGGTGCAGATCTTGTTAAGTTCACAGTTAAGGGCCTTTTCAACCTGCAAAATGTCTCTGCCTGAGACTAGGAGAGCCGAGTCATCCGCGAACAGAAACAGATTGCAGTCACAAGCAGATGACATGTCGTTTACGTATATTAAGAACAACAGTGGTCGTAGTAGTGATCGTAGTGATGCGATTTCAGATCAATTGCTCCAGCCACCGAGGAGAAACGCTGTTTCAGACAGACAGACACTCACTCACTCACTCACTCACTCAGACAGACATTCGCAAAATTATAGTATAGTTGTACGGTGCCTATTGATTAAAGATGGAGACAAATGCATAAGCCTTGTAGAGAAAGTCAGTTGCCCAGAGATGAACAAAGGACACATGCTTCACCTTGACATTCCCTCTGATCTTTCTATTGTGTTTTATGACAGTTTTACTGATTATATTTATATCTGCACTGTATTCTGTCCGTCAATGTTATGTGAGTTAAAAAAAAGGATCTCATTTGAAACAATGCCATAGGCTTTGGGTGTATCCTTTTTGTTAACCTTGTATCAGTGAACTATACTGTCATGAAACTGTACCTTTTCCTATTCAAACTTCTAATAAAGTCTTCAATCAATCAATCAATCAACATATTCAAAATAAACGCTTAAATAAACAGTGACATTAATTTTGTCCTCACCTGCATCCCGTCACGGAAGCACTTGAACGATGTCATCACACATGCGCGTTCTGTCAGTGGTCACACTGGGCCAAGATGGCGACACACATGTCCAAGTGTAGAACCTGGAGTCGTGTCCACAGGTAACAAAAAACAACCGTTCAGTTCACTGACATCAATAACAACTCTGAGTTACACACCGAGGAGTTATGGCTCCTTCCCGCAGCCACTCACAGCCTGGCTCATTTAACCGTAGCCTCTGTTGTTATGTCACTTTACTACATGATGTCGTCAGCCTGCTAGCATTAATGCTAACCTAGCTGTCAAACTAGCATATCACTAGTCCACTGGTGCAGTGTCTCTCAACATTTCAAGGTCTCCCCTTAACTCTGAAAGTGTACAAATGGGCACATTTGGGTACACTGTCAGAGTTACAGACTTGTAAGGGTCAATTTAGACCCCCCTAAAGGAATCCACAAAGTCCCTGGAATCCACTTTGAGAACCACTGCACTGGTGGAAGATGTTGCTCCTCAGATTTCTTTACTTAAATTACAAAAGGAGCAATAGTAGAAATGCTAGAAATACCCTGTTACAAGTTAAAGACCTCTATTCAAAATGTTACTACTTGGAGTAAAAGTATACAAGCGTTGGTTACTTCCAGTGCCAAAGTACTTTTTGGACAAGGATACTTTTTAACGTTGCAGCTGGTAAAGGTGGTGCTGATTTAAATTACTTTATGTGCTGCTATAGTTGGTTATCCTACCGTATATGATTGTATTCATAATTTATCAGCTAATGTTACATGTATGTGTTTTAATTTGTTTCTGCAAAGTAACTGGTAAAGCTGTCAAATAAATGTAGTTGAGTAAAAAGTTAAATATTCGCTTCTAAGATGTAGTGGAGTGGAAGTATCAAGAATAGAAAATAGGGTAAAAGTAACTCAAAATTGTTCTGAAGTACAGAACTTGAGTAAATCAATGTACTTGGGTACTAGTTTCCAACCCTGCATATTACCACACATTTCAGACTTTCAAGTCAGTGTTGGTACATTTAATCACTTAAACCCTATATATACTTTGTATCAAATAGTTAAAATAGCCTATGTACTGTACCACCTCACAATTCATTGCATTGCAAGAGAGCTGCTATTCTCACAGAATGTTCACCTTCGTTGTTCTTGTGTTTGGTTGCTTGAGATTTGTCGCTCAGCCCACATTACTGTGACATGGTGTTGAAGGAACATCACGTCATGTCATGTCATGTCATGTTCTCAAAGGTTTGGCATCGCAGCGTACAGAAGGTACAGCAGTGGTACTGGTGGGTACCCCAATATCTCGCTGTCTTCGCCCCTGCCTGGCATCCCCAAGCCAGTGTTTGCATCGGTGGACGGCCAGGAGAAATACGAGACCAAGATAACTACTCTGGAAAACGGCCTTAAAGTAGCATCGCAGGATAAGTTTGGTCAATTCTGCACCGTTGGAAGTGAGTTCTTTATATACTCATTACTGTATATACAAAATGTAAAGTCTTCAGTGTTGATTTAAAGCTGCAATCCATAACTTTGTTTAACCCATTAAGACCTGAGGCCGTTTCTGCAAATGCTTTCTAAATCAGTAGTTCTCTCACTTTCAAAAATGTTCAAAAATAGCAGATGTACAACCTTGCAGCACGTCACAAAGTGACACACAGGAGTTTACAGTGTAGTTGCTGTCTAGATTAGTACAGTATTTCTCAATGTGTCTTTCTTTGTACAATAGGAGATTGAGAACATACAATAATGGCTATTTTGATGCATTTCTCTGTTATTGCTGTACCTACAGCACATTTGTGGTATTCTGGACAATTTCTTTTCTAACTTCTTGGGATCCGTGGCCTAGATCAGTGGTTTTCAAACTTATTTGGCTTCGGTTCTGCCTTTTACTGATTTCTGGATCAAAGCACCCCCTTCACCAGTCTACATGTTACTTAGAAAAGTATACCTCATATCTCCATATTTACATTTTTTTATTTGCCATACTACAGTGTCATACAAAAGTAGCAAAGATCAAATAAGAAAAGGAGTGAAAGACTTGAAATTAGAGCATCCTGAGCACATTTACTCAAAACTGTGTCCAGTTTTTTTTCCATTTTCTGCTTTCTCTCACGTATCCATGTAGTACCGCTGCCTACCCCTAGGGGTACACATACTCCCATTTGAGAACCACTGGCCTAGTTTATCATTGCTGTCTGGCAGAAACCTTGTATCTCCATATTCTTATTAGATAATAATAACATGGTAACCCTAATAAAATGCAAAAAAAGGAGAGACACCAGGTTGAAAGTGGTTAAGTCTGTTGGTTGTATTTTATAATTATTTAACTAATAAACAAGTATTAAAGGACAACCGCCCTAAATCACTTCTAGGCTAATTTTTTAATACTTATATTGATCCAAAAAGACTGTCCATGGGGTCTATTAGGCAGAAATGCCCCTGTTGTCCAGTTTTCCCAACGGAACCCAGCAGCCCTCATAGCATAGAGTGGAGCCTATAAGCCTATCGCTTTTACACTATTTGTTGTGGTCAAAAATGTTTTTATTTTTCATGAATGTGGTACTAGTTGTCATTACAAATACCGTTGTCACACTCTGCTAAATAGATGTTATGCTTTTATGTGTTTTGCCAAGTCCCCGTCCCGGATAAGATGCCCTGTGATTTGCCAGTACTGTCACTTTGATTTGCACTTGTGCCGATTGCTCACCCCAAAACATTATTTATGAAATTGTGGTGGCTTGTGTTGGACAACTAAGGCATGGATGTGTTTGTAATGACAACTAGTAACACATTCATAAAAAAAATCACTTTTGACCTCAACAAATAGTGTAAAAGTGGAATTTCTGCCTAATAGACCCCATGGACAGTCTCAAAATAAGTAGGAAAATATGCCTGGAAGTGATTTAGGACGGAGTTGTCCTTTAACAAGCTTGATAATAGCTAAATCTTAACTATATTCTACATATAGGTTTACACCCGACAGCAATGTTACTTATGTATAATGTATTATATTAAGGGACAACCTTTTCTGTCTGTCTTAGTTTTAGTAAACTCTGGATCCAGGTATGAGGCAAAGTATCCAAGTGGGATTGCACACTTCTTAGAGAAACTTGCCTTTTCCGTAAGTATTAACCGTTGATGATCAATGCTCACATCTTTCTCCCCTCCTCTTGAATAGCAAAAAAATCCAAGTGTTCATTTTATTCTGAAATGTAACCTCCTGAAATATAACACTTTCATACAAATTAAAGCTGAGGTGTAAGTCTGTGTATAATTGACTTTGTCTGCTTTTGTAGTCCACAGCCCAATACGGTAGTAAGGATGAGATCCTCCTCACACTCGAAAAACACGGCGGAATATGTGACTGCCAAACATCCAGGTATACCACTTCACACTAGCACGTCATTCAGCATATTAACAAAGTACTTATGTGCATTTATATGACTGTCTTTTTTTTTTTTTTTTTTTCTATTTTGTGATTGGTTCGCACAATATATGAACAAGTCTTGGTTTACTGTATGCCCTGAATTTCAAATAAACAAAACTGTGAAAAAAACAAAAACAAAGTACTTATGTGTCACAGAATGTTCTAAAGACAAAATGAGATGTGATGCATTGCCCCTTCCTGTTACAGAGATACCACCATGTATGCAGTGTCAGCTGAAGTGAAGGGCCTGGAAACAGTCGTCAGCCTTCTGTCTGATGCTGTTCTGCAGCCTCGCCTCCTGGGTCAGTCTACTACTTTAAGGCATATTTTATTTTCATCTTTCAAATACAAAAAAAAATATATATATATTAGATCACGTCGCATCATGTGGTGAGCTTTTAGATCTGATATCTTTTGAAAATAAATAAATGTTCGCCTATAATAATTATGTGCAAAAAAAGAGATGCCAGTTTGAAAGCTGGTAAGGGCTGTCCACAACAAGCTTGATGACTATTAAGTATAATGATGTGAAAAATCCACACTGATGAACATAACATTCTATAAACATGTTATTTTTGGATGGATTTTGATTGGCTGTCTGTGTTTCTATTGTTAATCAAATCACTCTGAAAGTATCCCTTTGATATTGTTCGCCTCTGTCATTCAAGTTATCATTGTGGTGTGGATTTGATTTTCAAAGCGATATAGGCCTATATTTATAGTTAATATCATTCTTGGAGTGTATGAGCATTTTATACTTAAAATTAATTTCCACTGATGGTGACAAATCACTGTGATTATTGATTACACGTGCACTGTGTAAGTGTTTTCCCCCAATCACTGTTATAACTTGCACCTTGTCATGTTTTCTGTTGCGCCTGTGTAGATGATGAGATCGAAATGACGAGAATGGCTGTACGCTTTGAGCTTGAGGACCTGAACATGAGGCCGGACCCCGAACCATTATTGACGGAGATGATCCATGCGGTGAGTCAATCAGTTGGTCCACTGAATATGCATTGCTTCTGTGTGCAAATGCTGCATGATATTTATTTATGGTGAGCGACACCACACAACAAAGTATACCAAGAAATCTGTGAAACTATTATTTAGTTAATAAAACATGAATTGATTCAAGATGTTTATTGAAAAAGTGACCATACCGAGACATTTAGAAATGAATATTGGTTGGTAGTACCTGAATATCTTCACAACACAGTATTGTGACACTTTTAAAGTCATACAGTACCAATGATTTTTTGTTTGTGTTTTTGTTTCCAGGCAGCATATCGAGGCAACACGGTGGGTCTGCCACGCTTTTGTCCTGTCGACAATGTGGACAAGATTGACAGAAAAGTGCTCCACAACTACCTGAGCAGCTACTACTGTCCTGAGCGCATGGTGCTGGCAGGAGTGGGCATTGAGCACGAACAGCTGGTGAAGTGTGCCAGGAAGTACTTGCTGGACGCCAAGCCAGTGTGGGGATCCAGCACACCCGCCAACGTAGACCTCTCTGTTGCACAGTACACTGGAGGCATCATGAAGGTGGGATTTCTTTGTTTGTTTTTTGTTTATGCCTTTGTCTGTAACTTTGTTACTCTTGTCTGCAGATTTGTCCACCAGATGGCGCGTGTTCTTCTCGGTTAGAATAATGATTCTAATTAGGGCTGCAAATATTGATTGATTTCATATTTCTTTTTTGAATAATTGAGAAGCAACTTTATTTATATAGCTTGTTTTACTTTTTAATTATATATCAATGTATCTGAAAAAATCGGAATAAAATTCTGATGTATTCAAACTTTGATCCCACTAAGATGGAAAAGGACATGTCAGATGTAAGCCTCGGCCCCACCCCCATCCCAGAGCTCGCACACATCATGATCGGCTTGGAGAGCTGCTCCTTCCTGGTGAGTGCTTGTAGAGATCAGTTCCCCAAGTCTGAGTGTCTACAACTGATTTCAGTCATTTGCATTACATAGAAGTCAGCAATCGCCAACTGTTTGAGCGGTTTGTGTCAACCGCAGTGTCCCAGTGTCAATTAATGCAGGTGTGTTGTTTGTCTTCGGCAGGAGGACGACTTCATCCCGTTCGCCGTGCTCAACATGATGATGGGCGGAGGCGGCTCCTTTTCGGCAGGAGGGCCCGGCAAGGGCATGTTCACCCGTCTATACCTTAACGTCCTCAATAGGTAAACATCTTCCATCCATAACTACAGCGTTTGATTCCAGCAGCACTTAGTAGTTCTGAAATAGTTTTTAGAATTACTAAATTATTTTTTCAGTTTGGTGTTTGATTTCAGTTTAATTAATTTATAGGTGCAGTAAGTGAAGTGTTAAATAGCACTCTGTCCTGATAGTAATCATTGCTGTATAGAGTGTTTGTTCAGGAACAGTGGTCTCCTGTCTCTCCAGCTCTTTTGTTGAACAGTAAATACATTTTCAGTTTGGGATACCATATCTAAAATACTTATTGTTTTGACCAAAGAATACAAGTGTATTAGTACCATTAGTTTAGGGAAACCCTAACCCTTCTTAATTAATTATTTTTAGTTAAGTTTATTTTATCTCAGTTTACGTTTCAGTCTTTAGACTATAGTAATCCTAGTCAGCAGCAGTGAGCCTACCACATTATCTTTTACAGTAGCTACAAGATAATGTGTTAATTAACTCCCACTCTTTCCAGGCATCATTGGATGTACAATGCAACCGCCTACCACCACAGCTATGAGGACAGTGGCTTGTTGTGTATCCACGCCAGCGCTGACCCCAGACAGGTTGGTACAGTGGTAACAGGCTAGGCGTTGTCCCACATGTGCATCCCATTGAAAAGGCTACTTTGTTTTGGTTGCGGGTACTGTAGTTCATAAGATAATAATTCGCAAAAGAAATGTGTTTTAAATGCAAATGCAGAAGTATAATATTTTTGAACATTTAGCAGTTGAATGTGGCAAAAAGGCAATATGCACCTTGTCCTTGCATTGTGAGCCACTGTTTATTTTTTTGTGTCCAGCTGAGCTCTGCTCTCACCACATGCCTTCCTCTTCAGGTACGGGAAATGGTGGAAATCATCACCAGAGAGTTCATCCAGATGGCCGGCACTGTAGGAGAGGTAAGGGGAGTAGTTCCCAGAGGGATAAAACTGTACTAATGGATATTGCTTACTGTATGTCGTCAGCATAGTGACTAGAAATTAATCTGAGTTTTGTTGCTGTTTTAAAATGTCTAAATCCAGATGGAGTTGGAGAGGGCCAAGACACAGCTCAAGTCCATGTTGATGATGAACCTGGAGTCACGGCCGGTTATTTTTGAGGATGTGGGGCGCCAAGTTCTCTCCACGGGAAAGAGAAAGCTGCCACACGAACTGTGTACCCTCATAAGTGGGTAGAGAAAATCTGTTAAGATTTAGGCTTAAAACTCGCTGCAGTTTAGAGCGAATCAACATGACACTTTAATGGTATGTTCAGTCTCAGCTCTCAAACAGTTGTTTAGTATTACAGTTCAAGTTGCAGCCAACATAGGTGGACTCCACCACACACCTACTGTATATACTTGGTTGACCAGGGTCCACAGGGGATCTATTCTTGGTCCCCTACTTTTTTTCCCAGTTCACAATATCTCTTCAACAACAACAAAAGAATCACAGTGCGGCGCAATGTAATGGCTGAATGTTGGCCTAATTATGACTTACCCAGATTAGCTTCCCTCCCTCAAACACGGCCAGGGCCGTTTACCACAGCGCCACCCGAGCGCCGAAAATATACTGCTCAAAGAAATGAAGGGAACAAAATGTTCCCTGAATTTATTTGAGTATAGTATACTGTAGTACTGCTCAAAGAAAACTCAAAGAATTAAGGGAACATTTTGTTCCCTTCATTTCTTTGAGCAGTATATTTATATGAACTATTTTAAGCCTAGAACCAAGCCATCCAGGATCCTAGTGAATCATGACCCTAAAACATTTAAAAAATATATATATATTTAATTATATTATACTATATACACACCCTTTTTTGCATTTTCAAATATGTTTTGACACAGAATCAAATCTTTCATGTCCATTTTATGTGACGATTGTCTTTCCAGGCAACGTTACAGCTGGAGACATCAAGAGAGTGACCACCAAGATGCTGCGTGGCAAGCCTGCGGTGGCCGCCCTGGGAGACCTGACTGAGCTGCCCTCCTACGAGCACATCCAGGCGGCTCTGTCCAGCAAGGATGGACGCCTGCCTCGCATGTATCGGCTCTTTAGATAGAAAACAAACACTCCCTGTTCCATTTAATTTATCCAGTCCCCACTGGCAGCATCACTGTATATATATCCTGGACGGCAACAGACGCCGACCCTGTACTCTTGGGGTCCTTGACTTGAAAACATTTGAGAACCACTGATTTGAGGCCTTGTCCTTGCTTCAGAGGTTGACTCACAAACTGTTGCATGGAGGTGTTCACTTTTCCCCAATTCAGAGGACAGACAAAAACCGTCTTTGCAGCACACACAGTAAATGAGTATATGCCGGGGAATGCGTGGTGTCAACAATCTTGTAACTCAACTGTCTACTGTACACGTGTCGACGGCGAGGAGATGTGTATTGTAATCTTCACCACAATATATTGTGAGGGTCTCTGTTTTACCTTAATTCAGTTTTTGTGTTATCCTTAATGGGTGGTTGTTTTGGTTGGTGTTGTTGAAATGTACCAGCAATGGACCTTATCATGCCTTTCTCGAGTATTTGGGGATTTGCATCATCATTTCTTTCCGGTAAACATAAAACACTTTGGGGCTCACGTTCAGTAAATAAGGCTATATATACTGAGTCCTTCCGACTCGAGGCTCTTTGCTGCACGTCATTCCCACTCTCCTGCCTTTGTCTTGTCTACCCATTAGAATATATAATATTTGTATAGGTCTGCATTCAAATCATAAGATTCAAATGCACATTTTGTTTTGGCCATTTCTCCAGCTAGAGTATCTTACTTGATGTCAATGGCCATGTTTGTTCGTTTTGACACGCTTAAAAGCCAGTAAATATATGTAGGTATTGCCATATAAAAGAATACATTTGAAATGGGTTGCGACAGTGAGTTGATGAGAATAGATCTTGACCATAAAACTGTTCTTGGAGAATCGATTTTCCAGTTTCAAAACGTTTATTATGTGGAGTTAAAGTATGTCACAGAGAAGGTGTTCTAGAAAATTAAGTACATAGAGGTCCTGAGGAAACCATGAACAAGACGACACAGGCACTTTTCCCGGAGCGTAATTTGTAGTTTGTTGCTCACCAAGAAGTACTGATTTCTCGTGCTACAGTCATGACAAAATATAAAAAATAAGCTCAACCACTTAAACCCTATTGACCCGCTCCTTTTCCCCCAAAATAACTACAAGTTCACAATACTAGTGTATGTATTGATCTTGCAGATCAGCTATATTTTCACAAAATGCTCTTATTTGTCCAGAATAGGGTGGTTAAGAGAGAATGATACCTGATTCACTGATCTTCATGCAATGAACACGAGAATCAGAATTCCTTTTAGCCGAGTAGTGCAGTGCAAGGGCATTCATATACTCTGCAAAGGGCTTTGTTAAAACATGGCAATGAGCTGAAACCGTTTAGTGGTGTGGGTGGTTTTCAACCTTTTACATATCGAGGTCCGTTATTTATTCTGCATTTGAGCCACAGAGATTCAGCCTCAGACCCAAAACGTAGAATATTATTTTTATTGTTGGATTTTGTCAAATTCCATGCTGTATACAGTAGATGTGATACCATATGACTGATAACGGGTCAATCAAAACAATTTTCTACGTTCTTAATTTAGTAATGCAGGTGTTTAACAATTTAACCCTTGAGAGCGTAAAATGAAACCAGATAAGGGTCCATATTTGGTTTCATTTTACACAGACGAGAGCTAAGATTTATAAGGGTCCATTTGGTTACCAACTCTCCATCATACCTGGGACCACCTGGAACCCCCTCAAGGACCACTGATTGAAAACCACCGGTTTACCGCATTGCGAAACGATCAGCAGATAAAGTGTGTGACTCACAGGCAACTGATGCACAGAACCACTTGGCATTATCCAATCCAGGGCATCACCAGGGGTCATCAAATCAATTAGCATTTTGCTGTACCTGTAAATTGACACTAATGTCTTGTCTTTTTGAAAAGTCGTAAAAGGTTGTTAACTGTGTGAAATAAATAGGTACAGTAATGTGTTGTCATTGCTCCTGCCTGCAGCCATGCCATTCTCAGTAAGCCTTATTGGGGTGCGTGCTGAAAATGGCCGATCCACAAGCTGGTGTCAAGCTGGTTTCACCGCTTGACACCTTCATAACGACGGAATATTAACGAGGCACAAGCATGCAGCTGCTGGGAACTCAAAACCTTGACGTATCCAATGTTTGCTACATCGTCTTGGTAGACGCCGGACGGATGAAACCGATTACACAAGGCATTTGAACAACACTTGACGCACTGTTAGAGAAAAGGGTTAACATAGCGTTATGGTCCTTATCAACCTTGCTCGTTAAATAAAAAAATAATTAGAAAAAACGTTGCAATTATACATTCTTGACGGTTAATCGCTTCACGTCACAGTGTGTGACCGACGAGTCCTGTCTGTGAGAGGGGAGGGGGGACCCAGACGGCGGTGTCTGCGTTGCGTACACATCAGTCTGTCTGACCCCGAGGTCCCTGCCCTTAGGGTGCTGCCAGCAGGGAGGCAAGCATCCACCTCTGCCCCACATTTCAACAGGACACAGTTACCAAAAACCCCCACTAGAGGGCAGCCAACCACTGCTGCTCAGTCACTAGGACTCCTTGGTCTCTGCACTAAGACATCACTTGGTTTCTTTAGTTTGTTTGTGTTCTTGGGGTGGGTTCCCTCCTTCCTGGGTGGTCTCCAGAGAGCGCCCCCCTCTGTCAGGAGACGGAGCAGACGGTGCTGCTGCCCTGGTTCTTCAGGGCCTCCTTCCTCTGCAGCTCTCTGCTGATCCTCCTCCTGATGCCCTCCAGGTAGAGGCTCCGGTCAAACTGGCCTGCACCCAGGGGAATACTGACACAAACACACACACACACACACACAGTCAAATACAAAGCACATGATTATTATTAGGGATGCACTGAATATTCGGCCACCGAATCTATTTGTCCGAATAACAAAAATATGTTTATTAAACAAAAACATACAGTATCACTTACATAACCCCTTTTAAAGGAACACAATGCTTTATTCGCTGAGGCAGGCAGTCGTGTTTCTGTCTTTTCAAACCATTAGGAACAACCCATTTGGCGGTGAGGCATTAATAATGTGGCAGTAAATCTAGTGTTGGGACTCACTTGTCTCTCCCCGGCCGCAGTTTGACCTGGAATGCTCCCATGACGGGCCGGTGGTCCGAGGTCTTGATGCTGGTGCAGCAGGTGTACTTGACCACCTTGATGTCATCTACCTGCCTGTTCCTGAACACTATCCTGTCCTGGAGACACAGGGGAGTCACTGATTGATTGACTGATTGATTGAATACTTTATTCACAAATGTGAACATCACCGAGGTACAGAAAAACACATGGGCTAAAAGGATAGGCCAAAATAGTCCAAAAACTCAATACTGTATGGAGGAGGGAGGACTGTCATTCCAAAACAGGAAAACGGCCATCCGTAAATCCATTACCACATATTTGGTAGCACAACAGAACTGGTAGTTCTGGAACTAGGGGCAGTGGGGCACTAGTTAGAAACACTGGGCACTTTATTGGAAACAAGGATTAGAAAGGGTGTCATCTGACCTTTGGTCATATACTGTATTATGGACCAAAAGTCAAACACACAACAGAGCAACATATCTCCATGTTTTAAACTGTATGTCTTTGATTCTATGCAATCTGGGGGAGGGGTTCCAGGGGGTCCCCACAAAAAGTAATATAGCATCACAATCATTTTAACCGCTATGCATTTATACGTCGACTATTTTTTTTTTTGAATATCTTTTTGCTTTTTTTGCTTTTTTACATAAATCTTCTCTTCTGGGGGTCCTTGGTAAAACCTTTTCAGATGGGGGCCTGCAGGTCCAATACATATAATTTTGGGATCCTTCTTGACATGAAAAGGTTTGAGAAGCACTGCCTTACTGTGTATGAGGGTGTGCGCTGCTTTGACGTTGTGTCATACACATCACAGCCGATGTCAAACTTATAGGTGGGGCGGAAGTGAATGGCAGCCTCCTGGAAGCCTTTGAAGATAGAACCTAGAGAGCATGTCAACACACACACACAAACACAGGAGAGAGGCAAAGGTTAACCAATTAAGCCATATTTTCCAAAATAGTGAAAAAGTAGGAGTCTGTAGAACCAACCGTGTGCTGTGAGACCCCAGACATGCTTACTCGGTTACTCGTTATGTGAAAGTCCTGTGTCCGTGCGTGTCATTATCTGTCTCTCAATCCTTGTCCCCTTTTATGGGCATATTGGTTGGATCGGCAGTTCTACTGAAAGTTTTTGTATTGTACAACTGTACATCAGGGATCTCCATATACGTATGGGCATAAAGGGACAAGGACGGAATGTGATGTCACAGTGTGATGTCACGGATATCCAGGTTGATCTTTGAGGTGATGTCACAACGATGCGATGTCACAATGTCAACAATGTGACAACACCTATAGACTATAGCCATTGAGGTGTTACAGAATGACGGAAGGACATACGGACAAGATGTGATGGTTCTCATAGTTAACTGCGACCGTAACGGTCGCAATAATAATTAGCTTTCAGATTGGTATTTGTGTTTTCCTGACTTTTACCAAACTGTGGTTTCTGAGTGAAAGCAGCGTCAAATTCCTCATTAACCCTCTCTCCCCAACGACCGGGCGTAAGGTAGGGCATTCACGAATAGTAATTTTTAGTATTCGAATTATTCTACCTCAAAGTATTCGAATAGTCGAATATTCGACAGGACTGGCCAAACTGTCAAATATTAAGTAAGCAAGAGGCGAACATTGTGAAAATAGCCGATCTACATGCTCACAACGCCTCGCGTTGCGAGGCGTTGTGACTGGAGCATGTTCACAATATTTATCTGCGGAACCGAGTCACATTAAATGTAATACCTACAATACAAGCCTACAAGTGCTTGTCAGAGTGGGGGTCCCCAGTTCAAATATGTTTATTTTGGGGGTCACAGCCTAAAAAGGTTTGAGAACCCCTGGTATTAACAAATTCATCCACCAGGGGGATTGACAACTCATTCTTATCACTTCCTATCTAGCCAAGCATTATATACTATATATTCTTTAAAGAGAAAACAATAAAAAAATAAAATAAGCGAATATTCGACTTCGGTGAACAACGTCGAATAGTGACTTTGATATTCGAATATTTGGTGAATGCCCAAGCGCAAGGTCGTACCCTCTTTCATCTCCTTGGAGAGCTGGTCGTGCTGCAGCAGGGGGTCCATGTCTGTGCCCACCGTCTGCTTCAGGAGGGCCTCCACGCCCAGCCGCTCTTTACTGAGCCGGAAGTTGAAGTCTCCGAACCAGAAGACCTCGTCGAACCTGGTGGTGACGTCAGCTGAGGCAGGGGGGACAACAAGATGCTTTGAGATTTCCTTTTCAAGACCGCTGTTGAGTACCAGTACTTCACTGTTACTGTCAGGACCCCCAGGGGGGGTCCCCAAATTACTTTGGGGGGGGTCCCCAGATGATTAACTTAATGTGCAACATTGTTTTCTCACTCAAAAGTAAACAAACCAACATAAAATGTAAGTGTATAGAGGGTATATGCACATTTCTAAAGTGACAATTTAAGGACTTTTTAATACCTCTATAGAGTCAGAAATTGTGAAAATAGACGATTTTGCTTAGAAAACTGCAAGAGAAAATCGTGGCTAACATTCAGTTACTGTATGATGCTATGAATGAATAATAACCCAGCTTTTGATTTCAAAGAGACAGTTAAAGAGTTACACTTACTGTCTCCTGAGCAGATTTATTTAAAACTGTGGCCATACATTTTTTATGTCAATATATTCAAAACAAAATAGTATAACAAATATATTGCTTTCTATGCAGTAACTGTTGTGCTAGTCAAGTATTTTTAATTGAATTTGTTTAACACTACACAAGGTTTTCATAAACATCATTTCAGCACACAAAGTATAAATCAAGCGTCATGATTGTCAACACTACTAGGTGGACATACAGACAGACTCACAGGCTGTAGAACGATATGGATTGGTGTCAGGAAGGCTTTTGGGAAGAGCTAGTGCTTCAATAATCTTGTTATAGTCCAGGATCCTTTCATACACTTTGGCATCTCCAGCTGCGAGACAAAGGAAAAAGGATTAGAATCAGTGGCTGTTGTCTGTGATGCTGCAAACTATTCTGATCCACATGTATAAAAACAGACAGCTCCATCTACTGTACAACAAAGAAATAGAATATTGTGTAAAGAAAAGCATTTAGATGCCACTTTGCCACAGCACCCCAAATCATCCCTTACTGTGGAAACTTCACACTGGACTTCAAAATGTTGACATTTCACTAAATCCTTGTTTTGAGTAGTCTCCTATAATATTGTAATATTTTGAGATATGGATTTTTTATATTCATGAGCTGTATGCCATAAAAATTCAAAATGAAAACAAAAAAGGTTTTGAATATTTCACTCCATGCGCAATGTACAGTATCTAGAATATATGAAAGTTTCAATTTTTGAATTATATTACACAACATTCTATTTTTTATATACAGTATAGAGTAGAATGATGGAAAGAATACTTTCTATCATTCTCACAGGTAAAGTGGGAGGTGATGAAGAGGAAGGACGTCCCAAAGAAGGTGAAGGCCACGCCCACGGCGCCTTTGGTCTTGATCTGGGAGATGATCCTGGTGGTGACCGTGGCGTGCTCCACCTCTGTGTGGCGGACAGAAACAACAATACATTCACCTCTGTGTTAGGCCCAGTGGACAGTAACAACAAATACTTTTACTGAGCTTGTTAGGATCCTTTAGGATTTTAAAGATTCCGGTTCCATAATGATTCCCTCTTAATGGTTCCAATTCCACGGTTCCCTTTAACGATTCCTATAGGGGGTTCCAAATGGACCTGTGGGTCAGTAACTCTGAGTGTACAAATGGAATTTGGGACCAAATTTGGATCCAAATGAACCATTTGTACACTCTCTGGGTTACAGTGGAACCACCGGTATTGTAATTGTGTAGCGGGTCCGCGTCAATATGCTGAAGGGCCGGTGTTCCGACCACCTAAACCTGACCTTAACCTCAGTCAAACTAACGCTGGTGAATGCTAACCTGGTGAAATGCTAACCTGCTGACGCTGGTCAATGCTAACCTGGTGAATGTTAACCTGGTCGGTAAACCTGACCTTAACCTCAGTCAAACTAACGCTGGTGAATGCTAACCTGGTGAAATGCTAACCTGCTGACGCTGGTCAATGCTAACCTGGTGAATGTTAACCTGGTCGGACCAACAGCCCGTCGGTATTACGGGTGGACCCCTGTGTAGCAGACATGAAGTCCACATTACAGTACCAGCACTGACGGTGTGATATCAAGCAGTTCCAGAAACAGTTCTTAATGTGATGGAACAGATTCTGGTTCCTGGATGTTGGTTCCGGGTTCCCGACTCTACGTAGTGCTGACCTGAGCAGAACCAGATGAGGTCTCTCCTGATGAACACAGTGAGGTACAGGACACCGTGTGCTGCTGCGTACAGCATGACGTAATAGGGTCCCAGAGTCTCTTGGAGACGGGTCTCCCATTCCCTCCTGTGGACACAAGCACACACACATGCATGCGCACGGCACGGGCACAAATCCATGCATGTGGACACAACACAAACAAGTTATTGCCAACAATTTTGTAAATGCATTTGATCTTATGCCATTTCTGCCATTAATAACCCTAACCCTAAATTGTTGCACCAAAAATGGCACATCTATAACCTCACATCGCTTGCACACAAACAAGCAATGTTTTGCCTTTTCTGCCCTTGTGAGCTGAGCTTATAGATCTGCTATTTTTGGTGCATGACTTTATTTAAATAACCCTTGGCCTAACCCGACCTAAATCCTTTCCTAAATTTTAAGTGTAACTCTAAAAACCTTTTTAACCAATAAAACAACCATTTCTCTTGTGAGGGTGAAGAAAGTTGTCCTCAAACAGAATATTTCTCAGATTCTACTATAGTTGTGGGGACATTTGGCCCTCACACGTATATCAATACAACAAACACACACACATACCGGTACACACCTGTGTAAAACTCCAGCTATCATCATGTCAGTGGGTGTACAAGAATTTAGCATCATAGAGTCACACTCACACTGCAAAAGCAGGTCCTTTTTTAACCCATTTAGACCTGAAAGGCATCTGTCTGTATCACTTCAACCATTATTTTATACTTTGGCTATGCGCTATGAGCATGTAGATCTGCTATTTTTTGAAAAATCTTGAAAATGTGTGGAAATCTTTGAATATATATATTTTTAGAGCGAACATTTGTAACTTAAATATTTCTTTCTCTGGGTCCCTGGAACAAAACATTTTGAAATGGGGGTCCGTGGCCTTACTGGCCAAATACATACAATTTACGTCTTGGAGTGTGTACCTGTCAGGACAGCCTTCCTGGACACCGACAATGTAAAAGTCTTGTGCAAAGTCAGAGTCGGTGGGAAGCAGCAGGTCATCCAGGTTGTTTGGAAGACCCTGATGAAAATGCAACCATAGTGTAGTTAGTTAGGTGAACCCCAAATGTGCCGGGAGGGATATGTGTGTGTTTCAACAAATAGCCGCAGAGTAGGGCTGGGCAATTAACCGAAAATATATCAAAACAGATATTTAGAAACAATAACGGACTTATAACACCAACGAATCAACAATTATATTCTCAAATCAAATCTATTAGCCTGAATCACACTTTGTTGTACGATGGTGGTGTTCAAAAATAATTACAGTAGCCAATCTAAAAATTCACAATGCACCGTGAAAACATTGTAGATCTGCTATTTTCACAATGTTTGTCTTTCTTTTTAATTGTCATTCCTTAGTCATAATCGAGGCAGAAGTTTGAAATAATGCTGATTATATTGACTTGTCAAAGTGGTGTCGCCCAGTCCTATACCGCAGAGCCCGTACGTACCTTCTCCCCCTGCATGTTCCAGGTGGCGATGTAGATGCCCACCCTCCTGTCGGGGAAGTAGCGGTCCAGCTCCTCAGCCCCCAGCAGGGCGCCGTTCCCCAGCACGCTGCCCTCCAGAAAGCTCCTGTCAGGGAGACGGAGAGCGTGGCGTCATCAGTAAAAGAGCGACGAGTATATCGGGGGCAATGGTCGGCCAGCCAACGTCCATTCAGCGGGTGCAAGCTCAAAAGTGTGTTTATATATATTTTTTTTATTTTTATACTTTTTACAAAATAATGTCTGCCTGCATCTCAGAATCTCCCCTGCCAAGAAGCAGCTCATTACTGAGCCCCCATCTTAAGCTGTGCTAAACAAGCACCGTCTCTCAAATTGTATTTGAAGATAGCAGATCTTCAAGCTCACAAGCTTTTTTGATTGATTTATTGATGTATTGATTGAATACTTTATTAGGTCAGAAATGTAATGTAAACAGCACAGAGATACAGAAAGACATATAGGCTAAGAGGAAAAGGTCTTGGGGACTTGTTTCCATTGTGGTCCCATGTATTTCATTCATTCAAAGCTTGTGTGCTTGTAGAGCGGAATCAAATGATGAACATGAGGTACAGCAGCAGTGGTTCTCGAAGTAGGGTCCGGGGACTTTTAGGGATCCCCAGCATCATTTGTTAAAATAACATCACAACCGGTTTAATCACTCTAACCCTATTTTATACCTCAGCTATTCAAAAGTACAAGAGTATATTATTAGCCACGCAACACTGGTGTACGATGAAGTAGTAAAACATTTATTTAGCTGGATAATCCCCACACACACACACACACACACACACACACACACACACCACCTCCACTCTCCCACTTTCCCATTGTCTCTGACAGCGACTGAGCTTTTTCCGCTTTACACGTGCAACCAGGGGTGTCACACCAAATTCTGGGCCCTTGGTACAAGGATTCATTGAGGGCCCCCGATGAATGTTCTTCATAGGGGGATGGGTTTTACCCCATTTAGACTGCATGGGAACACATTTATTACGCATTATGTTGTGCTTTAACTATAGAAAAATAGCAGATCGCAGATCTACAAGCTACAAGCTTGTAGATCTGCTATTTTTGAAAGTCTTTCCTTCTAAGGTTTTTTGAAAAACCTATGTTTCTGTCATTGGTGCTCAAAATATTTCACGTGAAGGACCCCCAAAATGATATGTATTTGGCCGTGGACCCCCATCTCAAAATATTGAGTTCAAGGGACCCCCAGAAGCAAACTTTGAGTTACAAAATGTTTGCTTAAAAAATACATATATTCAAAGATTTGCACACATTTTCAGGACTTGTATATATGTGTTATTTAAAAGTATAAAATAACTAAGGCCCCTCCACTTTGGGCCCTAGTAACTCAGTCCCACACTCCCACTTTCCCCCCCGTTGTGACGCCCCTGTGTGCAACCAAGCCTCTGAGGCCTTCGTTAAGGGGGAGAGAACAGAGAACTGGCACCGGCGCGGCCGCATCGCTGCACCCCAGCCTCCGTCTCCAGGTGTGTTGTGCACTAATGGAGCACTCCTATTGGCTGGTGGACTAAGGGAGATTAAAGCGCCTGGCGGAAAAACATGCAAGCGCACAGCATCATTCGGAACGCACCTGAAAACCAAATCACACACACATGCTCTACATCGCTGCTGTTGGGTGGCATATCTCCATGTTTGAAGTTTTGTTCTTTTTCTTTCATAAATGAATGCCCAACTTCGTCATACAAAAATGTAAATAAATGAAAACATCTGAAGATTTGGCAAATATGGGGCTGCTTTATCACCAGAGGCATTTCTTTATTCCGCCCCTTGAAAATGCAGGTTCCACACAGAGATTCCAGACTAATTATTTCTATGTATTGATATCAGTCTGGCCATGATAACGTAATCTCAAGTAAAGAAGAGGTTCGTATCGTATCGCGGAGATTACATTTATCGTGATATCGTCCTCCGCCATGCACTGGGATCAATTCACCTTTTATTTGCCGAGCTGAATATCCGGTACCACTTAAACCCTCTATAGGTACTCAGTGATGTTGCTAGGTTTTCAATGTAATGGGTCCCAGGTGCTCATTCAAATGGGTCCCATAATTCTTTTATGGGTCCCGTGACGACACACGCATTATAGCGGTGAAAACATCACAAAGGACTTTGATTTAAACTTATAGTGGTAAATAGCTACGTGTATGTAGTTAATAAAGGACAGAAGCATGGATTTACAAGATGATCTCAATCATCTCATCAATAATGTCAGAACACACAGCTGTGGAGACTCCACCACATGCAGCTCAGCTGGTGCAGTGAAATGACTGATAGCAAGAAGGATAGTTGTATGTGTCCCATGGATGCAGTGATGCTTAGTTTAATGAGTCCTTTATTAAAAATAAGCGCCAGGGATGCAGGATGCAGGGCTAATATACGTATTTGATACAGTCTTTTTTCACTCTATCAAATGTCTTTGCCAAAAAATAGCCGATCTACAAGCTCACAACGTGTCGCAGCTTGTAGATCGGCTGTTTTTTGGCAAATGTTCCGCTCCAGGATAATGGATTTTGATTATCGCGATAATATTGTGAATTTCTTTTGTCACAATAATCGTGTTATGAAATTTTCATATTGTCCCATTCCTACAACCTACACACATGTAGAACATGCACCGGCGTTGCACCGCTGTCCTGTACCTGTTCCTGACGTCCTGTGGTCTGATGGGGTTGAGCACACTCAGCGTGGACTTCATGGAGCTGACCGAGGCGCTGTCCGACGACATGCTCTCCATCAGCCGGCTGTCACTCAGGTTCCGGTGCAGCCGTGGCTCCCCGCGGCCTCCGCCTCTGGCGCCGCCGTAGTCCGCGGCACAGTCCCTGTCCACGCGGTTAGCCGTTCTTAAGGTGGCCGACGCGAAGCTCTTCTCCAGCGCGGGCAGAGGCCCCGTCGGCTGCACAGGAGACAGGCGCACCTTGGCGGACCTCACCCCCCGGTCCCCTGTGGGCAGGCCTGTTTTTTAGTCTTCTGAAATTGTTTAGTCTTAGTCTAGTCGTAGCCAACTGAATGTCAACATCGTAAGACTTTTAGTCTTAGTTTTAATGCAATGTTAATTTTGACAGCAGGCCTGTCACAATTATATGGCAATTAATCATCAACCAAAACCTTGACAGTTGACATCCCTACCTGTGTGGTCATGTTGTGGTGGGTTGTTACCTGTGTGGTGGTGGGGTGGGTTGTTATGTGTGTGGTGGTGGGGTGGGTTGTTACCTGTGTGATCGTGGGGTGGATTGCGAGGCCCCGTCATCTCGTACTCCGACAGACTGTGGCCCCTGGCCCGGAGCTCAGGAGGGCCAATGGGAGACACGGCGAGGCCCTTGCCATTCCTGGACTTGGCGGCACCGCTGAGGGTGAACCCCATCGCCTGGTCCTCCTTAAAGGCAAGGCAAGGCAAGTTTACTTGTAATACAGCATATTTCAGCAACAAGGCCATTCAATGTGCCTTACATAAAACATTAATAAAAGAACCAGACCTTGAGGGAGTCTGTGGAAGAGCCGGTGGTCTCGGCGGGGTCGGTCAGACTCTCCTGGCTGTTCCTCAGCCGCCTGCCTCTCACCGTCTCCTCCGCCGAGCCGTCCCTGCCGGCCTTCGCCAACCCGGCTGGTCTGGGCCGAGAGGGGGGGTGGGGCTGGGGGTGAGGAGGACCTTTTTCTGGGTGTTGTTCGGAAACCTGGAGCAGTTGTGGAAAGTAACAGAACAGTACATTTACTCAAGTACTGTACTTAAATACAATTTTGAGGGACATTTAATTCAACTCAAAACTTGAATTACTAGTTATATACATATTGTATATTTAAATTATGAATGCAATGGGACCTTTTCCACCAAAAGAACCTTAGTTCAAGAAGCAGTGCCGTTCATCTTTCTTGGAACCTTGGTTCGTTCTTGCGAACCGGCTTGCGTTTCCACCAGATTGAACCAGAGCCATTGTCCCCCAGTTCAGATGGTGGTTCACTAGAAACACCAAGGATTTTGTGGTTCCCGTTCCAAACCAGCTTTTAAGGTTCAGAACCAAATCGGTTCTAGTGGAAAAGCTCACCTCTGGTTCATCCCATAGGCGGGAGAAGGAACCCGAACCGGTTCTTTGCCGGTCGAAAAGCGCCCCTGAGTCTAAGTGAAATAAAAATGGACAAGAACAATAGTCTAGTTTTTTGTAAAAGGACTTTTACTGGTAACAGAGCACTTCTAACATTGTGGCATTGCTACTAAAGTATATATACCGGTATACATATTTAAATCCAAGTTCTACTTCAAGTTCCACCACTGACCTGGAGGGGTCTGAGGGCATCCTTCAGGTCTTTGCAGGTTTTGGGGTCGACTAAGGGTGCTTTGAGCAGCCTGTTGACCACCAAGCTTCCTCCTCCTCCTCCTCTTGCGGAGTGAGCAGTGCTACTGAGGGGGTAGGGGTTGCTGTCCTCCCCATTCTCAGTCATCCTCACATCCTGACCCACACCTGCTGCAGTCAGCTGGACGCCACTTGTCTCGCTGCCGGTTGCCAGCTAACAGAAGCCTGAAGAGAAGGATAAAGTTAGACTCACAATGGTTGTATTGCTTCTTAAAGTGGGCTTTGGGGAACCCCCAGGGGTCTATGAGGGGGTTCTAGGGTTTCCCCAGCTAATGGCTGATGGGAGGGAAACGTATAGATCTTTTTTTTTTCTTTTTTTTTCAGTTCCGAACAAACTTATGAACGTATGAATGAACCAATTCATTTTCAGTGGAAACACTTTGAACTGGTCCAATATTAGGCGGGGGGGAATAAAAGAACTGAACCGGTTCAACCTCGGTGGAAAAGGGGCCAGAGAGCGTGCACCTGGAACCAAATGGACCCGACCCGAGTGTCCATTCCAGAGTTAAAAATTACACTATTGGATCAGATGGGGGTCCGTAAACTAAAGGCATATCAAACTGGGGGGGGCCTTGAAGTTTAAAAAGAAAAAAGTTTGAGAATCACTGATGGAGGCTATAATGCATGGTTACATGGAAGTGGGCTCACACTTCAGGAACAACATAGTCGAACGGTGGACCCCCAGTGGGGGTAACATTAACGTTGTTTAAAGTCCTATGGTCTCCTGCACAATTCCAATTCCCAACACAGGCATTTTCGACTCTATCATACATTAGTTACTGCATTACTAAGTTAAGTTAACAACGTTAGGTATATGACACTATAGGGGTTTAGGGTAATCTACTAAATATTTTGTATTTTTATTCCAGATTTTTAACTGTTACATGATTTACATGATTCTATGAATTGAGTACAGAAGGACCTCGATGTAAACAAGCCTTTCTTCTTGGGTTTAAATCAGTAGACCATGTATCTGAACTGTACTGTACTTTTCCTATGCAAACTTCTAGTTCTCTAATCAATCAATCAATACAGGCTAGTGGTTTCAAGGCTTAAGAAAACACGAAGCCAGCACAATAATTTGAAAGTGATGAAGAGAAGTAGAAACAGTAATAGTCTAGTATATATTGATCAGATCATCAGCCAGTGATCAATGCTTATTGACAGTGACACACCCGGCTTTATAAGTTCATTTTAAATCGCTAGCAAAGTTAGCACGCTGCTAATGTTGACAATATAGTTGATCATAAACACCATGAAAAGTATTTTTATTTACTTAATCTCCCGTTCAGTTACCTCGGACCATGGCAGAGGGAACAGCCGCTGTTTAACCTGGCTATTTGGGGTTATTTCCAGAGGGAATACTGCCTGTTCGGGCAAACGGATTAGCTAGCTAACGTTAGCTTTGATGACAGCAGATATACTTCCTTAGCAACGTTTGACAACATGCTGTGTTACCAAGAGAGGAACATGGCTCACAGCGCCACCTTGTGGTGAAGGCCTCGGCGTACATGCCACTCAAACGGGTCCGTTGAGCTGACCTACATTCAGTGGTGGAAAAAGTATCAATACTGCAATGTAGAAATACTCCATTATAAAGTCCGGAATTCAAAATGTTCTTTTGAATCAAATTAGTTAAAGTACAAAAGCATTGTTATCACAATGTAGACTACTTAAAGTAGGCTACAAAAGTAGAAAGTACTCATTATGCAGAATGTCCCATTTCAAGTTTTCAAATGTAGGCTTATAACATTTTTTGAAAATAGCAGATCTACAAGCTCAGTGTGAGCTTGTAGATCAGATTTTTTCAAATGGCCAAAATGTAGGGCTGAAGTGGTTAATGTATGTTCTGTAATAATAATCAAAATCTAAAAAGTAACTAGTAAAGGTTTCAAATAATTGTAGTGGAGTAACGTACAATATTTGCCTCTGAGATGTAATGAAGTAGATGTAAAAGTAACAGTGAAGTAAAAGTGCTACTTGAGCAAAGGTACTTAGTTACTTTACACCACTGACTACATACGAAGAGTAGCATACAGTGATAGAATCAGTACTCTGTTTTTTTACTAAATCAAATGGAAATGGACCCTTACATGTCCACATGGTTCCATATAAACTCTCAGAGTTAAGATGAACAGATAAAAAATATCTGTCTCCATTCAAGTGGATGGTAAGATACAGATAAAAAAATATCTGTCACACTTGAATGGAGACAGATATTTTGTATCTGTTTATCTGGTCCAGTGGGAATGGGCCTTTAAGCTAATGAAACAGTGAATGTAGTGTCAATCTGTCATAGTAAACGAGTGTCATACATTATTCTAAAGAAAACCTGGAGACCTAAGTAATTATTATTATCAAAATAATAATATTATAATGGTGTGTAAAAAATAAAATCTATACGTTTCCACGAGCAAGACCAAGTCTTGCCACAGACACATTTGTCTGTGTACGGACATCATTTTTATTGATGACCCCTGGATAGAATTCAACCATTGGGTGTCACAGGGCTACTGTACACACAGCACCAACACAGCCAAGCACACAATTCAGACTAGATTGTGTATCATTATTATTGATCACAGGAAGAGGATATCCCATTTGAAATAAATAAAGCCTGCATCTTATGATGATGTACCTTTTTGTGTATGTCAAGGACAAGGACAGCTAGTTTGGTATGCACAACTCTAGAGTCACACATAAATGTTTATGAAAACAATGCTTAGGCAACTATTTTTATTATGAAAATGATTCTGTAATGTGAATCTTTATATATATATATATATATATATATATATATATATATATATATATATATATATATAATATATATATTGAAATATTTTATCTAATATATTTTATTTCTATTTAACTTACATCAGTCAAATATCAAATAGGCTTATAGTCACTGATACAGGTGGTTTTACCTTGCTTTTCACTTAAACCCATGTTATTACGGTACTGTAGATATAACGCAATAATCATTATTGTAACCTCCTATTATTCTATTCAATGTGACATTTTAATGGCATGTCTGCCTATGCAGTAGTAGCGGATAGGAGGGATTATTGTCCTACCAACATTACACAGTCAAATGTGTTAATCTAAATATGAGCCTGCACACATGGGACCAAATAGACCCTTCCATGTGGTCTCAGTTCAATTAAACCTCAGGATTTGTTTGTGTACCGTTGTATTGAGCTCTGCAAACTTGGCACAATGGTGCGCTATTCAGCCAGTGCACCCAAACAACAAACACATTGCGTGTCACGCCGAACGTGGACGAACAATGTCAAGGTGTGACAACAAACAGCTGATTGTTAACCCTTTCAAAGCGGGCTTTGTGTGGGCCTACTGAATACGAGAAATGATCGTTGAAAGAAAGGCCTTTTTTTATATACAGTACATTTGCATCGGCCTGGCCCCAGGGTAACGTGGCCTGCTGCGGGCCTCCGTTGCTCTATGGATTTCTATGGCATGTTGCTGGCTCAGGGCTTTTTTTAGGACAAAAGGCCAGTGTGGTGGGTCAGGTATAAAAGGAAACTGTTAACCAGATAGGGTACAGTTCAGCTCAGGAGCAAGAGAACCAGCAGCAGCACCAGCAGCCCACTGACCAGCAACATGACCTCCACTGGAATGAACATGATGAGCAAGGTACTGTAAACGCTCCCTGAATCATTATAGGCTCTTTTCCACTACGAAGGGTAACCATAACCCAGAGCCTGCCATGGCCTAACACTTAAGTTTTGGGAAATTTCTGTTTAGATAACCACAACTAGCACTGAAGAGTGGTCATTTCATACATTCAAATATCAGCCAGTTTCACACAGAGCTGAACTGAATCAGTCTGAATTTGAACACATACTGTAACTACACACAGTAAAAAAAACCTGAGGGTTAATGCAACTCTGAGCGTGTAAAAAATGGATCCAAAGGAACCCAATGCTAACCGGGACCTCTCCCACCACCACTCCCGCAGATCATCTTCTACGAGGAGAGGAACTTCCAGGGCCGCTCCTATGAGTGCATGAGCGACTGTCCCGACATGTCCTCCTACCTGAGCAGGTGCCACTCCTGCAGGGTGGAGAGGGGCTGCTTCATGGTCTACGACCGCTCCAACTACATGGGCAACCAGTACTTCATGAGGAGGGGCGAGTACGCCGACTACATGAGCATGATGGGCATGAGCGACCACATCAAGTCCTGCCGCATGATTCCCATGGTAAGTAGGGCTGCAACGAGCCCGGTTATTTTCTGCGATTGCTTTAAATTGAATAATCGAGAAGCTGAATGATCACCCCAGAATTGGAACGCTAGGGTTAATGTTTAAAGCTTAAAACAAAGCTACATTCAGATACAAGTCCAACCCACTCTCCCTGTGATCCACAGCACAGGGGCAACTACAGGATGAAGATCTACGAGAGGGAGAACTTCGGAGGCCAGAGTTTCGAGCTGATGGATGACTGTGACAACATCATGGACCGCTACCGCATGAACAACTGCATGTCCTGCAACGTGATGGACGGCCACTGGCTGATGTACGAGCAGCCCAACTACAGGGGCAGGATGATGTACATGAGGCCCGGAGAGTACAGGAACTTCATGAACATGGGCATGAGCAGCGGCATGAGGTTCATGAGCATGAAGCGCATCATGGACTCCTGCTACTAGACTCTCTTTGCACTGAATAAAACTGTCATGAACTAAGCTGCTTTCAAGTTTTGACGTGTGTTCTTTGTTCACCTAGTTCCTCATGTGTTGCCATGTGTGCCTCCTTGGTGACATTCAAGAGCTGTAATGAGATATAGAAATATTGACGTTGGACAGTCAACACACCTGTTTCTGGCCTGCATGGCCAGACAGAAATTTTCCTTTAGCCCATTTCACATATAACCAACCCTTTCAACCTGGCTCGGTGGCATCCCTATGTTTGTCATCAAAATGTACACATCTCTTTTCCCAAAAATAGCATTTCTACAAGCACTCTCTCTCTCTCTCTCTCTCTCTCTCTCTCTCTCTCTCTCTCTCTCTCTCTCTCTCTCCCCCCCCCCCCCCTCACTCTGGTTCCACCAGAGAGAGGGGCCAATCCGGCGAGCGAGGGGGGAATCGATGCCGCTGATATGAGCTCGAGCCTAATGAGGATCAGAAACATCTTAATAAAGACCCATAATCCACCACTTAATCCCTCATTACAGAAGCATCTGCATTCACTGGCCCCACTGCAGCGGTGACGGCACATTCCAGGCCCATTGTTCTGCCGCTCACCCAGGACTCTACCCCCCCCCCCCCCCCCCCCCCCCCCTCTCCTCCTCCCTCCTCCCCGGTATTGTCTGTTATATTTGATCCCGTCTCATTAGACTTTGAGACAAGATGAGCTGACGGCCCTGAAAAATAGTGCTTTTGTGCGCACTTCTGTGTTATCTGCCGTCTGAAATGGAAAATGAGACATATGCTTAATGAGCACGAGATGGACTGGGACCTGAGAGCCCATAGTTGAGGATAGATAGTGTGGGGAGTTTTACTTGTGCTTTTATAAGCGACACGCTTCCCAGTTCCCACGCAATGTCACAATAATTATGACTTCTGGAAGTGCGAAATTGTTCGAAAGTGGGCCATGCAGGCTGGCAGATTTAGTCTGAATGCTGGATAATGCTGCCAAGAGGATCTGTTGTATTATCACGTTGGGCTCAGCACCAACTCACAAAGTTGAAGAAGTTATAGGATGTTGACATTATAAGCAGTGAAAGGAAAGCACTCAAAGCAGAGATCACTGATAATAACTGACAATTTGACAGATTCTGGTTGCATTTCCCTATATTATTCAATAGAGCATATACGAACAGAAGTGTGTTGAAACATTCCAATACAGTAAGTAGGACTAGGCCACAAAATGACAATTTAGGCATTTAGCAGATGCTTTTACAGTAAGTAGGTCAGAGCGGTTTATTGTCGGTAACAGCCGAGAATGTGGTAACCTATCCTCGTTACAATGCACTCGACCCTATGGAGATGGATTGCTGAGGTGGAGCGCCACACCAACCATCAGCTCCCAGTACTTTCCTCATAACTTGCCGCACACAAGTGTTCATACGCTATACTCATACGCTGAGTGTTGTCAAGCAAACACCAACTAAATCGCATTCATAGTGTATTCATAGAGGTGCCAACTTGCGCCTAGTGCACAAGTAGGTCATGTACAGTATGCATGGCCTACTTGTGTGCCAGCAGAGCGCGCCATGAGGTGCGCTCACCCCTGGAATCACCAGGAATGCAGGTATCTCATTGGCTGTTAATGATGACGTTACTAGAAATGTTGTTCCCTGATTGGGCTATACAGGCTTAAACAAAGAAGGACACCGACATATACATACCCAGCCAATCGCAGTACATTTGCGCTCTGCTGGCGCAAGTAACTAATATCTATAAAAAAGGTAACAAGATGGAGTCTGAAACCGTGGGTTTTCCCTCAGACTGTTTTGGAAAATGGGGAGGGAGAAGAGTCTCGGATGCTTGCATAGGCGTCGTAGGGAAGAGACGGACAGACATCCTGTGTTAACTGAAGTGTGTGGGAAGGGGTGTAGCCTAGGGGGGTGGATGGAATCCTGAATCTAAGGTGATGCCCTTGATTGCCTTGTAGGCCATCCAGTGTTTTGAATTCAAAGCAGGCAGCAACCAGATTCAGAAGCCAGTGAAGGGAATGCAAAAGAGACATGATAATATGTGTATGTGTGGGGGGTGTTAAATAGCAGGCGTGGCACGGCATCTTGAAGGGATGCTAGGCAGACTCATTGGTGAGGAAGGGTCTAAAATAAATGCAGACGTATAGCGTAAAACTTTTTCTTTTTTATCCCACTCTTTTTCTTTTCTCCTCTACACTGTACTTGTGTTAGTGTGGTTACCCTAACAGGGTAACCAGACTATAGTACTTGTCCGACTTTCTTTACATCTTTACATACAGTAGGCTATTTCTAGTTTTATGTATCCTCCGGTCATTTTATATATTTTGAGCGGTGGTTACACCGTCTCCTATACGTGGCCGTGTGTGTATGCGTCCGTCCGTCCGTGTGTGTGTGTCTGTATGTAGCCTGCAGGCCTGCAGTACCTTTTATGACCACACATGTTAAGGGAGGGGCGCTGTTGTTCAGGCCAGGCCAGACCAGGCACACACACACACACACGCACGCGCACACACACACACACACACACACACACACACACACACAGGGGGGAAGGGGGGGGGGGGGGGGGGGGTAAACCACCGCTCAGTTCACACGGGTGTGATTTTTTTATTTGCCTGATGTTTTGTGTAAAGCACATTGAATTGCCTTGTTGTTTAAATTATACAAAGAAAATTGCCTTGCCTTGCCTACAGTGTGTGTGTGTGTGTGTGTGTGTGTGTGCGTGCGTGCGTGCGTGCGTGCGTGCGTGCGTGTGTGTGTTGAAGGACAGATGACTGTCCAGGACACAAGGTTATAGCTGCAGGACCACTCCCAGGCTCTGGCAGTTGGAACAGAAACCACCAGGGTGTCGTCAATGGAAATGGAAAGATGTTGTAGCGGGCAGTACTTTCCAGGGAAGAAAAGAAGCTCGGTAGTTGGGGAGGTGCTGGGAAGACATCCACTGTGAGATTTGAGCCAGGCTCTTCAACCCGTTTGGCAGAGGGAGGAAGGGAAGAAGAAAAAGCTTTGAACGTCATCAGCGTAAAGGCCTCATACCCCAACCAAACACAAACGTTGTGATATTGCTTGAAAGCTTGTGAGCAGAGATGAAAGACATTAAATCAATCCACATGTGTACATAGTGTTTACCCACCATTTCTCCCATTCTTATATTTTCTCTTATTCGACTGTAACTCCCTCTTCTTTTTCGTTTTCTCTCCAATTCTTTTCCCTGTTGCTCTCCTTCAATTCCGTCCCCCCGGTAGGCCTAAGAAAACATATAACCTAACCCTGTGAGTGGGAACAACTGTACCAAGCAGCTCTGTGAAATCCTACCCACTAACAAAGGAAGACACGAATGCTCTAATTTACTCTAACGAAGGAGGTTAATGTGGAATTATGTGCCGGGAGACGGAGTGAAATCTTTCTTTCTTTAGGTGGGGCTTCAAGTCGAGATGCTCCATGATGTGAGGGTCGGATAATTAGCCCACTGCCGGAGAGGAGACAGATGATTCTAGTGCTCACTCTTCATTACGGACGTGAGCAGAGGGTGGAGGGGGGATAAAATATAACAAATAAAACTCATTAAGGGTGTCCGTGTGCCTAAACCGCTGCAGTGTGCTAACGCACAGCATGATTAGCCCGGGTCAGGGGAGCCATCGTTATTCTGCCTGGATATGAATGCAGATCAAAGTCGGCTGTATAGCTCATTGTCTTTTAACCTGAGGAGAATCACAACATAAGAGCTCCCTATTTGGCAGGTTTCCATTTCTACCCCAGATCACTCCCATGTGGACACCCAGAAAATCATTGCACGTAGAGAGCGAAAAGCTGAAGTTTTGTGGTGTAAAGTCTAGAAAATTATTCATACAATGAAGCACCCTTGGCACATGCCTGCCGTGGAGAATATGGCATTAGTGTTTTAATGCTGGGGAAAAGAAAATGCAATGGTTCATTTATTTTGTTGTGTTAAGCGTAAGGAAAAGTATATTTTCTGGGTGCAATAAGTCTGGGGTTGCCAAATATTTTCAGCTTGAGACCCAAAAGGTACATTTTGTGTCTCCCTGGGACCCAAATGTATACAAAAATACATTAGGCCTATGAATAAACCACTTAAGCCAATCTACAAGCTCACAGCGCATCGCACTGTGATGCACTGTGAACTTGTAGATCTGCCCTTTTCACTATTTCTTAAATGTTTGAAAAATGTATCGGAATTTGTATTTTATTTTATTTTACATATGAAATTTGTTTGTTTGTTCCCTTGTTTGGGAAACACTGCAATATGTCACAACCTGAAGCATTTACGAATGTGGAGGTTAAACCACTGCAGTCTGAAAGAGGAACACCAAACTGACATGCCACTCATGAACCGTTGTTGAGATGGTGTCTAAATCATGAACATAAACAGATACATGAGTTATTATGAAGTTGTTATGAGGCCACTGGCCACACTTGTCTGGGCCTGTCAGACTGCAACCCCTCAGTTTGTTCAAAATAATGTTTTGTTATTTTTCTTTTTTGATGATTGCTATCAGTGATCCTAATCATTGCTACAGTATGTATAGTACAGGGTCAGGATACCAATATAGAGTGTATGCGCATGCATAACGTGAATGGCAAATCGAGTGTCAAAGTGAGTTTAACGTCATTTAATGCAACTAGAAGCTGGGCCGCCCTTCGGGCGGCCCAGCGTCTAGTCGGCGACCTGGCCAACTCGGAACAATGTAAATAGGGAATGAATGCCCCGCCCTTTAATGCAAACCCCATTATACCTGTTTTCATAGGACCCGTTTTGACCATTTGTCTGCCTGTGTCCATTTATGCCCATATATGGAGATATCTGTATCTGTCTGTCTGTCGGTGTCCATTTTATGTCCATATATGGAGATCACTGCAGTTATAGTTCTGGGTCCATTTTATGCCCATATATGCCCATATATGGAGATATCTGTCTATCTGCGTCCATTTTATGCCCATATATGGAGATCTCTGTATCTGTCTGTCTGTGTCCCTTTTATGCCCGTATATGGAGATCTTTGTGATTCTGCATCCATTGTATGCCCATATATGCCATATATGGAGATATATGTTTATCTGCGTCCATTTTATGCCCATATATGAGATTTCTGTCGCTTTTTCAAACAGATGGTCAAAACGGGTCCTATGACAACAGGTATAATGGGGTTTGCATTAAAGGGGGAGGCACAGACAGATACAGAGATCTCCATAATGGGAATAAAGGGACACAGACAAACAGATGGAGGAGGAGACAAACTTAATGCAAACCCCATTATACCTGTTGTCATAGGACCCGTTTTGACCATCTGTTTGCCTGTGTCCATTTATGCCCATATATGGAGATATCTGTATCTGTCTGTCTGCGTCCACTTTATGCCCATATATGGAGATCTTTGACCATCTGTTTGCCTGTGTCCATTTATGCTCATATATGGAGATATCTGTATTTGTCTGAGATCTTTGACCATCTGTTTGCCTGTGTCCATTTATGCTCATATATGGAGATATCTGTATTTGTCTGTCTGCATCCATTTTATGCCCATAAATGGAGATCTATGCAGACACAGTGCCAGTTCCGGAAAATCCTGATGTCAGACATCAGAATCCGAACCTTTCGTGCTGGTTCCAGAAAATCGTGTATCGGGTCGGGTCGGGTCGAGGCCGAGCACTGCACTACCTGCTGCGGTGGGGAATGCACGTGCCGAATTTGAAATAGGGAATGAATGCCCCACCCTTTAATGCAAACCCCATGAATGCCCCACCCTTTAATGCAAACCCCAATATACCTGTTGTCATAGGACCCGTTTTGACCATCTGTTTGTCTTTGTCCACTTATGCCCATATATGAAGATCTCTGCACACACAGTACCGGTTGCAGAAAACTCTGATGTCAGACTTTATGCCCATATCTGGAGAACGCGCGTGCCGGTGGGAAGAAGGGTTCTCGAGATACGCGGATTACATACATACATAAACATTCACAGAGATTTTGTGTTGACTCATGTGGCGTACGTGATGTCAGAGCCTTTTATGAAGTGATGTCACAATGACTCAGCGCTTGCGCCGATTTCCTCCGGAACAGCCTGATGTCAACAATCAGCTCCGCATAAGGAGATTCCGAACGTTTCGCGCCGGTTTCGGAAAACCGCGAGTCGGGTCGGGTCGAGGCCCGGCACTGCACTCCGCGCTGCGGCGGGGAACGCGCGTGCCGAATCTGAAGCCGGTGGGACGAACGGTTCTCGAGATACGCGGATTACAAACAAACAAACAAACAGACAGAGATTTGTCGCATTTATAGATAGATTAGATAGGACTTTTCTGTTTGGATGTATGGGCTGTCAAGGCCAGAAAGTATTTTTTTGCCACTCAGTAGGCGTTTCGACATAACATCCGGGTGTGATGATGATGTCATGCGCATACCCTCTATTAACCAACAAACGTATCAGCTTCAATTTCAGTTTTTCTTGTTTCATTGGAACCCAACCTGAAATTTATTTTTTTATTTTTTTGTCTGGAGAGACTTAAATTCTGTTGCACGTAGAGCTGTTGCAATAAAGAGCTATTTAACTCTTCCTTGACAATAAATAATAAAGGGAAGTGTTCTCACTAAATATGTACAGTGTTCGGTCTACACTGAGCAGTATTTCACAGGTTTGTATGAGAGCCTGTGGTGGTTAGAACTGTCGAGAGGTGCGATCCTCCCCAGAGGTGATGTTTTGCTCCAACATGCTGGGTATAATCCACACCAATCTCCTGCCTCATTTCACACACGCACACACACTCACACGCGCACACACGCACACTCACACACACAAGCAAACACGCGCACACACACACACACACACACACACACACACACACACACACACACACACACACACACACACACTCTCTCTCTTTTTAAAAATTATCCAAATTATCCTCACAATATTTAATTCTCGAATTCTTCTGTACTTTTGGCCAACACAAATACAGTAAACTACACGTGTGTGTGTGTGTGTGTGTGTGTGTGTGTGTGTGTGTGTGTGTGTGTGTGTGTGTGTGTGCGCAAGCCAGCTCATTTGCATTGGTGATCCTCGGTACAGGTCTGTACTCCCTGAAGGGGCTGTGAGGGCTGTCTAACGCTGCATCCCTCTAAAGCCCCTAATCTCTGTTCAGACAATAGTTCAGTTTAATTAAGGGAATGCACGTGCAGTCCTCAGGTATGATGGGCCCTCAATGTATGTATGTATGCACCCTGTCAACATTGATTTGTTTCTGGGTGCATTATCCCAGTTATATTTCATTTTCCTATCCTTCACCTGCCCCCACCCCCTTTTTTAAAAAACAGTTTACGAATAAAGAAGGGAGCAGGTGCAGCGATTGCCCCTCAGGGTGTGTGTGTGTGTGTGTGTGTGTGTGTGTGTGTGTGTGTGTGTGTGTGTGTGTGTGTGTGTGTGTGCGTGTGTGTGTGTGTGTGTGTGTGTGTGTGTGTGTGTGTGTGTGTGTGTGTGTGTGTGTGTGTGTGTGTGTGCACGCATGTTGGTTTAACTGCTTTCCAAGAGAGCAAGTGCAGGCAAATATGCTGTACACACTAATCACACATGATAGCATCTCCAGCAGACAGACAGACAGACAGACAGACAGACAGACAGACAGACAGACAGACAGCAGGCACACGTTAGACCTCAGGGCACGAATGAATGAACAGACTGTAATCAGCCATGACCTCAGGACACACATGCACACACACGCGCTCACTGTGTCTTTGTTTATGTATTTTACAGTATGCGCACAGACTACAGCTGCTGAGAATCAAACACTTTTCTAAAATCTGCTATTTTCTGTAATTTTCTGACAAGAAATTCTGGATCTGGAGTCTGAGGAAATTTTTCAAAGTGGTGGCAGTTGTGCTTTTATTACATGATATCATACTGTAGGGAGAGAATAATATTAGATACACTGGTTGGAGACTCAGAGGTAAAGTAGCTCTGCCACGATGAGATCAATCCATAGCTAGACTAGAAGCAGTGCTCTTCCGAGCACAGGTCTCCACCAGGCCACACAAATCGGCCTGTTATAGCGCCACCATGAGGCTGATTTAAAAAATGTGGGGCAGAGGTTCTGAATTAGCATCCAGGGAGTGTGTGTGCTCAGTTTGGCAGCGATCGGGCCAACGGCGCCGGAGATTAGCTGGTAACAACCAGGCCACACAAATCGGCCTGTTATAGCGCCACCATGAGGCTGATTTGAAAAATGTGGGGCAGAGGTTCTAGATTGGCATCCAGGGAGTGTGTGTGCTCAGTTTGGCAGCGATCGGGCCAACGGTGACTGAGATTAGCTGCTCACAAACTGCGAGGACGCACGCACGCACGGACGGACGGACGCACGGACGGACGGACGGACGGAGGGGAAAACATACTCTCCCTCAGCCTTCGGCTGGTGGAGACAATAAAAGAGAAACTGCTTGTGTCATAATAGTCTGGTAGGATTTGCCTCAAAACATAGGCTGCAGATTGTTGTACAGTAGTGTTGTTGTTTGGCCTCTATTCTGAATGTTTTGAAGGTTTGCACAGGGCTCTACATCCGGTATTGTCCCAGGACAACTTCCTGGCCAAGGATATTGGCCCAGAAGTCTGTCATAAAGACCAAGCTCTACCCAGAACAATATATATCAGACCTAATTAAAGACAATGGCTCTTGTAATATGCAATGTAGATCATATCATAAGGCGGCATAAGGTGGACAACATAAGGCCAAAGTGAAGGTCAGATGAACAAAACAGTATATTCCTCAATATCCTAGCAGAGTTTTAAAAGTTTGCAGTTCTGCATATTGCACCACATTACTCTGCCTTTAGACTAGATGTAAGTGTCTGGGACACTTGCTAATTTTAACTTCAATTTTTGCTTTAATTTGAAGTTATTTCGTTTTCTTTGATTATTTTGTTCACTTTATTTTGAAACTTTCTGTTATTTTGATACTTCCTGTTACTTTATTGGGAATTTCCTGTTTTATTTTGGTACTTCCTGTTACCTGACTTTTATAGCTGAGACTTGCTGAGACTTGCTAGTTTCACCCAAACACTTCACTGTCTGCAGAGTTGGAGTGGAGGCAGGTGCTGAGACACAGCATGGGTTAATAAGCAGCATGCTAAGGTATGTTTTCTTAGCTTGTCTGCAACATTCAGAATCATTTGTTGAAGTATTGTTGAAGTCTAAGTAATACAGATACAGTTTAAGTAAAATTGTTTATTGTCCACACAGTGTCTGCTTGCTGCAATGCTGTGCCTATTGATCGATTTGAGCCTTATAGAAGTTCCAAGGTGGAATTCTGTTTTGACCTTGCATCCCCCGAATAGCAGAGTAAGGTACAGGAAGTTTCTTTGTTGATTTGAATTTCTTTTGATTTATTTGGAATTAATTAATTGTAATTGTTTGGTATTTTGATTTGGGATATGTAGTGTTTTTTGCTTTATTTTCTTTGCTTTGGTATTTGTTTGCAATTTAAATGGATTGATCAGTTTATTGAATGTTTGCTATTTAAAAGTCGATTTGAATCACTGTAATTGAACCTTTTATTTTTGAATCGAATATGTTGAAATGCATTGAATTGAAAAGTAATTGCTTGAAATATACAGATTTTATTGTGTGAAACTGTGAAATTATGAAAGGATTTGTAATGTAATATTCTAATTTTGTCATATTTATTCTTAATTTTTTATAGTTTTCACGGTGTTGATGGTGCTTCATATGTGAGAAGTACAATAAATACACCTGTTGAGACCATCCAGCTTTCTTATTCACAAACCGAGAGGCCGCTACACTAGAGAGGTATGACAGTTTGAAGAATATTAAATAATCTATTTGCTTGGATTTGATATCCTTGTCTTGTCTTCTCTACTTTACTCAGACTGATCTAATATTGACCCATACCCGCACGCACTCCACCCACAAACTGATGGCCGGTGCAGGTGCAATGTGTGCCTCACTGCTGTGCATTTCCCTCTGCATGTGTTTGCAATCCCTCCTCCCTGTCTGGTTGGAAGCTTTAGGAAAGAAAAGAAACAGATGAAGTATGCTATTACTTAAATAAAAGTATCAATCACAATATAGAGGTCTGTTACAAAGGCCAGTGTTCAAAATACTGTAAAAGTAAAAATACAAAAGTATTGGCATCAAAATATAATTTCAGTATCCTACCAAAGTAAAAGCGCTGAGATATTTCACATTAGTTCAAACTTTTGTAAAAGAGAACTGGCACATTATGATCTTGTAGATCTATTTTTGAACAGATAAGGTATGTTTTGTAATAATAATCTACAAAGTATGGTAACTAGCAACCAAAGCTGTCAAAAAATTACAGTTGAGAAAAGTACTATGTTTGCCTTAATTGAAATGTAATGGAGTAGAAGCTTAAAGTACCAAAGCATGGTAAAGTAAACCACCTCACTACCTCTCAACATGGTACTGATGGTAGGCCTATACTTTACGTACAGTACTTGAGTAAATGTACTGCGGTACTTTCCTCTACGGCCGTTACAGTTGCTCTGCGTGCCTTCCCTCCCTGTTCCACGCCACTGGTGGTGATAATGACCATCACAGGTGGAATATGTGATGCACAGCGCCGTGCGCTTCCCCCTGCGTGCGTTTGTCTTCCCCTCCTCCCTGTGTGGCTTGGTTGGAAGCTTTTTTGAAAGAAACAAACGCTGGAATTCAGTCGGTACACAACACGATATCATGAGCCAGGAAGCGTTGAATATAGAGTGCATGTTGGAGTAATGGGATAGAGCGGGCTCCATTGTGTGTCTCCATTTCGCCCCCTATGGGGTCAACCATTGACCTCTGGCCTTTCTGACCTTGCTGACATAATGGACTCATAGGTCTGGTGTGGTTCTCAGCCGTGGTGGAAAGCAATAAGTACATTTAAGTATCGTACTTATTAGTTAATACTTAAGAGCCATATATTTCTAGGGGGGAAAAAGGAATCCCAAAAGTATAGCCTATAGTGATTTATCTTTGTGTATATTCATCTGTGTGACTGTACTAATGAGTACATTCACTTAAATAATAATAATATTAACAATAATAATTTGCATGGAGAGAATTAATCACACACAAAAAAAATCTTGTTGCTCCGTTGTGAGATTGTAGATCGCCTTGTAGTTATATTTGCAAATGACAAAGTAAAACCTTTTTGAAATATAATATAAGGCTTCTGACAAAAAGTGATGAATATTTAAAGGAGAATTGTCGCTTATGGGTTTTTTAGGGAGGTGGGTGGGAAAATTGTTTAATTTGGTCCATTTGTTAGCTTTTGAGAGTTTCACTTTCGAGGGGGCATTCGGGTATTTACAACTATATCTTTCATATTTTCCAAATACGGGCTTATATTTCTTTTATTTCTCGAAAACATTATTCCAGTTGTCTCTAGGGATGTTTATCGCATTGGCATCCCATGGGAGTAGAGTTGTGTTAGGGCTGTGTTAACTAAAGCCTAGCTAAAGGCTTGGCTTTAGCTCTCTCTTTCTTTGCCGTTTCATAATGATGAAGCGTTGTGGATAAACCTGCTTCCTCGGGGGGGTTCTGCTGGTACCTACTGTTGGACTGTTTTATCTGCTGAACTATTAATTATTTCCAGAGGGGGAAGGAAGCTCCATTGAGATGCGTGCCTTTCATTCAGTTCTGGACCTCTCTCTGTTCACCTAACCAATCCGCTGTTAAAGACAGGGCAACGGATGATTTTTAACACTGGA
The DNA here is from genome assembly GCF_963921795.1 of Nannobrachium achirus. NCBI lineage: Eukaryota > Metazoa > Chordata > Actinopteri > Myctophiformes > Myctophidae > Nannobrachium > Nannobrachium achirus. The sequence goes on along the minus strand of NC_137832.1, from coordinate 47,696,507 downwards.
AATTTGTAATGCGGAAGAAAACCTAAACTAAATAATAAATGTTATATACATTTTGGAAATCTGTGTTTGAAAAGCGAAATCCGCCAGCCTCCACCATTCAGAAATCATACAGAAAATAACACTTTGTGAGGTCAGAAATGTCAACCCTGGTAAACTCACCCAGCTCCCCTTTAAACAAAGTAGGATACTTATATCAACAGTACATTTAATGTAATATTTAGCAGTAGAGCTGCTTCTCTTTGTATAAGGGACTTTACAGAATAAAAAGTATATAATAAGAAGAAAATACCAACTTCATGATAGGTCCATATCAGACCTATCATGAAATTGGTATTTTCTTATTATAATTTTAGACATGGACTAGTATGTAAATAGCATTACGTTGTCCCATATCTTTTACCCTAGCTCAGGAATCAAGTCCAGGGAAGCCTTTATGACTAACCAGGATACTTGACATTATTGAGTGACCCTTTGGCCTTTGTCACTTTAGGTATTAAGCTGCTTGAGAAGGTAAAAGGTGACAAAGTGGGAGCTGAAAAGATTAGTGATGACGGTGAAAGAGTCATGTCCATAAAGTTACTGACCCACTCAGAATTGAGATGCATGTGCATGTCTCTACATTCAATTACACTCAAAAAAGGGAAAAGCTCAAGCTTCGCCTCCATAATAACCTATGTATAAAGTGGGGTTCAAGTGGTCAACTGATTGTGATTCTATAATATTAGCTAATATTGCTAGGGAACCCCTTCAAGGACCCCTTCAATGACCCCTGGGGGTTCCCCCTATCCCACTTTGAGAAGCACTGCTATAGACCTCTGGCCAGCTGTGGGACTGAAGACACTAATGGGTCCCTGGGGGCCCTCCATGACCCTTGACCACTCTGCAAGACCCAGGGCCTTTAATAAGACCTACACAGATCAGATCCATATGGTAACTTAAAGGGGAGTTGTTGGCTTTCTTTTTCAGAGTCATTTAATTAAGAGCTCTACTTTTTGATCACTGAAGCATATAGCAGAGTTTATGAAGGTAAAAACCTGAGCACGCGGTTTTATTGGGTGGTTTATAATTTGTACAGTGTGGCCATGCTTTGATGTTGGACCTGGCTGAGGTTGATAAGTCACTTATACATGTAATTCGATGACATGAGGATGATGGTAGTGGGATACTGCCACAAATGCTACTATATAATGTCACAAGCTCAAGGTAAAGGATAATTTTTAACAAAGAGATTTGGTGTAGAGAGAAAAAAGGAGTCTGCTCCCGGGGGATTCGGGTAACTAAAGGGGTTTAAATGGTTTAAAACTCCATTGAATTAAATGTATCAATAAACATTAAGTGCCGTCTTGTTCCTTATCTCTCTCCATGAATCCAATGGCATTATCAGTACGCGGGCAGTTTCCCAGCGCAGGCCTTGTTTGTTGACACAGCTGCAGTTTGGGCATAATGTCACAGGATGCAAAACACACCCGCCTGCCAGTTTGCCAGTTTCACAAAGACGCAAGACTGGAACTAATCTTTCCCTACCCACCTTGGAACCCCATGTCTTCTTATATTGTTATAATTGCATTATTTCTACTGCACTGCGCGCTGAAAGCATGGAGACTGTAGCGACTGTAAAAATGGACATTTCAAGGGCAGATCCTAAAGCAATACTAACCTGAGGCAAGGATACAAAGCAGAAAGGCTTGGCCAAAATCAAGGCCCAATCCTTGGATACATGAGCTTGAGTCTGACTAAACCACAAGGGGGCAGTGGTGGTATTATCCTGCCTTCCACACTGTGCATCTCTAGTACTGATTTTCAGGTTGGCTACAAAGAATAGAATCACTTGCAATTCTGCTCAGCAAACTTGCAATAGCTTTTTCAGTGGTGGACAGTAATCAAGTACATTTACTAGTAGCCTACTGTACTTTATTTGTGTTTTTCATATCTGTAACTTCACATCATGGTAGTTTAGGAGTTGCATTCCACTACATTTCAAAGACAAATACTTTTGACTTCCACTACCTTTCTAGGAATAAGGGGAAAAGCACATTATGAATTAATTAACCACATAAGCCATATTTCAAATATAATGAAAATAGCAGATCTACAAGCTTACAAGTCACCGCCATGAACAAACAGTGCTTGTAGATCTGCTATTTTCACTATTATTGTTTTTTTTCCCCCTGTAAATTCTTTGAAATAGTTTTCTAGAAAATGTCAAAATGTTAATACAGTAATGCTTTGATATATATATATATATATTTAAAGGAAATGTACTGTGTAATTGTTTTGTTGGAACACCTTTTTACGTGCTAACTCCAGGTACTTTAACTCGTTATGACTGAGAAACCTTTCACTATAGTTGAGTGATATTTGACCAGGAGTAGGGCACTAGGCCTATCTATACTTTGCCTCAAGTACTGGGGTTGAGTACTTTGTCCCCCACTGGCTTCAAAGAAAAGACTCTCTTTTGCAATTCGGCCTGGCAAACTTGCATTAGAGCTCTTTTTACCAAAAGTCTTGAAATAAAAGACCCCAAACAGGAAGGATAAAAAACCCTGACAACAATGGATCACCGCCCAGTTCTAAGACGCCGCTGATATCTCTCTATCTGCTCCTGTGTTTTAGCAGTGTCAGTGACAGGGAAGGCCTGCCCTGTGGGTATGGAGACAGCGAGAGCATACTGCACCGCAGAGCAGAAACCAGCCTTTTGTCTGCTTCCTTCTGGTCCTCCAGCAGTGCTTGGAGATCCGGCTCTTCACAGCGAGCAGGCATGGGCGTCTACCTAACTACCTGCCGACCACACAATGGTATCAGGTGGGCACTCCGTGGGGACACAGCAGGGTCTGAAATGCAGGCACGTGCACACATAGACATGAAAGGGGGCTTGAGCCCCTGCCCTTTTATCCGTCTGTAAAAAAAGTGCCTTCTCCAGACCATGAATGCAGTTTTTACTGTGGTGAAAGAAACGCAAATGCCCTCTTTCCATGCCATACCCGAAGGCAGCATTCAAGAGAATTGCCTTGTCCAAACTCTCCTGAACTCGAATGCATCTCCAGTATTCACTTGATTATGCTTGGTTCTGTGTGGTATCAAGCACCGAAAATAGCCGACCTGCAAGCTCACAACCCGTCGCAGCCGCGACGCGTCGTGAGCTTGGAGGTCTGCTATTTTTTATATTTTTGCCAAAAGGCCCTTTTAGACATTTCAGCCCCTGCCTCTCTAACATTCTCTGCACGTCCCTGCACAGCAGGGTCTGAAATCTGTATTTCACCCTGTGACTTGTCGACACATGTCCGATGTGTTGTATTTCAGGGGAAGAATTGCTTTTCTTTTTTTCCTTCTGCATTGTTGTGTGAAGGTTGGGGGTTGGAGGTTGCAAAGAGGATGTCCTCTTTGCAAGGTGCAACAGGTGCAGGGATGGATGGGGCTTTCCCCAAGGACCCATAGGGAAGAAGAGCTCCCTCCGCTCAAACTCCAGAGAGGCGGATGCTTTCTGGTGGGACGACACAATGCTTGCATGAAAACCTGGAAAGAGACAATTGTCTGTAAATGGCTCCCTGATGTGTCCTGTAACACAACAGGTAGAGTAGTGGTCCTAAAACATTTTCATGTGAGGGACCCCCAAATTGATAGGCCGTAGGCCCCCGATCTGTAAAGGTTTTGAGCAAGTGGGATTTGTTTAAAACGTTCTATATTTCTTTCACAATCTTTCAAAAATAATAGATCTACAACCTCACAGACCAGATTTAATGGCCCAACAAATGTCACAAACGTGACATCCAGATTTGATTGGCCACTTCTCGAGTTCCCGTGACATAGTGCTCTGATCAGCACTATATTAGACGTTGGGAAGGCGGGCTGAACATCCAGATTAAATAAGTCATTCGCTACCATAATCGCTGGTCATTTTTGATAATGACGTGGTAAACTCTGTCTGGGTCTAGAGCAGCGGTTCTCAACCTGTGGGTCGGGACCATTATTTTGAGGGGTCCCCAGATGAAGCTTAATGTGAAACACTGTTTTGCTCATTGTGAGCATGTAGATCTTCTATTATATAGAACCGTGTTATAGAAAACGTAATGCATCAACTCTTAGTGCTTGTCAGGCTGGGGGGGTCCCCCAGTTAAAATATGATTATTTTGGGGGTCATGGCCTGAAAAAGTTGAGAACCACTGGTCTTGAGAAGATGGACCGACTATATCCTATTGGCACTATGACGTACTTCTTGTGGTAAGGAAGAACATTTAACATTAGTAGGACGCATCCATATTATCCTAGAATGAGGATGTCTCCGGCCGCCCACCTTTCTTTTTTTTTTTTTTACAGTAGAGACCTCGAGTCGTCTGGAATTATTTAGGGAGGCTCTGAGGTCATTTCCTGTTGTGCTATTCCCGATGCTATCACCCTGAATAGCCCGCCGGTTGTTTTCCACCCATCCAGGAAGTCCTCGCTTAATTTGTTATGCTCCCATCACCTCCTCAGTCCTCCTCTGATGTGTTTTTGGTCATTCCCATAGAAAGGCCGTGCAGGCAGATACAGACAGAGGCAGAGCAGCCTGGCACTTATCAGCCAGGGACTTGAAACATGTTTATTTACAGGTCATCGGGGAGCTTGGGAAGAGGCCTCCTCCTGACCAGCATCAAACCTCCCCGGCCCTGCTCACCCAACCAAGCCGTATCCCCCTCCGTCCCCAAACACACACACACACACACACACACACACACACACACACACACACACACACACACACACACACACACACGCAGGTTTGTATTACTATACTTTGCTATCCAAATTTTCGGACGATGGTTTTACAAATGCCTTTTTTGTGTGCCATTTTTAACCCTGACCCTAAAGCCTGAAATTATCCGATCTGTGAGCTTGTAGATCATTTACACACAACTTAAATCAGGCATAACTCCAACCCCAACCTCTAAAACGTACCTCTAAATGCTTAATCCTAACCTTAACCCCAACCTGAATCTTTTCCTAATTGAAGCCTAACTCTTAAAAAAAACAGCCATTTCCCTTTGTGGGGACCAAGAAAACAGTCCTCACAACGTCTATTTCTCAAATTCTGCTATACTTGTGGCGGGGACATTTACCCCTCACAAGTATAGTAATACAGGCCCATGCACACACACACACACACACACACACACACACGTTCGTGCATCGTGCGCGCACGCATACGCACACACACACGTCAGCGTTTGATGGGTGTCGACAGCCACTCGAGCGGCTTCAAAGGGCGGACGAGTGGCGGTTGCAGATGTGTGACTGCTCACGGTGCCCTAATCTGTTCAGAGGAGGGAGGGGAGTGGAGGGGGAAAGGGGGGTGTTCCGATCCGGATCTTTTTCATCCAGCCTCACAGAGACGTGGGCTCTTTGCGAAGGGCCCCGCTGTAATACAGTGCATTAGCCAGATAAAGGCCTCTGCTCACAGCTGTCTCCCGCTGACAGCCTCTTCAAATATAACCAGCCAGGGGTGGATCTAGGACGATCCTCCTTGACCCTCGCATTCGCTATATCTGCTGCTCTTTCTCTCCCTTTCTCTCTCTCTCTCTCTCTCTCTCTCTCTCTCTCTCTCTCTCTCTCTCTCTCTCTCTCTCTCTCTCTGTCTATCATTTCTTATGGTAGGTTTGTCCAAGGGCGCTTCACAGTCCAGTGCAGTTCAATTCAATTACATTTTATTCAATTCAAAGGAGTTTTAATGGCATGAGAAAACATGTTTTTCCATTGCCAAAGCAAGTGTCAAAAATATAATAAAAACAATTCAGTTCACACAGCGAGGCCCCTTTCCTATTTGCTTGTAAGGAGGGGGGAGGGGGGGGGGGGGGGCTAATAAGAAATGAAAACACCACTAATCTTTATATATATATATATATATATATATATATATATATTTTATCCCACGTCTTTTGCAACCCATTTTTCTCACCCGGTGACTACCTAACCTGTAGTCCTGGTTTCCGCTCTCCCCGCCAGGGGACATTGGGGAGCACCCGGCTGGCTAGGGGGAGGTAGTATAGAAAGCAGGACTACTGCATGTTTTTGTGTGAGGGCCTATGCCCAAGGAGACACAGGGAGAACATGCAAACTCACCACAGAAAGGCCCTATCGCCAACCCCACCTAGGGTGTGGGTGCTGATGACGCGGGTGGAGGAACACGCCCCCAGCGCCCACAGCTTCCCCCGGCGGGAATCGAACCCAGGGCCTTCTAGCTGTGAGGCGAAGTGCTAACCACTGCACCACCTTGCCCCCATGAAAACACCACTAATGACAGAAAAGCCTGATTTTGTATGTAGTTGCGCCGGTGTCATGCATCCGCTGTTTTCAGTGAGCGACGCGATGTGCGACTACGTACCGGTATAAATCTTCCAATAACACAGCATGAAAATAGACTCGACCTCTGACACAGGACTTCCACAGGCTTTAGGCTCCGACGTGGGTTCTCAGAGACCAAAAGACTCTCTGCTGATTGGACCTCGGCAGAGGTCCTGTGGTTGGGGTTATCAGCCAATGAGACTGCAGCGAGTAGCGGCGGGACTGTTGTTTATGTATTTATAGAGTAACGGGGGCCGGGGTGATGGATTGGTGCTCAGTAGCCCGGCGGCTGCGGCCGAAGGCAGGAGTCAGAGGGATAGAGGAACGGGCCGGCTGTCCACGGGGAGAGAGAGAGAGAGAGAGAGAGAGAGAGGGAGGAGAGGGAGAGGCCCCAGACGTCACATCTGCCACCGCTAGTCCCCAGGGGCCTCCGGGGCATGGGAACCTCTCTCCTCTCTCTACAGCCCCCCACCCCATCCAGCCCCCCAACCAGTCCTCCCTTCAGACCTGCTATGTCTGGTTGGGACCTTGGTTCTCTCTCTCTCTCTCTCTCTCTCTCTCTCTCTCTCTCTCTCTCTCTCACACACACGTCACACACAAACACACAACACACACACACACACACTGTGTGTGTCGCTCTCAGTCTCACTTCCGTTGTCTTTCACTGGATCTGATGTCTCTCATTCTCTCTCCCTCTCTCTTGGTCCTTATTACTCCGTCCGTCCCCATGGTCCACCGCGGACCTATTCTGTACGTGGTGGGACGCAATATGTTATTATATCGCCTGGTTCAGAATTGAACGTTGACACCGACAAAGCGGGCCGGCGCAAAAGTGACGGGGCTAAACAAGCAGACACCAAGGTGTGAGCTTTGTCACCTCAGGGTTTTTAAAGGAGAATTTTGGTCCAAAGCGGCTATCTCACCATTAAAATAATTTATTTGGTTCAGGTGGTGTTTCTTCAAAAGAAGCATAATCGTCACTGTCTGGCCAAAACCTCTTAACTTCATTTTTGAGGTTTAGATTTTTTGGCAAAAATCAGGTCTATTGAACTGAACACCCTTTACATCTGAGTTTTGGTTAAAATAATATTGAACCAATGGAAAGTATAGTAAAAAGTGCTTGGGACAAAACCTCCTAACTACACACTTTCTGCCAAACCACCTAACTCCACTTGAGCTCAATTTCCGGAAAATGAACATTTTGGAGTTAGGAGGTGTCGACAGCATAGATATATTCCATTTTGGGTCGCTATGTCCTGATCGACCAAGGCTTCAGACAAGAGTGATGGAATACATTGTAAATCTTTCTCGCTTCAAAGTAAATTTCTCACTACACGCCAGCCTCTGATACCGTTAGTAACACAACCAAGCGATAACATGATGACCAGAGCACCACCATCTCATCTCCCGTCTCTCGCAGAATCTCGCGCTACTTCTGTTGTTGAATGCAAGTGAACGAAGACCAGAAGTACCGCGAGACTCTGGGAGAGACCATGGGAGAGATAGGATTTCCAACGGGAGTTCAAAGTTAAGATAAATTAAAGGTAAGATAGCCGTCTCCTTTAAGCGAGAGAGGCAGAGAGGGTGCTCGGTGCAATAATGTGGCACTTTGTGGTTTAGTTCTATTTAGTGCCTATGGCCCCTTTTCCACCAAAATAACTTTGGTTCTAGAACTGGTAACGTTCTAGATTCTTGGAACCTCTCTCTCTCTCTCTCTCTCTCTCTCTCTCTCACTTTCTCTGTGTCTCTTTCTCAGTCTTACTTCTGTCGTCTTTCACTGGATCTCCCTCTTTCTGTGGCGGTCCGACCCTGTCCCCATGGTCCATATCTTGGCCATCCTCTCCGCCGGCCATTTATTTGGTTCCCATCACGCCCCCGACCCCCGGGCCATTGTCATCTCTTGTGTTTTTCACTGGAAAAGAAGTGAGGTCACCAGGAAGATATCACAGTGCTGATATAAGGGCTGTCTTTGTGTGTGTGTGTGTGTGTGTGTGTGTGTGTGTGTGTGTGTGTGTGTGTGTGTGTGTGTGTGTGTGTGTGTGTGTGTGTGTGTGTGTGTGTGTGTGTGTGTGTGTGTGTGTGTGTGTGTATACAGTAGTATACTGTATACATTACATTGTGCGTGTGTGTTTGTACTTGTAATTACTGTACTTGTGAGGCCAAGTGTCCCCACAGGCAGGCATTGTGAGGTAAAATGTCTTGGTCCTCCCAAAATAAATCACAGACATGCCTGAGGAAGGTCTTTGACCGAAGCGTTGCAATATTTAATACATTCATTCTTTATTGAGCGAAGTGAAGACGGTGTCTATACTTCTTGGTCCTCACAGGAGAAATGGTTGTTTTAAGGTTAAAACAGATAGCCTTACAAATTGGAATGGTTTTTTGGTTAGGTTTGGGGTTCTTGCATAGCTAGACAACTATTCCACATCTCCGAATGCTATGTAGAGTCTGGAACTACACCTCCCGAAATCCGAGTAACGGAAGCTGGCATTTCCATTCACGAAAACCTACTTTAAAATATCTTTACGTTGAACTTTTTTATTTACATTTCTGCTAAGCAGCAAGCTGTGGTTAGATGATTTTGATTTATACTAGGATGAATTGCCGCGACTGCAGGAGAGAGGCTTCACATCCGCTTTATCGCTTACTCATGATCAGAGTTTCCGTGCTCCAGACTGTATGACGGAAGCATTTGAAAATTCTGTGAGGCAACAGTCTGGCCACACAAGACTATAGGTTTAGAGATGGAAAGCTTTTAGATCTGTTATTAAAATGAGAGTAAAAAAATTATGTATGGCATTCATCACCTCTCTAAAATGTTGATGTCCTCAGAAGTATACAAACTTCTTGTGTGCGCTCATGCATGTGTGTGTTACTGTGTTTGTAAGTGTGTGTGTGTGTGTGTGTGTGTGTGTGTGTGTGTGTGTGTGTGTGTGTGTGTGTGTGTGTGTGTGTGTGTGGGTGTGGGTGTGTGGGGGAGCATATGGGTCATTTGCCACTCCCAGTCCCCGGTGGCTGAAGGTGATAATTGGCGGAGCTTTCATCTCTCAGCACAGCAGCGCCTGGTGGGAACCTGGAGGGCCTCTGTCTGAACCTCTCAGCTCTGGGTCCCTAGCTGGGTCCCTGCATCTCAGCCCTAGGTCCCTGCGTCCCTCTGCCATGGGGACACTGTGGGACATAAATAACTTACACACTGTTGTATGTCGGGTGGCTCGAAAATAGCCGATCTACAAGCATGTGAGTTCAAGCTATTTGCTAAGGCACTTGCTTTGGCAATGTAAATGTTTGTTTCCTCTTTGAATTGAAGTTCCGGAAAAGACACGCTGTGATTGGCCAGTAGGCACTTTGAGTGGCAGTGTGTCACTTTCGCATATCCTTTTTTACCAGTCGCCCCAATGAACTTCAATGGTGAATGAGGTATCTAGATTTTTATATCTACTAGAGGTTTGTGCCCGCTTTACCCGTTTTATATAAGTGAAACCTGACCAATCATGGAAATTGGCCCACTTATAGTCTGGTCAGAGTGTCATGTGAAACTCATCAAACCACCAATCAAAGCTTATTGGACATTTATGCCCATTTATGCCCTGCTATTTTCACTAATTAATATTTGAAATAGGGTATATGCCTATATTGTACAGTAAGTGGTCAATTCATAATGTACTTTTTCTCCCTTCCCAGAAATGAAGTGGGGTCAAAGGTACAACATTTGTCTTTGAAGTAGTGTAGTGAAAGTCACAAGTATCCAAAAAATACCAATACTCAAGTAAAGTACAAGATACTCAAAATAACTATTATTCCCCGGGGGACCCAGGGAGACATTAAATCTCTCTTTTGGGTTTGGAGCTCAACCCGCTGCTCTAGTTAGTAAATGTACATGGTTACAGTCCAGCACCGTCCCACAGTGGTGTAAAGTAATACTGTACTTAAGTACAATTTTGAGGTATTTGTACTTCACTTGAGTATTTCCAATTTCTAAATACTTTTACTTCTCCACTACATCTCAGATTCAAATATTGTACTTTTACTCCACCACATTTGAAAACTTTAGTTGTAGTCTTGCAGATATAAATTATAATATTATAAAACATACATAAACCACTTTAGCCCTAGTTTATACCTTACGATCTGCAAGCTCACAACGTGTTGTGAGCTTGTAGATCTGCTATTTTCAAACAGTTTGTACTTTTACTTTTGGTATAAGTACATTTTGATGCCAACACTTTCTATACTTTTACTGAAGTGCATTTAGAATTTCTGACTTTTACTTGTAACAGAGTATTTCTATCTTGCATTAGGCTATTGATACTTTTACTTAAGTAAAATATGTGAGTCTACTTTTTCCACTACTGCTGCCCCGCAGTAAGCGATCCTTCAGTGATACAGCAGTTTAAACCCCTGGCAGTTGTTAACAATGACATGCTTTGTGTGTAAAGACCTCCATGATTGGCACACGCATATGTACTGTTTCTGTGTGTCTCTGTATGTATGCACCAGTGTGTGTGTGTGTGTGTGTGTGTGTGTGTGTGTGTGTGTGTGTGTGTGTGTGTGTGTGTGTGTGTGTGTGTGTGTGTGTGTGTGTGTGTGTGTGTGTGTGTGTGTGTGTGTGTGTGTGTGTGTGTGTTACACGTACGTGTACGGCAGCTGTTGGCAGCACGTCTCCCTGCCACTGGCCAGTAGTGGTGGAAGAAGAGACTACTCCCATTTAAGCAAAGTTTCCCAAACCTTCCAGCTTAAGACCCAAAAGATTAATTTGGTGTCTCCCCGGAAACCCAAACTCACCAAATTGTAATGTGAATTAATACTAACTTAAACCCCAATTCAAAAAAAAAAAAAAAAAGAATTCTATTAGATTTTTTTTTCTGCAATTATTTTGAAAATTATTATTATTATTTTAAATTTCTGAAAAAAATAATAATATATATGTAGCGGAGTGACTCAAAAGTCTAGTATCTCCCTCAGTCCCTTGATCTGATGGTTAAGAACTTCAAGAGTTGAACTTTCACATGGGAGACCCGGGTTCGAACCCCGGGCGTTACAATGGTGCCGTTACCCGGATCGGGTTTCCTCGTGGGAGGAGGAGGTCAAAAGGGGGGTGAGTGTAGCAGAGTGACTCTCTGCTTCAGCCTGATGGCCTCAAAAGTCTAGTATCTCCCTCAAACCATAGGGATATCCCTTTGGTCTGATGGTTAAGATGTTGGACTTTCATGCAGGAGACCCGGGCGTTACATATATTACATATATTTCTTTGCAACCCATAAATATGGTTGAGTCACCCAAAAATGGGTGCCGACCCATTGTCTGGGTCGGGAGTACCCGTCTGGCTGCCCGCACACAGCAGCTGATGGCCTTCCGTGTCGACAATTCGCGCCATCCAAGTTGGCAAGCCGTGGTGAGTGCCAATGGCTGTCACCTGTTTCTAAACTGCACATTGTAGGCCTAATTGACAATGACAAAGCGGGACTGTGTGACAGTGACAGAGCTACATTAAGCCAAAGGGCAAATAGTAATAAAAGAAAGCCAATAGATTCAACTGGCATTCAAATGTGTCTTTTAAAATGTTTAGGTCGTTAGGAACGTCATGTTGTCCTGCAAGTGACAGCCCAAATAGCCTGATCAAAACTCTTCTAGATGCATAACTCACATAGTCCTTATGAATTCATATTTCAGCGAGTGAGAAAATACTTCACAAATGTATGTATGTATGTATGTATGTGTGTATCTATTTAACGGTAACTGATGCTCATTATGTGGAAACGTTTTTTTCCCACAACAGGAATTAAGCTGTTTTCAGTTTTGCTACAATTTGGAGACCAGTGGTTCTCAACCAGTGGTCCTTGGGGCGGTTCCAGGTGGTCCCCAGCTAAATGGAGAGTTTTAACCAAATGGACCCTTAACAGATCTTTAACTCTTGAGGGTGTAAAATGAAACCAAATGGTCCCTTGCGGGTCCATTTGATTTCATTTTACACTGTCAAGACTTCTGCATTACTTAATTTACAAGAATTCTATACAATTAGAGAATGTACAAGAATTGTTATTTTGATCTATGTTTGCATGTTATCTCTCCTGGTGAAATCTCGCTATTTCTATTACGTTTTGATCAGGCTTCGACTACAGGAGGGTCACCAGCGTCGGCAGGTTAGCTACTCACTCGTGTCTGGGTTACTGAGGTTAGGGTTAGGGTTTGGGTTAGGTTTAGGTTTAGGCATAGAGGTTAGCTACTCACCAGCGTCGGCAGGTTAGCATTTCACCAGGTTAACATTCACCCGCGTGGAAATACTGGGACATAGAACAAATGTTATGTTGAAAATATCGACACGCACCCGTCTCTCCTACCACAGCAAAAAAGCATAGAATTGTGGAGAAAATCTTACTCAAAGATAACAAAATATTCTACGTTTTGGGTCTGAGAGAGGACCTTGATATGAAAAGGGTTGAAACCCACTGTTTTATATGGATAATGCTGTCTACACTGTGATGATGTGGAATCAGCCAGTGGTGAGGAACCAGACAGGGTATGTTGCCAACCAGCATAGCTGGTAACAAGGGTATGTTGCCAACCAGCATAGCTGGTAACATGTGGCACCACGTCCATCCCTGTCATGTGTCGCCAACCATGCATGGCATTCTGTCTCTCACTTGTGGGGGGCATAAGAGGAGTTTTGAAAGAGATGTTGAGCCGAGTTTTGGCACTTTTGACAGATCCAACACTCAAATTGATGTCAAGGAACTGCTCATTTATCAGTCAAAATGACTATAGCATTGGATAGAAAAAACTGGAGGGGTATTGCTATAAATTGTGATATTGTTATCAAACAGTCTGCATTATTTCCCAAATGGAAATGTATGTATTTAATTCTGACCTGAAGTTGGCATAACACATTTGTTTTTCCCACCAGTGATAGAAAATGATGAGGGGGTAAAGCAGAGGCATGGATCACCCATCCCCCCAGCAAATCGAGCCCCAAGAAATGACAATATTTGTGTCTGGCTATATGCAATACTCCCATGGCTGGTTAGGGACGGGTTAGGGTTATCTGTGGAAGTGTACTGTATGCTAATGTAGGCCAAGGTGCTTACTTCAGGAACTTCATAACTTGGCAGACAAACTTTTATTTTGTTTTGTCTTTGTTGTTCAGCTTCTTACAATACAATGTAAGTTTCACTTCCTCTTGGCAAGGCTCAAGTCAATAGAGGGAAGGCTTTATTCTTTCTGCATATTCTTACTCCCTAATACAGAATCGAATCAATTACACCTTATCACAGGAACAGTGTGCATTCAGGTCTCCCAAACATACACAGCATTGGCCCAGCAAAAATAAACAGTCAACACGCACACATGCACACACACAGCCACACACACAGGCACACACATGCACGCACGCGCACACACACACACACATGGCAGACACACAGGCACACGCACACCATTCAAGGACAGGATTACTCTCAGCTCATGGAATAGGGTGAGAATGAAAGTTTCCCACATGAGAATTAAGTTTTCAACATAAGCAAAAGATGCAAGGATCAGAGTTTCTCTGTGCACCATGTTGTGCAAACATTTGGTGCTTTGTACGGGATTCCCCTTGTTCCTGTGATCCTTATTTTGGTACCAGATCAATTATTATAGTACATCCTCTAGGGGATTCTGTATAAATACGAATCCTAATGTTCACGGCCCGTACTTCCGACATGAAAGCTCTCTCCCACATGCTTTAACCATTTTTAAACCATTACTGTTATGCTTAATTGTATGTGCCTTCATGCGATGGTGTCGCTCGCCAAGGATAGCAGATCTACAAGCTCATAGCAAAGTATAAACCGGCTTTGGCCTGTATCGTTATACAAGTGTGCACTTAATGCACGTCTGTGAAAAGTTTCTTGTTTTATATAATTTTGTTTGATTTCCACGTGGGTATGCAATATTTTTCTTCTAAATTCTTCCAACAACTACAAATAATAATAATAATAATAGTGATAATAGTAGTAATTACTGGTTTTCAAGCCTCCCTCTCCAACAGTCTCTCTCCATCTGTCAGGGCCTGTCCTCAAGGGACCTGTGGATTCATTTACCTCGCTGCAGCCGCACTAATAATTTGTCACACGGCGTATCAGACACCACATTAAAGTCTGGTACTTTCCTGTGGTTTCAAGAAGAGGCAGTCTGTGGTTCTCAAACGTTTTCATGTCAAGGGCCCCTCAAATTTAAACCCATTTGTCAATATTGTGAAACAGTTGCATCTTCTAGAACAGATGACCTACTCTCTGAGACCTCTAATGGAATTGGGGGAAAAGAGATGGGGGAAATGGCCAGATCATTTGAGTAATAGCTCTGACCTCTTGTGAACGTTGACTTCTTTCATCTAAATATATCGCAGACCTGTAAACATAAGCATCTGATAGCTGTGACGGACGTCCCGTGACCTCTTTTGTTTTGTTCTGTTTTGTATTTTTGACTATATTTTCTTTCTTTTTTAGTTTTTGCTTACTTCCATACCTGTTTGTCTTAAAACGTTTCTAGAAGATTTGGAGAAATAAAGAGATCACTCAAATTTGAATTTGACCGGAGAAGATTAAGTGTTCAAACTTATTCCAAAGACTGTCCATTTTCAAATAGCCAAAGAATATATGAATAAAGTGGTTAATGCATGTTTTGTAATAATAATACAAATATACAAAGTAACTAGTAACGCAAAAAAATGTAAATAATTGTAGTGGAGTAAAAAGTACAATATTTGCCTCTGAGATGTTTGTGGAGTAGGAGTAAAAGTACTGAAAATTGGAAACACTCCAGTAAAGAACAAATTACGGCTTGCTGGACCCCTCTTTGAGAACCACTGGGTTAAGGCTCTGGGTCTGAGCATCATTCCCCATCACTGCCTCTTCCAAGCAGTCTAAGGATGCCAGTGATAGCCAGGCGGCTGGAAGGGGAATCCTTCAATCCCATAATACTAAAGTCACTGGTTTTGCTCCCACCACAGCTGTGTCTCTTGTCAAAGTGTCCTTTAATGCACTGCCTGAAATCCTAACACCCGGCTGCCCAGAACTCACCACTGGAGAGTGAAAGTGATGGAGTGGCTCCCTATAGGGCTGCGGGGCTACAAGTGACACATGTAATTGGTGTGATAGTCCAGATGGCTCTAACGCTAACATCGGCGCATGCAGGGGAAGAACGTGTTGATCTCCGTGCTAAGCTGGACCCCACGCTAAACCCCGTCCTTCATCTCGTCTCCACCCATGCAGCATAGAGAAAGCCTTAAAACCTATAGGCCTGTAGTTCAGTGGTTTCCAACCTGTTTCATACCAAGGTCCATTATTTATTGACCATTTGAGCCACAGATGAGATTTAGCCTCTCAGACCCAATACGTAGAATATTCATTGGTTAAGATTTTGTCCACAATTCCATGCTGTATTGATGTTGGTACCATAGGAGAAATAACAGGCCAACGTTGATCAACAATTCTTCTACATTCTCTAACTAGACTTCTCATAAATTAAGTAATGCAGATGTTTAACAATAATGTAACTCTTGAGAGTGAAAAAGAAAACCAAATGGACCCATAAGGGTCAGTTTTGTTTTCATGTTTCCCCCACTGGTGGTCTCCGGAACCACTGATTGAGAACCACTGCTATAGTTCATTGACCGGGGTCCACCAGGGCTGTATACTAGGTCTGATTCTTTTTCACCCGCTACACCAAATCTCTTTGCCATAGACCTGTTATTTTTGCAGAATGTTCACCTACTTTGGCCGAATGTTTGCCTGTTATATAACGTGCCTAGAATTGGGACGGTATAGGGTTCCTGTGGTTCACAAGTCAAATGAGAGTGAAGCATGGGCTCAGGGGTAGAGTGGCCGGGTTCGATCCTGGGCTCCCCCAGAGTTAGTGTCGAAGTGTCCTTGAGCAAGACTCTGAACCCCTAATTGGTTCCGATGTGTAGGTTGGTGCCTTGCATGGTTTCCTCCGCCATCTGTGTATGACTGTGTGTGTGAATGGGTGAATGTAATGCACAATCTAAAGCCCTTTGGATAAAAAGTGCTATATAAATGGCAATGCACCATTTACGGTACAATATATATGTTACAGTTTGTTTGAGGTAACAGTAAGATTGATACCAGAGAGATAGAAAGGGGAAAAGTAGCAGTTAGTAAGGCAGTGAAATACAGGGGGGAAAGGAGAGGAGTGAGAGAGAGATAGGCCTAGTTGTAGAGATGCATTGCAGATACTTTTCAGTTCTCAGTAATCCCTGTGTTGAGCAGCGGCAGCTGGGAGATTGGCAGGCGTTCAGTCCCTAATGAGTGACCATCTCCCTGACCTCACTCCATCTCTCCCTCCCTCCCTCCCCTCTAGTCCGCTGCTCAATAAACCCCTCAGTCCCGACCTCCACTCTCCACCCCTCGCTCCAACCGGCTCCCCACAATTAGGAGTTGAACTGAACGTAATTGAAATGAGAGGACGCAAGCCTGTGTGGCCGCACACAGAGACATAATAAAGGTGCCAACTGCAGCCAAGACTGGTTCTTCAGTGTGATGTAATCTTTGTTTCCAGAAAGAGCCTTTCAGAATAAGGTTCTTTAGAGAACCATCTAGTATTATATTTTCTTATACCCTTTATACTTCCAGGGGGGTATCTTGGGCCACTCCTTTTTCCCATCTACACCAAATCTCTTAATTGAAAATAGTCAGTCTACAACACAGTGCGTTGCAATGCATTGTGAGCTTGTAGATCTGCCATTTTTGGTGAATGTTCACTTGGTGAATTGGGACGCTAAATGCAAGGGTTTGAGTGGTTAAAAGTGCCTCAAAGTACCATCAAAAAAGAACCATAGAACCATACTATGAGGAACATGGAGAACCATTCCCTAAATGAACCATAGACTTTCAAAGAACCATTCAAGAACCATTTATTTTTTCCGTGTGGCCAGGGTGATGATGATCGGAGCCAGATGCCACAGTGTTCTGTCTTTCCGTGCACAGTTCGTCCACACATTCGCACAGTGAGGGCCTTTGTCCTTAAGTGGTACCCGAATATATGAGAGATGCATCGCAAACCAAACCAGTGGGGCAGAACTTGCCTGGCTGGCATGGCGGCCCTGTACCACTACTACACTCTGGCACCAGAAGCCGGGGACGTGTCAGGGGGGACGTGGGGGCGTCAATTGGGTATTGCAGGGGTATGCAGCTGCCATACCCTGGGTCCAGGGGGGAAAATAAAAGTTACTTTTAAATATAAATCCACGAATGTCTCTTCAGTCTATCTGTTCTGGTTATTATGTTGTTAAATTACAGTAAAATAACTACAAATGCAAAATTTAACAAAATGGTCACTTTAACAAGGTATTATAATTGTTTTCTCCACACTTTTATTCTCCCCATCTTGACAAAATGGTATATTCCCAGGTTCTGCAGGTCAGCTGCACAGGTGCAATTCATCATTGTTAATTGTGGCACGTTTACTATATTATGCCAAGTTTAGCCACACTTGAACAACTGTTCCAGACTGCCATATCCAGCCCAAGAAACCATAGATTTTTTTGGGGGGAAAAAATGGAACTTCTATAAATAAATGTATCATTCATGTTGCCAAGGTATGGCAACATGACTGGTGTCACCAGTCATGTTGCCATACCTTACCTTTTTCTGAACTGACGCCACTGGGGGGACGTGGGGCAGGTGGCCAGTGGACCGTCTGAGAGGGATGAGGGATGGGGGGGGGGGGGGGGGGGGGGGTGGCATACTGGCTGTCTGGCCTGGCCTTGTCGCTGTTGGATGTTATGGCACAGCTCGATGATTCTGAATGGACTGGCACGATGGTCAGTGCATGTGTCCCTTTGAAGATCACAAGAGGCCACGGCACGGAGCATGTTACTCATGGGCCCTTTGGAGGTAAAAATAGCCTCCTTTGTCATGCTGTTATCGTTTGCCTCTAGTTAGGGCTCAGACTTAAATCGGACAAATTGGGTTTTTGAACCTCCATACTGTGTTAATTAGTGTGTGCACATGCATAAATGTGTACACACAGGATTTTACTATGGTATGTTCAATTGTAACCACATGAACCGGGTACATTTTTTACACACTCAGAGTTACACATAAATTAAAACTGAGGATTTGACTCTGTTGGAGTAACAAATTAATATTTTCATAAACTTCCGTTATGCAAATCCTCTCAGCCTTTTGTTGATGGAGTAAACAAGTTCATGTAAAGATGAATCCATCCAGCTGCTTGACGTGATGGGATCCTCAGCACAGCAGCCTCTGTCTTGACAAAAATCGTCTCAGTTTCCCTTTTTTCCTATATTCGCCTCCCTTTTCCCCCCTGCAGCCATCGAATGTGAGTCACCGCAAAACGACATCTCTAAATGTACAATGTGATCCTCCATTTGACACCAGACCCCGTATCAAAATGCAAATACATTTCCGATGGAGTGTAGCTTTACTTAAAGACTCAAAGCCGGGTGTAACCCAAAGCCTGTTGTGTAGGTTGACAGGGAAACCACCACCTATAAGTGAATGCCACGCCATAAACAGAAGCCGTCGATATTATTACACCACTCCAGACTTTTTCTTCCCAGGCTCTGAAGGAATTTCATTCCTGCTATAAAGAAAGAAAAAAGAATCCCACGAATGATTGTGCGCAGGCGACTGGGTGGTAAACAATGGCCAGTGTGGCCCTCAGGCTTATTTCTCCCTTTGTTTTGTTTCTGGGGGAGGAATGGAGGATAGGGGGGGAGGGGGGGACAGAAACCGTTGACTGGGATGAAACAGGATGACAGGTGTCAGGTGAGCGAAACAAGAGTGTGATGGTCCCATAGATAGATGGCTCTCTGGCTGGTGAAACAAGAGTGTGATGGTCCCATAGATAGATGGCACTCTGGCTGGTGCGAGCAGGGGCGTCACACCAAATTCTGGGCCCTGGGTACAAGGATTCACTGTGGGCCCCCCATGAATGTTAACTATTGAAAAATAGCAGATATACAAGCTCACAGCGCGGCACCGAGTGCCGCGCTGCGAGCTTGTAGATCTGCTATTTTTGAAAATCTTTGAAAATGTGTGCAAGAAACCCATGTTTCCATGTCAGTGATGCTCAAACTTTTTCATGTGAAGGACCCCCAAAATGATATGAATTTGGCCACGGACCCCCATCTCAAAATATTTAGTTCCAGGGACTACCCCGGAAGCAAAATTTGAGAATGTTCGCTTAAAAAATACATATTCAAAGATTTGCACACATTTTCATGACTTTTCAAAAATATAGCTAAAGTTACTAGGGCCCCTCCACCTTGGGCCCTAGTAACTCAGTCCCACTTTCCTACCCCTTGTGACGCCCCTGGGTGCGAGAAAACAAGAAATACCACCTCGCACTGCACCGTATCCAAGCCATTACACAAGAGTCAGCATTTTGAAAAATGATCACAAAACAAGCTGTGGGAACTGAATGCGCACGACACTCACAGTGGGGGAAATTGATGCAAACACACGATAAAGGCTTTGGGAGGCTAGGATATTTGTTGTCTTTTTCTTGATAAGATAAGATGCAGATTTGGTTGTCGGAAGGCAGCAGTTATTTAGTTCACTTAGCAGAAGGAATTTCAATGTTGAATAGTTTCTCACTAGGATTCAAGAAGGAACACTGCTCTGTAGGCAACTCTACGCGGTAAAATCCCAAGTGTTGATATGACTCTGGGAGTGTAAAAATGTGTAGTTTTTTTCTTCATTTTTTTTAACACTCTCTGTGTCAAATGTACTCTCAAGATTCTGCTGTGTACAGTGTGTGTTGTGTGAATCGCAATTTTGTGGCGACACTCATTCTCCACCCTCCCACCCTCCCTACTTCTGGGAATAACAGGCCATTTCCTGTTGCACAAGAGAGCTGGGGACATCTCATTTCCACCTCCGTCCTTATGGGATATTATGGGATGTGGGATAGCAGTGTGTGAACCGATGTCAGCCAGGGACGAACAGCAGCGACGTGTACATGCATGCCAGAGATTGGCACAGCTTTAGAGGGTGCGTGCCACACGCACACGGGCTCAAATGCTTGACAGCGAGTGGCTGGTTCGATTCCTGGTTGGCCGGACTATGTCGATACTTGCTGCACTTGTTGTCCCCTACTGCCTCTCCGTGTTTCCTGTCTACTCTCCAGTCTCACAGTAATTGTTTTAAACATTTTCCCATGGACCACCTGAAATGATGCCATGGACCACTGAACCACTGCCTTTGATAATACCATGGATGATGATGATGATGATGATAACACAGTGACCAGGATGAATATGCGGCAGCATTAAAACAGTAGTTCTCAACCGTGACCACCCAAAATAACCATATTTGAACTGGGAACCCCCACGCTGATAATCACTTGGAAGTAGGAGGAGTTGAGGCATTACATTTTTGGTTCTACAGATAAATATTTTGAAAATAGCAGATCTACAAGCTCACAACGCCTCGCAAAGCAATCTGCTATTTTCGAAATATTTGCCTCTGTCTTATATTATTTACCATTTTATCCAATGTTTGAAACATTTTTATTGTATAGTTTGTTGATTACTTTTGATGTATTGATGATTAATTTCATTTCTTCTTAAAAGGTCTTAAAAGTCCTTATATTGTCACTTTGCTGTCATCTGGGGACCCCCCCCCCAAAAGAAAAATCATGTGGGGATCCCCCTGGGGGTCTCGACCCACAGGTTGAGAACCACAGCGTTAAAGGTCCATACCAGTGGTCTGACATGTAGCCCACTGACTGTGACTCACCGTTTACTTGACATTACTGCAGAGGATTTTCCAAAACACGGCTGTAATTTATTTGATTTCCAAGGAAACCAATGGATTCTGTTCAATTCAGGATTGCTGTCAAAAAAAGAAAAGAAAATATTAATTCATGAATTAAATTAAAATGCCCATAACATGACTTATACACCATGTAATACAGTATATACCTAGCAATGACCTAATTTTAATTTAAGAGCTTATTGTCTTTTGAAAGGAAACCCTGTTTCAGATTTTAAATGCTTGAAACCTGAAAAGGCATGGGGAAATGTATTGGAGTTAGATGAAAAACATCCCTTTAACCACTGTGAACTTGCCATCCATATTTATATATATTTTGGGCATCTTTCAAAAATATTCATAAAGTAAACAAAATAAAATATAAAGCTAAAAAAACTACAAGCAACGTGTCATGATGTTTATAAATCAGCTATTTTCACACTGTGACGCCATCATAAGACAAAGAAATGCTGCACTGTGGCCTGGGCCACTGGTGTGGTGGTCCGGGCTGCAATGCCAGCCTGAAAGCGTGACGCGGGTTCGAATCCCGTTCCTGAGGACCTTTCACTGTGTGTCACTCCCCATTTCCTGTCAGTCTACTGTCCTATCAATAAAGGCATTAAAGCCCCCCAATAAATCTAAAACAAATTAAAATAAATACTGTACTGTGGTCACAGTGACCTCAACCTTTCACCTATGATCACCCACTTCAAGCTCAAAACTGAGCTTGTAGATCTGCTATATTTGCAATATGCAATGTGGCCCTCTGGAGTGAAGGTGGAAATATAGTGGCCCTCGCCATCATCAAAGTTGCCCACCCCTGGTCTAAGGAGTAAGGACACGGTCACAACGCACTTTTATTCTACCTATGAGGGTGGATTCTGCCAATGCATTTCAATGGGAATGGAGTGTTGGCAGAAAGTCTAGCTCTCCACTACTTTCTCACAGGCATTAAACACCCACCACCCAGTTGTTTAGCACCAGGTAAGCTAAGTTACTTTCCCACCACGGTGAAACTGTCTTGTCATGACTATAGGATGGAGTAATCACACAACAATAAGCCTCAGACAAACGGGTCTGAGATATGTCGACGACTGTATTTGGCTTTGTTTTGAGAGAGGGTGGTGGATATACGAGCACCCTGTGAACAAACATGAGAGCTGAAGCCCTCAAATAGCTGTTTTGTTTTAAAAAGCAGGATTAGGGACATGAGCTAATAGCTACCGGGTCTATACTTTATCCAAGTTCCTCCACATTTTCTGACCGTGAAAAGGGGAATTCCCTAAACCTAAAGTAAGGCAAATACACAAGTCAGAGGTAGGCCATACCATACAGTATCTTTGATTCTCCAGGTCTGCATGAGGATTACATATCAGACCTTTCTACCACAAGAACAGTACAGGAAAACAAAAAACTCACTTCCTTTGTACAACATACAATAATGTTGAGAGAAGTGGCGCACAATTATGTGATTGTGTTAACCACTTTAGACCTATAGGCTACTTGTCATATTACGACAAATAACGAAAATAATATACAGGCTATCAAAGCATCACAATGTGACACGTTGTGAGCCTGTAGTGTAGACTGTTTTCTCTACTAAGTTATGGCATGAATCAGGATTAGTGTATTGTACCTGACAATACCATTTTGGTCGAAGCGTAAAGATATTTTATCCTGCAACTTTAAATTCCTGTTTGGATTTGTGAGGTGCACTCACTTTGACTGGATTACAGTACATTATGTATACCATATCATTGCCGTAGGTCGCAGATTAGTAAACGTTCACAGCATGTACCGTATGTATGTATGTATGTATGTATGTATGTATGTATGTATGTATGTATGTATGTATGTATGTATGTATGTAGCCTATGTATGTATGTATGTATGTATGTATGTATGTATGTATGTATGTATGTATGTATGTATGTATGTATGTATGTATGTATGTATGTATGTATGTATGTATGTATGTATGTATGTATGTATGTATGTATGTATGTATGTATGTATGTATGTATGTATGTATGTATGTATGTAATGTGAAAGTCCTATGACGTCTATGACATCTGACATCATACCCTTTTATGCCCTTACCATGTCTGTAGAACCAGCCACACAGATATGGGCTGTCTTGGCCATACAGTATATGGATTCTGTTAGGGTGGTATGTGGCTGATGTGGCCTCCATATGGGTAACTGGTCCGATATACAGTACATCACTGGCCAGATGGCCAAGAATTCTCGCCCATCTTGCCCTGAGGCGTCTTACTAGTAGTATACAGGTATATACCATATTCCTTTTCTGGACATGTATAAAAGCTAACCACACAAAATAGCATTTTGCATCTTGTACCTGTGAGTAGTGAGTGACAAATAAAACATTGATTCTTGAGGGGTGCCGTGATTTGTGTGGCCAGCCACACCCACCTGTTTCATTAAGTATGCCTGGTTGTCAGGTGGGCGGTGACCCAGCTGAAGTTAGCCACACCCACAGCTGTTGCTTCAATTGGGCCTTTTGACTCAGGGGCCTTCGGCTTTCAGGAAGAAACCAAAAATAAGTGAGTACTTTTCCCAGTACTGTCTGCATAGCTCTGTGTCTGGCTGAAGCCCACAGGTGGTTCATTGTCACACACACAAAGCTGCTGCTCTCCCCATTCCTCTCAGGGTGTCGCGATCTCCCACTGTTCCTCTTACACACCCACCACACTACACTGTTCTTACACACCCACCACACTACACTCCACGACACTACACTGTTCTTACACACCCACCACACTACACTCCACGACACTACACTGTTCTTACACACCCACCACACTACACTGTTCTTACACACCCACCACACTACACTCCACGACACTACACTGTTCTTACACACCCACCACACTACACTCCACGACACTACACTGTTCTTACACACCCACCACACTACACTGTTCTTACACACCCACCACACTGCACTGTTCTTACACACCCACCACACTACACTGTTCTTACACACCCACCACACTACACTGTTCTTACACACCCACCACACTACACTGTTCTTACACACCCACCACACTACACTGCAACACGCAGAGAGCTACTAATCCCCACCCTTCCTTCCTACTCCCAAACTACAATTACCAGATTACTCACGCACACACACGCACGCACGCGCGCACACACACACAAACACACACACACACACACACACACACACACACACACAAATACTATCCCTTTTATATAATTTTTTTCCCACTCTCTCTCTTGGTCGCATAAATATTTGCAGCGAAATAACTGTTTGCTTAAGACTTTGATGCTCTCCGGTTTATTATTGGAGGATCTGGTGTCACTTAATGCGCTTACTGCACATTTGGAAGTGTGTGTGTGCGTTTGCGTGTGTGCACGTGTGTGTCTGTGCACGTATAGTTATTTAGCGGAAAACAATTGTCACTCTGATAGAGCGTGAAAATAAATAACAAAAAGACAGTGGGAGTAGGTGTGCGTGTGTGTGTGCGTGCGTGCGTGCGTGTTTGTGCATACATGTGTGTGTGTGGCATGGTGTGTGTGTGTGTGTGTGTGTGTGTGTGTGTGTGTGTGTGTGTGTGTGTGTGTGTGTGTGTGTGTGTGTGTGTGTGTGTGTGTGTGTGTGTGTGTGGCTGTGAGTGTGTGGTGTGTGTGTGTGTGTGTGTGTGTGTGTGAGAGAGAGAGAGAGAGAGAGAGAGAGAGAGAGAGTTGGAGAGAGGCAGAAAAGGAGAGAAAGTCCCCCTCAGTCCCGGCAGTGACCTTGCAGCATTTAAGCCTGTGTGTCACTAACCCCAGCCCGGACGACTTCACATGTAGCTATTTCATTCCCATGACTGGGTCGCAGATATTTACCCACAATTCCTGGGTGGGTTTGCCGGAGCCAGTCTGTCCCAGCTGCTCAGCGATCCTTGGCCTCTCACATCACATCTCCCTTATCAGATCTACATCGAGCCACAGACCACAGAGTAGATATCACATTCACGCTCTTTCACCACATAGAGTGGCACCGAAAGAAGCTAACAAAATAGATGCTGACCCTCAGGTTAACCACTTTCAACTTGGCTTCAACTATTTTGGCCAGGTAGTTACAGGCAAAAAGATTGAAACTTTTCGAAAGTTTCCTTACTTTCTGTGTTATATCTACAAGCTTACAGTACATCACATCCAGATGTGATGCATGCATCTTCATGCAACAGGCGACAACAAAGTTTGAATGGGGCTTTTCTTCTCTTTTCTTAAACTGGCCGATCCAGAGGTAAAGAATAAGTGATCGTCCCTAAAAGTCCTGGACAGAGCACCCCTAAAAACACTTGCTTTGTAGACGGTTGGACTGCCTCCTCTTTTCCTCTCAAAATGAACGAGAAAGAAAGCCAAAAAGGGACGCAAAAGGGCCCGCAAGTGGGAAACGGTGACCTGTGTAACTGGAATGTTAGGTGGTGGCCCTTTACTCTGTGGGAAGTGAGGCAGCATCGAGGAACACTGTACATTTCAGTCCCTTTAATTACGTCAGTGTGCAGAATATTGTGCCGCTGAATGCCTATTTGTTTAGTTGTTTCCTGATTTGGACGACTCCTTGGCTCTTTGTTTTGGCTGATATTCAAAACTACCATAGTCGTGGCTAATGAGGGTAATCTCATAGGAGATCTTACGGAAGATGAACTACTGGACTGAAGCAGTTGCATTACTTTTTTAAGTGTTGTGGTTACAATCCCCAGCCTTTTATTAGACAGATGTTTGTTTAGTAAGTCTATTAATAAATTATATTGGATGGGAAGTCTCGATAAAAAAAGAAAACGGAAGAAAATATATACATATTCTGAGTAATAATCGACCTGGGAATTAAATGAACCCAGGATGTCTGATTCATGACGCACGCTATACTGCACACACAATGTTAATTTAGTTGAATTAAATTCAATTAACACAGAGGGTGAATGGGTGCTTTATGAAGAATGAATGAGATTAAAGACGGCATAGAAAGAAAGAGAGAGGAAATAGAGTCAGAAGAGAAGAGTGAGCTGGTGGTGAGGGTGAGAGAGAGAGAGAGAGAGAGAGAGAGAGAGAGAGAGAGAGATGCCTAATTGTTCTGTGGGAAGTGAAGCAACACTGAAGAACACTGAACAGTTCAGTCAATTTAATTACGTCAGCATGCAGCAGACAGTGTCGCCTGCCAAAAATGGCAGATCTACAAGCGCACAGCATGTTGTAGAACGCAGACACCGTCGTCACACTACCACGTTATAAATCAGGCTTAACCCAGTATGAAAGACAGAGGGAAAGATGGACGGAGAACTGAGGAGGACTGGCATTACTGAGTCCCCGAGGAGCTCCTTAAGAGGAAAGGCCACATACTTCCCAAACTCACAAAACCACAGCCTGGCCGTGTCTTTTTCCTGGCTGCACCTAGTCGGTCTCAGAGAAATGATGGAAGTTATATCATTTATAGGCACCACAAAAACAAGTCTCTAATATCACATGTCCGACCACAAGACTTAATTCTTCTTCCTGCTTTGCAAATATGCAACAGCATTTCGTGTGACAGCTGAGTCGTGGTCATCATTTGCAGCTGCAGAGGTGGAATTTCTTGTACGGTGGAGCACATAAAGGTCATTTGTGTGGCATCACTGGCATGGCTTTTAAGAGAGAACAAAATATTAGATGCCATAGCCCAGGGGTCTTCAACAGGGGGTCCGGGACCCCTAGGGGTTCCTCAGATTTACTACAGGGGGCTGCCAAATCTCTGTATGATAGGATCATTGCTGCGAGGCGTTGAGAGCTTGTAGATCGGCTAGTTTTGGCAAATAGGTTTGGTGTAGAGGTAAAAAAAAGTATATTAGAGTGAAAGGTCAAATTTACAAAGTATTGACGATTTAAGTGGTTAAATATAAAAAAAAACACACACATTAACATGCATCTGCAACACAAGTTTATACAATATGTAGTGGTGGTCCCTGTTTTATCTCCCTCTCAGCTAAGGGGTCATTGGCCTGAAAACGTTGGAAGACCCCTGCCATAGCCCTCTCTGTGTCCAAAGGCCATTACCAAGTGTCAGGTCCGGACCCCCTGTTAAAGACCCCTGCTAGCAAATAGCAATGATTATCATCGAAATACAGAGCTATAACAAAACATTTAACAAAACCACTTACAGTACGGCCCCTTTATACATGGAGGATTTTGCAAACCCCCCCTCCCCCCGGTAAACAAAAGGAGGAAGTAGCCCTGTGTGACTGACTTACATTGACTTCCTGTTTGTGATTATGTGTCCAAAAACAGAACCAGCGTTTGTGGACCTCCCACGGTTGCATTACGCTGGGGGCAGGGGCACAACTGACCCACTGTGTCCCCTCTCTATCCACACATTGTGCTTACGTAGCCAGGGTGCCACAATACTGGGAAACAGCTGCGCCCAACATAAAAGCGCCAAGTGTATTTACTTCATGGCCCGGCGACATGTCAACTGGTCATTAGCCTAATTACCTTCATGATTAGAGTTAGGGGTTCTAAATGGGTTATTTTACCTCACCTTTACTGGAATTAGCGCGGTTGTTGATAACGTCTGACAGCAGTCTTTGTCTTGGGGAAATAAGCTACTGTATTGCCTATATACTGTACGTCATTTACTAGACATGGTGTCAAACCATAAAACGGATCAGTTGACGAGTATCCGTTATTGGGGTTAAGGGATCTGATCAAACATTAATAATACAATAGTAATATCAAGATAATCACCAGTAAAACACAGGGAAATTACAGTTCTGCAGCTGTAAATCTTTCTTTTAAATCAAAGGGAATGTTTTGTTACCCAACCTGTAGTGTAAGATGGTATGAAATATTCATGCGTCATTAAAACATCCTTGCATGGACCTTTCCTTTTTTTCCCCCTTTTGTATACTTTTCATGTCCAGAATCCAACCTGATGCATTGTAGAGCACATTAAAGCTTCAATGCTGAACTTGTTTTAATGAATACAACATTATTTTAACCAGTCTGTAGCCTACTCTTCCATTAAACCCTGGTGTTACATACTGTAGGACAGCTACTGGTTGACCTGTAACCCTGCCTGAAACACATGACCCCAATATCTCTCCTGGCCAAGAGGGGATTCCCTCATGGATCAGGATGAGATATGTGATCTCCTATACCAGTGGTTCTCAATGAATGGTCCGGGGACCACCAGCGGTCCTTGAGGGGGGTTCCAGGTGGTCCCCAGCTAAATAATGGAGAGTTGGTAACCAAATAGACCCTAAATAATGGAGTTGGTAACCAAATAGACCCTAAATGATGGAGAGTTGGTAACCAAATAGACCCTTTACCGATCTTTAAGTATTGAGAGCATAAAATGAAACCAGATGTATTTGGATTAATTTCACGCTCTCAAGAGTTATTAAATTAAATTATTGTTAAACATCTGTATTGCTTCATTTACAAGCCATCTACACAATTAGAGAATGTAGAAGAATTCTATATTTTGATCAATGTTTGCCTGTTATCTCTATACTGTACTGTAAATATTCTATTGGGTCTGAGAGGGTAAATCTCCTCAAATGGTGGTCCGTGGCTCAAATGCCAAATAAATAATGGACCTTGATATGAAAAGGGTTGAAAACCACTGTCCTATACGGGAGATCCAGGTTAGAATCCTGGGTGTTACAGTTACCTCTCTCTGTGAACTGTACCGTCATGTACCTTTTTCTATGCAAACTTCTAATAAAGTCTTCAATCAATCAATCAAATGTCATTTGAGGACATGGAACTTTAATGGATTGCCGCTTTAATGGCATTTCAGCTGTATAATACACAGCCCTGGTACCGTGTGAAATACACAGATGAGTTATCAGATGAATTATGTTCATTCATGCTTCTGTGCACCGAAAATAGCAGAAGCTCACAATGTGTCATCATTGTGGTTGAGCTTGTGCTGTACTGTAGATCTTGGCATTTGATGCTGTCGTACATCAATCATGTTTAGCAATGTGACACAATGAACTCTGTATGTCCCGTGTCATGGCAGCTGGAGGCTAAGTTTGTTTTGTCTACTATAGTCATATATAAACTTTATCTCTGACATACGAAATGTATAGTGCAGGCTAGCATTGATCCTGCACTTGCATCCCATTGTGATAATGAAAGGATGGATGCAGGGGCTTGCCAGAGGATTTCTCCCCCATTATTTTAACCCACTGTCCCGCTACGGTTTCCAGCGACTGGCTGCATATACATTTGGTCTTCAGCTTCACACAATACCTATTAACGGCAGTCTCCTTCCCTTAACCTTGCCGCTGCAGGAAAACAGGAGCCAAGGACCCCGGGCTCACATTTCCTCACACTGGACAGTATAACCTGCGATCCGACAATAAAGTGAATAAGGCCGCTCCCTATGCCATTGATAAGAACAATACAACAAGTCCAGGATACATAAATCTGGGTTTGATCCACTAAGGAAATAATAAGACTGCAATACAATGGCCTATGTGCCTTCTCTCGGTACAAGTCGTGTCCCTGTGGTTCACGGGATGAAGTATTGTCTCATATAAGTGGATGTGAGGTACACTTTGACGGTCGCGAATGGGTTAAAATCCAAACGAGACTTTGTTTGAAAGTCAAAGCCCCGCTTCCCACTGAAAAGTGCAGGATAAAGAGAGATAAAGAGAGCAGATCGCATCTAGTTGAACAATGAGTGATGCCAGTGAAATTATATGATTCATTCAAGAGAAGCCAAGCCACTTGATTGTATCCAAAAAGCCTGTGATTTTTTTTAAAAGCATTTCCAGTAAAGTGATAAATGTGTCATCTCAAGTCAGCTCTGAATAACCACATTTAGTGCTGTTCACATCAGTGGAGCCAGCAAATCGTTCAGAACCTTCTGTTTTATGCCACCTCTTTTCTTTTTTAGATATACAATTTATATATGGACTTTTGGCATTTTATCCTTTATTTCAGATAGTTAGCCTACAGAAGAGTGAACAGAGAGACAGGAAAGGTGGGAGCCAGGAGGGGTGACAGAGAGTCAAACCAGGGTCAGTCAGCTGTGGGAAGGTCTACACATATTTACGTCATATGTCCTCAGTGAAGCCCCTTTTTATGTCATTTTTATGCTATCTCAAAGGCCCTTGAAGATCTTGCTACCACACGATGAGCATTCCAAATGGAAAACTTACTACTTACTTAATCCTCTTCGTGCTAGCTAGCACATACGGTCTTCACCAACGAACGCCAATGCTGTCTGTCTTCTGCCCAATGTTGCACTTGGCCCCAGGTCCATTCCAAATGGAAAAGATTCATCTTTATCTTCCCACTTTAAAGACTGCAAAGGCAAACATTCAGGGGAAAATAGTAGATCTACAAGCATTTTTAACAACAGTTTTCTCTCATGGCAGTGCATAGTAAGCTGGCTCCAGACCCTGAATCGCTAGCCACGGCCATTAAAAATATATGTTCAGGAAATCAAAATGAATGAAACAAAATGAAAATTCAGGCTGATAGTCAGGCTTTGTGCCTGGCACAACATTATTTTCAGATGGTGTTCCGTGGCCAAATACAAATACATCGAATAAATGTGGCCGGGTCCTTGACATGAAAATGTTTGAGAACCACTGGTTTAGAAGTAGCAAGCAGTCATTGTTGTACCGGTAAGTAGACAAGTAACCATCAAGTTTCTCTGTACAATGATCAAGGACAGGAGGACCCTAAAGGCTGTCATAAGGAAGGAGGTCTGATTGGGTCCTCAAGGATGGTACCTTGGAACAAATTGGAACCTTTGAGTTTTATTTTTTTTATTTTTGTGTAGCCTGGGGGTTGATATACAGGTACTCTTTAGACACATTGCCATGGTGCCTGGCTCACAAGCACGTGTACGCTCACGCGCGCGCGCACACACACACACACACACACACACACACACACACACACACACACACACACACACACACACACACACACACACACACACACACACACACACACACACACACACACACACTACAGGGCAGCCCGGTGACACAGAACAGAAGTTAGAGAGGTTGACCCAGCAGACTGGGCGAAGGTGACTGCACCCGGGGCCAGATAGAGAGAGCTGATATCCACTGACGGTGTCAGTGTATTACGACAGCCATGTTTTCCAGGGGTCCCAACGTTCAGCAACAGCAGGACAGCTTTGCACTGACACCTTTCCTCACCTCTAGCATTCATATGTGTGTTTTTGTGTGTGATTGTTACTGTATGCACGCAGGAGTGCAGAGTTATAAAGAAGACAGTGGCCTCACACTTCTGTAATGGATCCGATAATGCCTAATTTTTATGATCTGCATTTTTGGCACACAACACCGTTGTTTAATTCACTTGTTCTCAAACCTTTTCATGTCAGAACTCCCAAATTTACACTTATTAGCCCATGGACCACCATTTAAAAAGACTAGCCCTTACCCGTTCAAAGGGTAACAGGTAGAGTCGCCGAAATGAAGCTCGCCGAGAAACGGGGGGTGCGTTCGGAAATGCACACCGGGTGTGGCAACGGTGCGCTTTTTCAGCCTGAACTCTGAAGGTAAACTTTCTGAAAAGCAGCAGTTGCTAACCATGATGTTTATAAACTAGGGTAAATTATGGCTATAGTCTTAATCTCACAGTATCATAAATGTTAATGCTAGCAACAACAAACATGTAAAGTAGGACACACAATCACAGTATGCCTTCTTCAGTATCAACATGAATTAATATTCTAATATTCTATTATAATTTACCCTAGTTTATAAACATCAATAGCAACGTTAGGTTAGCAACTGCTGCTTTTCAGAAAGTTTACCTTCAGAGTTCAGACTGAAAAAGCGCACCGTTGCCCCACCCGGTGTGCATTTCCGAACGCACCCCCCATTTCTCGGCGAGCTTCATTTCGGCGACTCTACTGGTATTCAATTTCAAAGATATGAGCTCCGAAATGATGTGCAGTGTGTGGGTTATGGGATGTGCACTGTGCACACAGTATATGAGGGATGGAAAGTAACTTTAACTGCTGCTTGCCTTGCATGATAATATGTAGGAGCATCAATGTAAGAAATACCCGTTTCGTTTAATGGCTATAGAGATACTGTGTACCGATCTGCATGATTTTTGGACAACATCTGTAACAGGGCCAGACACCCACACACACACACACACACACACACACACACACACACACACACACACACACACACACACACACACACACACACACACACACAGAGCCAGGCCCGGATTGACAGTAGGGAGTAGAGGGACGATTCCCGGTGGACTGCGCCGCCGCCACGGCGCCATAGCGCCGCGTACCCCCCCCCCCCCCCCCCCCCCCCTCGCCGCTGATTTCTTCTTTTTAGAAGAATCAATGCGTGATTGGTTAGTTTGGCTTTCTGGCCAGGCCCTACCACAAGCGTGCTCACAGACAGACCGACCGGCTAAGGAAGGCAGCACACAAACACACTTCTGACTGAGGATAGTGGCCAGACAGCAGAGAGAAGAAGGCGACAAAATAAATAAATAAATAGTTAAAGCCATACTGTGTAAGTTGCCCAACTAGTGGTCATTAGCCCTATAGCAAACCGCGGTCGCGTCCGCGTCTTTCGTCCGTTTTTCGTACCTTCAGACCCCCGCGTCTGCCTCCACCTCGCT
The DNA here is from genome assembly GCF_963921795.1 of Nannobrachium achirus. Lineage (NCBI taxonomy): Eukaryota > Metazoa > Chordata > Actinopteri > Myctophiformes > Myctophidae > Nannobrachium > Nannobrachium achirus. The sequence goes on along the minus strand of NC_137832.1, from coordinate 47,663,757 downwards.
GAGATCTATCTTTTAAGGGGTCCCTTGTTCCTGTGCGTTCAGTAATTCCAGAGATACGGACTCCTTCACCCTGCCTGGTAGGCGAAATTACCTAGAGAAGGGATGGTACAAACGGGCGACAACAAATATGGCTGCCATAGCGACCCCACTTCAAGATGCGCTGTGATTGGCCGGCAGTTGTATAACCCTCGCTGTGATTGGCCGGTAGTGTGATGACGCAATTTTGGCGCGAGATGCGGTCCACGGCAAGGATCTCAGTTTACATATAGAGAAGGCTTTACAGGCTGAAATTCACGGCGCGGATCTTCTAAAACTTTTGTGATTTAATAGTTAGGAGAATTTTAAGATTTGTTTTATAAAAAAAGTTACATAGTACAACTTTAAATTATGGACCCCAACCCCAGCCCCATAGCCCCACAAAGAAAAAGAGAAAACATGGAGCTGAAGGGAGAGAAGGATGGGGGGAAATGTTATACTGACTGAAATGTTCAAAGCTTCAGCATGCAGTCTTCTAGTAAGAATGATGCAGCAACAAGTAAGTTGTTTCAATATAAACACTGGTTCTTCTCAAGTTTCTCAACATGCATGTGGATCCCTAGGGGAGCATTAGGCCAGATACATTCATTGCCATTATTAGGATTATTAAGAACACAATTTGTTCCATTTTGTACCCTAACAAAGTTAGACCATTTTAATAGCATGAACACAAATTGCTGTCTGTAATGACTCTCAAGTTACACTTGAGGGTTTGGAGGAAACATTTGGTGGATACTAGTATGCACAACTCTAAAATAACTGGTGCAATTTTGTGTTGGAGCGCCTCTGTGCGGCTGCAGAGTTAAGGTGCTATCTATCCCTGAGACCACACTACTAAGTGATTATGCTAATGTATGGACAGAAGTTAAGAAATGGGAAACATTGTACTGAGTTGGAGTTTCATACACCATCTTCAGGCATATTCTACACTATTGTTGTCATTTTATATATAATTTGAGCTTGACTGTGATACATGTGGCTACCTGATTGATTGATGTTTTTGTGGGATAGAGAAAAATGTGAAGCTGCTGTGCTGTTGAAACAGACAATCTGTAAGCTAGCTATGTGGTATGTTGTTTGTAGGGTGGAGGCCAGTGCTTGTTAGTTCCAGTAATTATTCCACAATGTCTTCCTAACTGAATAGGAGGTTCCATAGCACTACTAGCAGAATGGAACTACTAGCAGATATAGTGATGATTCTAACTGAATATAAGATTATTCCGGGGGAGAGGTGCATGCAGAGCTCTACTCAGTGATAATACAGTACAGTACTAGATTGTACAGTTTTACATTGAACATTGGTGTTTGCATATAATATTGATATAGTAAGCTGACATCTAAATGCTTTGCTGACAAAATAATACTATATTTTTATTTAATTGCATACCATATAAATAATATGGACTGGATATAGAACACTTTCTAGTGTGACTGTTGGTATATGGAATAATGATTTTCAGTGATTACTTAGCCCATGTGGAAAGGAAAAATGCTGTAACTGTTGTCTTCATATGATTGCTCCTGTGACATACTGCACTGTCTGCACAGAAGCGAGTGTTGTAGTGACTACTTCTGTAGGCCTACAGTGGGTGGTATATATTAGTATATTAGTTTTTTATGTGTTTTGTTTTACAAGAAACATCTCAGCCAAACAGAACTGAAGCTCTGTAAGGCTGTCACATGTGTGTGAGTGCGGGTGGCAGGCGCGTTCATGTGTTTTCATGTTGCCTAGTGTTTGGGTAGGGTGGCCTGGAAGGGTGTATGGGTCCCTATGGACCAGACAGGCCCAGTCCGGCCCTGCACAGAGCTGGTTAAACACACACACACACACACACACACACACACACACACACACACACACACACACACACACACACACACACACACACACACACACAGAGCTGGTTAAACATGTTGCCTCATGCTAGATGCAGAATAGATATGCCTCATGCTAGATGCAGAATAGATATAGATACACCATAAAAATGCTAATATACAGCATATGATTTGTGAAAGTGACAAACGGGCTTCACAGTTATGTCAGGTGTGTTCATATGCTAATAGTGATGCGATTTCAGATAAATTGCTCCAGCCACTGAGGAGAAACGCTGTGACAGACAGACACTCACTCACTCAGATAGACACTCACTCACTCAGACAGACATTCGGAAAATTATATGTTTGATATCCCAATAAGAGAGGAAGAGAGGGTTTTTACATCTCTATAGCAGTGATTCTCAAACATTTAAATTCCAAGGACCCCCAAATGTACATGCATATTAGGCTACGGACCCCTATTTAATGGCATTTATATCTGTGGGACCCCAATTTATATTGTAAAATCAATGTTAATTTAACTCTGAGAGTGTACAAATGGAACCAAATGGACCCGTTAGCATTTGGTTCCATTTGCACACTCTCTGAGTTACATAACCATCAGGGTCCATTTGGTTCCTATCTATGATTTAGCTGCGGACCCCCTGGAACTCCCTCAAGTACCCCTGGGGGACCCAACTTTGAGAACCACTGGTGTAAATAAGTATATCGGGTGTGATGTCAAGAGGCATGAAACCGTTGAGGACACAAAGATGAAAACATATACTGGCCATGAGCTGACAAGAACACCAACATCACCAGGAAGCCGGATTGTGAAATCAATCACAGTGGAGGCACGCCTAGTAACCACTTAAGATCTAAACCTTTTCGTAGACGAATAGCAAAAAGCTTGCATTGGGATGTGTTGTGAACTTTTTAGAAACATTATTTTGGCACATTTTGACATTGTTTAACAAATGCGTCCCAAATAGGGACACAAGGGTTCATGTGGTTTTGATTAAATTGTTGCTCAGTTAGTCCACTCAAGTGGCACCAAAAACAATCTGCAAAAGGGAAGCTACAGTCTGAGAATTCATCTTTTGTTCCTAATTTATTTATTTTTAAATATATTATTAAATATAAATATTTATAAAATATCAATTGACATTTCCAAAAATGTCAATTGATATGTTATAAATATAACAGAAGCAGAGGTGTGGATTTCCTCCCCCAGGCCAGCATATCAAACCCTATTTTTTGCTAAATCACCACACTGGTACTGGCATGCCTTGTACCTTCACAGCCTGCAACAACTCAAAGACTTTCTCAAAAAAAAAAAATAGAGGAAAAAAAACATTTTTGAGAAAAAAATTTTTTTTGAGAAAAACATTTTTGAGAAAAAAAACATTTTTGAGAAAAAAAAAATTGAGAAAAAAAAAATTAGAGAAAAAAATTTTTTTGAGAAAAAAAGTTTTGAGAAAAAAAAAATTTGAGAAAAAAAAAATTTTTGAGAAAAAAAGAATTTGAGAAAAAAAAAATTGAGAAAAAAAATTGAGAAAATTTTTTTTTCTCAAAAAAAACATTTTAGAGAAAAAAAAAATTTTGAGAAAAAAAAATGTTTGAGAAAAAAAATAGAAAAAAAAAATAATAATAATAATAATAAATAAAACGTATTGGTGATGCGATGACGTGGTGTATACGGATGTTACTGCGATTGAGGTGAAAGAGAAAAGTGGAAAGTTGTGAGCTAACTATTAGCTATTTTTGTGTGTGTGTGTGTGTGTGTGTGTGTGTGTGTGTGTGTGTGTGTGTGTGTGTGTGTGTGTGTGTGTGTGTACACAGTGGTGTCAAATTTCACTCCACTTACTGCGACATCACCGGTCACCATGGCAACGGGGGGCCAATGATAGAGTTATGGGCGGTATTCCCTACGTTCTACCTACATCGGACGTTCTCCCTACCTACCGCTTGGAAGTGGGATGCGGCTTTAAGCCAATTGTAAATATAAGATTATATGTCAGGCACACGGCAATCTGTCAGAGCTGCAGTGGGCATGCCCTGCTAAATAACTAATAATACAAGCAAACAGTTATTTTGGTGAGCGACACTATTGTTCGACAAAGCATAAATTAGGCTTCAATATTCCCTATACTGTACACCCACTGTAGGTCCCATAATTGAACAGTAACAAACAAATCATAACCACAGCAGATCTACAAGCTTGTAGATCGGCTGTTGCTGGTGTTGTAGAGGAGTGTATGGAGGGGGAAAAAATGAGGGAGCCGTCGTATATAGGCTGGTTGATGAACCAAAGAAATACAAAAACATACCACCGCTGTTTTTTTAAACATGTCTACGCATATGATATAAGTTATGTAAATCACATAACTTTTCTATTGTGTTGTTGTCCAGTGTGATAAGGGGAAATGTGTTTATTGTGCGGCATTGTGAGGCTGAAAGTAAACAGGATTTGTGTTGCTTTCCTATTCATTGTGTTGACCTGGAGAGAGGGGGACAGACCCCCCCCCCCCCATACCCCCTCTAGATGTGGTATAGCAATCACAGATGGGGGGACCTGTTCCACTTTATCGGACCTGCTGCCTAAAAAAAACAGAGCCAGCTGTACCAAGTTCAGGGATCTCATTGGGTTAGACTAGAACAATCAGCTTGATAGTGCTGTAATCCTCGTTCTCTGACTTTTAATGCACACTCTCTCTCTCACGGGTATTATTGTAAGGAAGAAATTATAGGCCTGTGCAACATCTATTCACCTCGCCTTGTACTATCATGCAATTGGACAATGGACAATGCATTATCAATCTTTCACACCAATGAGAGAGGCCATGGACGGGGTTATTAGGCAATTTGCCGTGTAGCCTCTTGGGTAATGATGACCTTGTTTTCCCAGTGCAGGTGTGTTTGTTAGTTCTCTGAGTCTGTGGTGAGTTTATCTCTGGGAAGGGATCCGCTCCTGTTTGTTTTAGCCAGAGATTCATCAGCAGAGTTAATTCCTCGGCACTCAGTGCGTGACTAAACATTCACGAGGTTGTTCAGATTTTTCACCATGCTGTTTTAACCACTTGAACCCTAACATCCCTATTCTGGGCATGTCAGAATAGCCGAATATTCGGCGGAGACTCAGAGATTTGTGGAGGGAAAATGGGGTGTTATGGGGTGGTATTTTTATAATGGGATGGGGGCACACTACAGTAAAGCTGTGTTTACATCTGAAAGAGACAACTTACCATGAACCTCAACAATAATTGTCAAGTAAGTCATTCAAAGTCATTCATTCAAAGTAAGTAAATAAAGTAATACAAAGCACTGCATATTATGCATGCAATGTTTTGAATTACTTACCAAACAGATGATTAACTGACTCACAGATGTGGTGAGTCACTGTCTTGATAAGAAAGATCTAAAACAATTCATTTCTGTTTTTCTTTGAGTAGAATTCCGTATAAGCTATTTTCCTGTAAGCTGCTGCTTCTTTTTTTTCCTTTTTTTTGTCTCAGGCAGCTGTTCAAGCCAAGAGTGGTCTTCTGTGAAGCAAAGGCCTATACTGTTCTGCAACAGCAGCACATGTGGAGTGTAAAGGACATGTTAGGGCATGTTTAGATAACCCACCCACCCTCATGTACGAGACCATTATGGCATTTATCCACGCACACGCAGTAATATGAAATAGAGCACCATTAACGCTTCATCACTTTTGGGAGTAAATGCAAGCTCGAGACATTCCAGAAGAAATACTTAGATGCAGGGTCGGATTTGATGGGGGCATCCATGCTCTGGTCATGTTTTACCCCTGTTTCTGTTCAGACCTTTTGGGAAATGTAGTCTTCTGATATGTAGCCTACTTTTTGATAATATCAATAACAATTTAATTAAAAATGCATATCAACCACAATAACCCTGGCACCTGGTATTTTGTTTTAAAACTTTTCAAATAATTATTCAAATGTAATTCATAAATAGCATGAATAGCAGATATGCAAGCTCACAACACTTCACAACATTTGTGGCACAAAGAAGTGGTACAAAGAAGTATACTGTAGGTCTTAAGTGGTTACTAGGCATGCCTCCAGTGATGCTGCATTTGCGGAAACTTTCACAATCCAGCTTCCTGCATGGTGATTTTGGTGTTCTTGTCAGCACACAGCCAGTATATCTTTTCATCTTCATGTCCTCAACGGTTTCATGCCTCTTGACAGGGTCTAACTCTCAACTCGTCCCCTCTTTTATATCCCCCCAGGGCCAAAACGGTTTGCTCTACATTCACCACACACCTGTAACTACTTGGCAGAGTACCCCCCTCCCCCCAGGTGTCAAATTGAGGATTTATTAAACAAATGAGGCCTGAAGGTACACAAAACACACAGTTAGCATGTTGTAACAACAGATACACACAGAGTCTGTGTGTCCATATCATCACAAACTGGGCGAGTCATACAGGCCTTATTTGTTTGTCATTCAATTGAAAACTATTATGATTACAATAATAAGAGATATAGAGAAGTTTCACTGTAAAGGTAAGCTGTAAGGCATGCTGTATTATCAGTGTTGGGTGTAACGGCATTATAACTAACAGCGTTCGTTACATAGCGCCGTTAGGTTTGGTGGTAACGGAGTAACTTAACAAGTTACTTTTGCAATATAGCAGGATCGTTACCAGTTACATTTCCCAAGAAATAACGGTGTTAATTAGGTATTTACCTATAATTTCCTGTTCTTTCTGTTGCCACAAAGGAAAAATAACCCATCTGACACATTTGCGCTGTTTCCTGAATAAATGAGCTCGATCGGTTACGAAATTTGGTGTAACACGGGGTTACCCGCGGTCATCTATTAGCGACATAAGGAGAACTTATTTGTGCGCTTCTTGTTTACATTCATTTACAGTCACGCACGACATGGCAGGGCTTGAGAGAAGCCCTTTACTAAGGCTGTGGAAGGATTCACACTATTTTTGGATTTACTGGTGAAAGGATAGATCAACGTCATTACATTATCCACGTTGAAGCTGCATGCAGCCACGCACACAGCTGACAGCCTCAACAATCCGGTAGGCTGCACTCTTTTTTATGTTTACCAAACTTCCTCACAGGTGGGTTTTAATGGTCAGTAACGGAAAAAGTAACCTAACGAGTTACTTTTCTCAGTGGGTAACGATAACGTAACGCAGTAACTTAACGGATTAGTTTTTCAATTCAGTAACGATTGTAACCTAACAAGTTACTATAAAAAGTAACGATACCCAGTTGTGTGTATCATAAGACATTGTTGCCATTACACATGCTTTAAGTTTAAAAGGTGACTCTGAATTAACTAGCCTGCATTCTTATGTGTACCGGCTTGCAAACCAAATAATTCCTTATTATTCTGATTTACACAGCACATGTAGGCTATACATGTTGCAGAGGTGTGTTGATTAGACTGATTTATACTTAGCCTTGTCGAACACCGACAATAGGAGATTTACAAGGGTTGTGAGCTTGTATGTCTTAGTGTCTATTTTCAGTATGCAGGTGTTGACACTCCAGAGGCACTTCCTGTCGAGCAAGTACAGGTCATGTTCTATACTTGCCCAAAGGTCATGCCCACTTGCCCAAAAAGTAAATCGTCCATTATAAAATATAAGTAAAATTTGAATTACAGTTCAATTTAACACTTATTTTTTTACTTTCTGGGATCTGCGATAAAAAAAATGTCATAGGCTACCTCAATCTTTAATACATAGCTATGAATATGACTATGGGTTCCCACTTATTTTATATTTTTAAGTGTAGCAACAGTTAAAACTACGCAGCACATTATAGGTCAACAGTGCTCTTATTTTACATTACAAAGACAGAGCTCTGGCCACGTTCAGGTAGACAGATATCTCGTGTTATGCATGGTGCACCCCACCGACGGTTGCATCCCCTCTGAAACAAGCTCTTGCTTGGTCAGGCAACCTGAAATCAAACTCCACCTGCCAGAAATGTACCTGCCAGCAGCAGATGGGCAACCCTTATGTCAACGCCTGGTGACACCGGTGTGCAAGTAACTTAGGCTTGATTGATCCCAGTGAAAGTGTCTGCACACTTATGATTATGCATGACTCAACTGGACAATGTGGCTTTGATTGATTGATTGATTGATTGATTGAAGAATTCATAAGTTCACTGGTACAAGAAGGTCAACTTAAAGGACACCCAAGAAAGCCCAGGGCTTTATCATATGAAGGCACTCCCTGTACATGACAACATCTACCTGTCTGTCATGCACCAGGCAGGTGACAGACAGGCCATCTGATGGGAAACTGGGCTCGCTACGAGTGAGAACTTACCTGAGAGCTTGCTCAGCATTTCCTTATCAGAGAGAATCCCATGCAGCTTCTCTTTCAGGCTGGGACTCATCAAGCATCAATCCACCTGCAGGCCAGGGAAAAATAAGTATAAGTATGACTCCTCAGTCAGTGTAGGCTTGAAATCTATAGCTATAGTAGCCTATAATTATGCAAAGACAAAGTAGTTCTGTTTTAAATGATATGCATGAGCATTAAAGAGACTTATGTTTAATGTTTTACTTTCACCACACACACACACACACACACACACACACACACACACACACACACACACACACACACACACACACACACACACACACACACACACACACACACACACACACACACATTAGCATAAACCTGCGTTGTGATCTTGTAGATCGGCTATTTTCACTACTTCTTAAACATTTTTATTTCTAATTTATGTAATTTCTTCGATTTTTTTCTTTGATTTCTTCATGAAATTAGCCTATACTGAAATAAATCATTGAATTCATTTTTCATTCAAGAAAATCCTGTCCATTTTAATAATTAATACTTTTTTTAAAATAATTATTAAAAACACTAGAAAGGTTTAGGGAAATTAGGGCGCCACATTCAAACCAAGACTGAAAGAGTGCCGGTGAAACTTGCGTCCAATCATCAAGTTCGCGCGCGATAATGGCAGATCTACAAGCTCACAACGCGTCGCGACGCGACGCGTCGTGAGCTTGTAGATCTGCCATTGTCGCACCGGGGCGACTGCACACTGGTCTGGACTGGTCTGGGTCCTTAACTTTTTTGGAAGAAGAACGCCCCTAGATGTGGAGCAGGGGAATGGAGGCGCTCATTCAGGTCACTTCATTTCCAACTCGGGACTTGAAGTGACAACATCTCCGCGGACTTTCACACAGGCAGGCAGCGAAGCCACTGTCCACTTTGGGGGATTCTATTTTACACAAGGATGATGAATTAAAAGTTTTCGTGTGCTTTTTTTTACCCCCTTACCCGGTCGAAGAGGGGAGGTTAACGTTGGAATAAAACATTTTTTTCTTTAATCGAAGGAATGCATATTTTCTTTGTGAAAGTAACTTTCTTGTTGTCGCTGATTGCTCTCACACGAGGTAAGGATGATGCGCGCAGCTGTGCATGAACCATGCATTCTAATGCACGTACAGACAGATGAGTAGGATGGTAGTAGGAGCAAATACTATAACAATACTGCAGTTTGTTTGGACCAAAACTGATGATAAACTTTGAAAGTAAAGTTAGTCTAGTTGTTGTTGTGTGAACTTGTGTTTACAACGAGTAGGATAAGCTACTAGGTCTACTCGTTGTGTTTTGGTTTGGTTATAATTTACCTATCGGACATGCAGCAGCCTGCTTCATTTAAAATAATTAGTGGTTTCTTAGTTTAGTGATTTCTTTGTGACTATATTCAGCTGTTTAATTAGTTCGAAAATAATTCTTGCACGCGCCAATTCAATATTTCGTTTGCGCAGTGAGTGAGTGAGTGAGCTCTCATCTGCGACTTAATTTGTTTTCTAGGAGGTCATGTTTATTATATAACAGAAACATGAAAACTCGCAGACTGTCAGTAGCTTGTAGATCTGTTCTTGCTCCCCCCCCCTTTTTTTGGCAAGCGACACCGCCACGCTAGTGTAGGATTCATTCACAGGTCAGGTGCGCTTCCAGGTGGCAAGAAAGACACACACCTACATTCGATGAGTAATAGGATCATATACCTAAGCCATTTACTGTAACTGTGATGATGAATAAAACAAACATTAGAATGCATTTCGTAGGATTATCTCCTGGAATGACTATAGAATATGCTCAGACAATAAACGAGTTATGAGACAAGCATAGTTACAAGACTAGTTGACTTCTACAGAAGTAAAAACAAGTAACAACTCCATTTAATCAGCTTTTGTTGTCACAACACAGGTTTACAGGTGTAAAAAGGGGGTGATTATATTATTATTGTTTTTTCCAAAGCTACTACCATCATGTGTAGTTTTAAGTAAAGGGCAGAAGAAAGGGCCAGAAAGGTCAGATATATTCAAATATTTCTGATTGTGCGTATAGATGCTCAACTATTCCAGACATCCTGACAAGGTTAAGCATAATACATACATTAGGGTGCATGCCATGGTTAGAAGAAATGGAAATGGCTTTGTGATTATTGTTCAAACTTGGCATTTACATTCAAATTCTGAATCATTCTCAGGCCGAAGATGCTCCACCGAATTGTGTTTGAACCAGGGGACCTGCGAAGCTACTCCGGATGGTAATGGAGAGTGCAAGTAAGTTTAAGAATCAAACAATTACCCTCGAAAACAAGCCTTATTTCAAGAATGTGGGAAAGCAGCTACCGGAAAACGTTGTTTTTGCTATGTTGTATTTCCCAGGCCTCTAAAGGGCAAGAACTCACACTCCTGGTAGTAACCTTCCTATTCCTGGAGGGCAAACGGCCAGGACCGTGCAGCCAATGTGTGGATGGGACAGAGGTCATCATCGCACGCGCACCCATGAACATGCACATGTGTGTGCGCGTGTCTCGGTCTGCTCATGTCTGCTAATGCCACCACATACACCCCTCAACAGCCAAAGTCTCGCAGGCTCGCGGAGTCCTAAATCTTGTTAATCTTTTCTTTCGCGGAGCGACAGCTGGGGTTGCCAGAAGCTCGGCGACCATTGTTCTCCGCTGCGATTAATTCTGTGTGACTAATCTGGGTGAGGCTTCCCAGAGAGACCCTCAGACCATGTCCTCCAACCCCCCCTCTCCCCTCTCCTGGGATTTTGTCCCTTCTTCAATGGTTCTCAATGCTTTCTCTCACTCTCTCTTTCTCACTCTCTCTCTCCCTCTCTGGCTCTCTCTCCCCCTCTCCCTCTGTGTCTCTCTCATGCTCTGGGGCAGACGATTACAGGGCAGTTAGGCAAGATGCTTTCATAATAATAGTAAAAAAAGAAAAAATTATGGGAAGACATAATTTCTCTTTTTAACCTTTCGGTTTTCCCGAGTCTTGGGTTCCCTGAGAGTTATTTGACGTGTAGACCTCGAGGTCTCTGTTTAGTTGTGGCCCTGAACCCTCTTCATCCTGCCTTCAGGCTTAATTGGCACAGGAAGTGCCAGCTAGTGTTGTCTTACAGGAGCAGCAGACATGGAGTGTAGGGAAGGTGGACACACAGGTGTAGCCTGGTCAGTCGGGGCCTGCCGGGTTGGCCGGACAGGGCAGTGGACTAAAGCCCTCTAAAGGCCTAGGCAGGCCATCTTGGCTCCCCGCCACATCTTAATTTGGTCTGGCTGTGTTGTTCACTCCCTTCATTCAACCCCCCCGCCCCCCCCATCCCCTCCAGAGGACCACAAAGCCATCATTGTGCCTCTGCACTGTCCTGCTCCTCAGACTTCTCCAATTAAACATGGAGATGGGAATGAGAGGCTATAGCTCCACTGTTTTGAAGAAGGATTTTGGGGAGGGAGGGGGGGGGGGGGCACAAGGCATGGTGTTTTTATGTACTTTTTTTTTTTACTTTGTGCAAGCTGCCTGTCACTGCGACCAGGGGCTTGGTGTAGACAGAGTTCAGAGGTCGGGTTCGAGGTTTCTTTCACGGCTACTTGGAAGAGAGAATTGTGTTTGTTTTGACAGTTGGCAGGTTTTCCGAGCTGCTGTGAGGACTGGACTGAACACTGTGTTGTTGAGCAGAGCAGAGCAGAGCTAAATGAAATGAAAACTGCTGGCGTCCTCTATTCAGCAAGAGCAGAACGTCTTATTTTTGTGTAAGTGGTTTTGAGCAGCGCAGGCTAAAGTGCATGCAATGAACTCAGAGGTTGACACTAAGGTCTCAGAGACACTTGCCCGTCGGCCAAATACAGGTCATGTTCTACTAATTCTAGGTAGGTTCTTCTAGGTAATTCTGTTCAACATTTATTTTTCTACTTTCTGGGGCTGTGCGATAAAAAAAAATCATAGCTTAATGTTAATACCGAATCGTTACCTATAGTTATGAATATCACTTATATTTTTAAGTGTAGCAACAGTGCAAACAGCACATTATAGGTAAACAGTGCTCCTATTCTACATTCCACAGACCAGAAGACAGAGCTCTCTGGCCACGTTCAGGTGTGACAGATACAGTACATGATATGTACAGGTATCTCTATCTCGTGCTATGTTTATAGAGACGGTTGCAACCCCTCTCAAATGAGCACTTGCCCGGATGGGAAACCTGAAAGCAAACTCCACCTGCCCGAAGGTTTTATTTACCTGCCAGCGGCAGGTGGGGAACCCTTAGTGTCAACGCCTGGAACTGCTGGTTTCCTCTCTGATAATGTGTCCTTTTTGTGTAAAGCTGATGATGCCTACACTGCAGCAGCAAGTGTGTATCGATGCAATTGATGCTAAAATGCTTGTAAAACTGCATGGTCAGCAGGCTAGTCACCAACAGGTGGGTCTTAAAATCCACATATAGCCTTTTCCTGTTGTAATGTGAAGTTTAGCTTCCAGGTCTGTACAAACTATACTGTATTTAATTGAATACCAAGCCAAGGCTAGATTAAAGTGTAATCTTTTAATCTGTCAACAAGCCAATGTGCAAAATAAAATACATGGCCAAGTTAAAGTTAACCACTTCAGCCATATTACAAAAACATTTGAAAGAAAGAAAGAAAAGAAAATAGCCAATCTGCAAGCTCACCACACGTCGCCTTGTGATGTGTTGTCAGCTATTTTTGAAACATTGTCGAAGGCTTTCGAAGATCTTCACCTATATGACATGCCCAATATAGGGATGCTAGGGGTCAACAGGGAGCTATTTTTCACAGACTCATTTACATCTTGGTCCCCCACCCACCCAAGTATATGACGTGAGCATAAAATGGCTACTACGTGAATACGAGTCAATTATGAGCTTCTATCAAAAGCAGACGCATCTTGCGTCAAGTGTTAACTTATTTGGAGGTTAAGCTATAGTGCCATCGAATGTTTCAGTACTGTATAGTGTGGCAGTGATGCCTACTTCACATACCATACCATGAATACCACCTCCTCCATATCTGGCCCAGGCCACAGAGATAACGACTAATGTTTATCTCCAAAGAACTTGAAGGAGGCCTCTCATCTACTGTATAGCGGACTGGCGGTAACATTAAGCAGCGCCCGATCGACATGAGCCAATCCAGAGCAGGCAACCAAAAAAAAGTAGAAATTCCAACGCTGCCATTGCTGGAATGAAAGGCGCTTAGCAGAGCCCCATGCCAGAGAGATGAGAGATGTTGGGCGAGTGAGGGTCAGTGAGGAAGGAAGCTGCTGAGAGGTCGAATGCCATCAACTTCAGTTGGTTGACATTAATGTCCTGGAAAAGAAAAGGAGTTTTGACAGCCTGTTGATATACAGTACAGCACTGGTTGTGACCTTGAGTATATATTATCAGAGAGACTAGCTTAGGCCTTCTCAGGATATGAAATGGGCACGTACCTTTTAGGCGAAGCCCGAAGTGGGGAAATGTCCGATACCGTAGCGATCTGGCGAACGTCTTCTGGACAGGGCGTTTATCGTGCGCTTGCCCAGGCCTTACGGCCTGGGCATAAATATAACGATTGCATTCACCACGGCTTCGTAACTCGCGCGGCGCTCCGCCGGCCGCGCGGCCCTGGCCCGCTCTTCGCGGCCACTCGCGCCTGCGGTGCTCGGGGGCGAAGAGCAGGACCAAGGTCCGCTGGCCTTCGCGCCGCTTGCAGTGTCGTGGACAATCGATTCGCCAGATCGCTACGGTAGGAGACAAATCCCCACTTCGCCAGTTCGGGCTTCGCCAGAACAGGACTTTCCCTATAAAAGATGTGGTACTTTTAAGTGTGGAGTGGACCAGACACGCTGTAACACCTTGTGGTGTTGCGACTTAGTAACGAATGGCGTAACGTATTGGTGTTACAAAAATAAATCTCAGCTCCCTCTGCTACAGTGCACTCATAAGTCAAATGTATGCTTTGTTGCAAAAGTGTATGTGAGATACTGTATGTTGGTAAGGTCTGACATGCCACTGTACTTTCCCCCCTGAAGTGTAAATTAGACTTTTCTCCAGTTAACTAGCGACAATGTCCCCTGCACTGCCTGCAGCTAGCGCAGTGACGTGAGACATTGTCAGTGCCAGAGAAAGAAATAACCAGGATGAATGCCTGAGAAAGAGGTCCCCAACTTGAGGGCTAGATATACTGTACTTCAATGTGTGCGGTGTGTCGCACACTGAAAATATCAGATCTACAAGCTCACAACGGGTCACACTGTGACACGCGCGTGGGCTTGTAGATTTCCTATTTTCAGTGCGCGCAACTAAAGAAATCTGGCTTTAATCCTCAGTGCACTCTTTCCAAAGACCTGAGGCGGCAATACATCTGATAATCAATCACTTAAGTGGCACTGCGTGCGTGCGTGCGTGCGTGCGTGCGTGCGTGCGTGTGTGCGTGTGTGTGTGTGTGTGTGTGTGTGTGCATACATTTCCACCGCTTCAGTTAGATAACAAGCAGACCCATTAATCCCCGGGCTGGCATGTGTGCTGACTGGTGACTGCTATACAGTATACATCCACATCAATGAAAGTGTCTCCTTGTCTCCCCGATGCTGGGGATTCTTCAAAGCCACCTCTGTGTTTGCTCTAGTCAGATGAGTTCATCTTATCCCCCCCGCCTTCCCCTGTCTCCATTCAGAGTCAGGAAACGGGCCTCAGAGGGGCCCGGGGAAGAAAAGGTGCTGTATCTGATCATATCATCACACAGTCCAGGAGCACACACAGCCCCCCAGGCTTTTATATGGCCGCCTCCGCCCGGTGTGGGTTTCCAAATCTGGCGAGAGCCGGGGCTGGTGAGAGGGCTGATCGACTGCACTGAACGGACTCTGGATCAGACTGACAGTCGTGACATAGACAGAATGCCGAGATGATATATCACACAGACTTTGATCACCGGCTTATTGGACTGACCGGCTAGGTGTGCGTGTGTGTGTGAGTGTGTGCGTGCGTGCGTGTGTGTGTTCCTGACATAGGTAACATTTTTGGTGGAAAAACTCTGTCATCAAGCCAGTTGACTGGGAACAAAATTGGTGTCCCTCTTCATTATATTTCATAAAGATAGGCTTTAAATCCATTTTAGATAAGGTTAGGATTAGGAATAGGATGAGGAGATATGGAATGAATTGAAGTCAATGCAACAATCACAAAAGTTTGCAAAACTAACGGTGTGTGTGTGTGTGTGTGTGTGTGTGTGTGTGTGTGTGTGTGTGTGTGTGTGTGTGTGTGTGTGTGTGTGTGTGTGTGTGTGTGTGTGTGTGCGCGCGCGCAGTGTGCACACGTGCACGTGTGTTTTGTATGTGTATAGCACTGAGCGTACTCCACACCGCACTTCCTCATTTGGTGTTTTTTGAGCCTGACCACCTGTCTGTGGATCACAGAAGAACAACTGAAAGGGGACATGGCAGCATGCCCCATAATACCCATGATTACTTGTGGTTGCGGCCCATTCAGCTCCACACAGAAAACGTCTGTCTCACTCTGCCAGGTGCCCTTTTAGAGACTCACTCACTCTCTCACAGAGTCCCAGACGCGCACTCAAAGGATGCTTAGGAGAATGGAGCCGCGTTTGCCTTTGTTGTGAACCGAAGCAGTTCTGTTTAATCAAGGCATCTAGGGAGCTACGCAGTAAAATCCTAAACACAACAAAGACTCGTACGGATGCATTTGGTTCAAATTTTTTTACCGTACAGGATTTTACTGTATGTATATGCAGGTCATGTGACTAAGGTTAACCACGGTTTCTCTGTTACATTTGTTGCATTTCATTCTGCATTTCTCCCCTCAGTCAAGGCTTCATATGAGATTGTGACTGAGCGCTGCGTTTTAGCCGAACTCTCTGCGCGTAACAAGCTGCCGTCTACACTAACAACCTTAAGTGTCCGGTTGCGCTGTCAGTTTACACCGTAAGACATTCTTAGACCGTTGAAGTGGTTCCCAGCCTCGTAAAACACACATTGGCACTAGTCATTAGAGAGCTGCCATGACTCGCAAGTGCACACACACACACACACACACGCACGCATGCACACACACACACACACACACACACACACACACACACACACACACACACACACACACACACACACACACACACACACACACACACACACTGAGTGGTCAGTACCTGGAGAGACCCCGGGGGGAGCGGGCTCTTTCCCATGGGTTGTTTTAGTAATTGGACCAAATAAACAGTGTCTCTAAACTCTAATGGAGTCTACCAGATGTGGGCTGGCCAGGTCAACGATTACAATTAGAGAGAGAAAAAAGAGCAGGATGAGTGGAGGGAGGAACAGACGACATGGGGGCAGTGCAGTTGGACCCCCTGTAATTTGTAACAACAGTGGCGGTTTGGTGGTGGTGGTAATTTGGGTTTCGGTCCCAGTTTGAGGTCTAGTCCATTCCAGGCTAGGCTGCAGCACTACTCCCCACATGGGGGTCCCCAGATGACAGTGAAGTGACAATTTAAGGACTTTTTAAAAGAAAGAAAAAAGAGGAGTTGTGAGTTTGTAGATCGACTATATTCACAATATTTATCTGTGTAACCGAGTCAGAATAAATGCAATGCTCGAGGCATGTGTGTTCTTACAATTCTTAGTGCTTGTCAGCGTGGGGGGTCCCCAGTTCAAATATGATTATTAATATTTTGCGGGGTCGCGGGCCGCGGCCTGAAAAGGTTTAGAAATAAACTTGAATAAGTAGGGAAGGCCTGAGTCAGGTGTTTTGCTGAGTAGCTTCTCGATAATTAGTTGATAAACATTTTTTTGTTGAGGCAGAAAGGTGAGAACCAGTGTTTCTCAAAGTGGGGTCCAGGGACCCCTAGGGTTCCCAGGGGGACCTTACATGAATTTTATACTTTGGCTGTTAAAAGAAATATTGCTATTTTTGAAACATTTTGAAAATATTTTGAAAACACAAGTCTCCTCTGAATCTCTGGCACTGAATCTTTTCAGATGAGGGTCAAATACATATCAATTTGGGGATCTTTTTTGACGTGGACATCTTTGAGAACCACAGGGCTAGACTACAATTTACGATCACATTGTAGGCATACAGTATGTCTTATCCAGAGCAACATAAAATAAGCATGATAAATAATCACATACCTGTAGAATGCAGAGAGACGCTGTAGAGCCACACAGCCTCAATAAACTAGGCTACCAGGTAAATAATGAGCATAGCACCTGTCTAAACAATATGTTCACAATCTGAACATCAAAACTATTGCATACCAGGTAAACAGTGGACCTAGCATCTGTCTAAATAACATTCTTAAAGCTGCACTATGTAACTTCGCTCTAGTAGACTTCTACCCTGGATTTGAACCTGGGCTCCTGCGTGAGGGCTGACTATTTTAGCATTGAGCTAATAGAGGCTACCTGCTTGCTTTGGGGATGAATTGAATCGTGACCTTCAGCTCAAAATTTGTGTCAAACCAGAAACAGGATTGTGTCAAAGGTCATGTCTCACCTATACACAGGATCTAAATGTCTCAATTGAAGAGCAGGGAGACTAATTACAACAGCTTCAATTGTATAAAGGGCTGTCCACACTGTCTCCGACCACCAAACTTTGTCGGAAAGGTCCAGTTCAACTACAGAACGACGTCACTCACAACCTCTGAAAAGCATTACCATGAGTTTGAGTTTGGAAAGCTGCACACTCATATGTTGTGACTCTCCGACGAAAAGTTTGGTGGTCGGGATAGGATAGGCTGCATCGTATGATTCGTATCCACAATCATGTTGGTCAGTTGCTAGCATCAATGGAGAGAGAGGTAGAAGAAGTGGTACAGGGAGAGTGAAGTGCGAAGGCAGTGGTGGAAAAAGCACTCAAATATTTTACGTAAGTAAAAGTATCAATAAGAAGAAGTACTTGTTATGCAGAATGTCCCATTTCAAGTTTTCAAATGTATTAAAATCTTTGAAAAAATAGAAGATTTACAAGCTCACATGCGACTATTGTCGCATGTGAGCTTGAGCTTGTAGATCGGCTATTTTCAAATGGCCCAAATTTGTATAGGGGCTGAAGTGGTTACTGTATGTCTTGTAATAATAATCGAAATCTTCAAAGTAACCAGTAACTAAGTCTTCATATAATTATAGTCGAGTAAAAGTACAATATTTGTCTCTGAGATGTAGTGGAGTAGAAGTAAAAGTATTGGAAATACTCCGGTAAAGTAAAAAGAAACAAAATTGTACTTAAGTACAGTACTTAGTTACTTTACATCACTGTCAGTTGCTAGCATCAATGGAGAGCTACAGTAGGTGAGTTGAGGTGAACTCTGAAGAGTTGAATCTTCAGATTACGGCAGTAAATTGGGACTACGTCATGAATGATTGTGATTGTCTTTATGTTACATTGAGGATCCATGTAGCAGCAGACAAAAACATGAGACTGAGAGAGAGAGAGAGAGAGAGAGAGAGAGAGAGAGAGAGAGAGAGGTTGGGGTGGGGGTGGGGGGGGGGGGGGGGGTGTCAGGTGTGTGGAGGCATGGGAGAGAGGCACCCCCAATCCAGTCTTCCCTGGGGCAATGCTTTTAAAACAGATCAGACTAGACTTAGGGGGACTTAGCCCAGACACAGATACCAAACGGCCAGGAAATGAGGAAATGGGGGTTGGGGGGGGGGGGGGGTAGAGGTAAAAACATGCTGCACTAAAAACACAGTTTGACTCCTGCTTGGCAGCAATTCCATAATGAATTCAGATAGGCTGAGGCACCATTAACCAAGTTAAAGCTACCTACTGGTTAATTGAATTTTTAGGCAGTGATATTGTTCACTTCAATCAATCAAAAACAACAACTACAAACAAATGAGTTCCCTGAAAGGTTGACCTTTTGCAACCTATACATTGTAATACCTTTCACACCGGCTGCCACCTCTGTGTCTCATTAGTTGTTGCTACTTGCTACATGGCAAAACCTCGATATTTCGATGGCCCGTTGTTTCGAGGTCCCAGTAGTCCACCAACTGCGAATAAAGTATTCAATCAATCAATGCTATACATACATATAGAAACATAATTTAATACGAATTTGAAGGTCTTCAGAAAACCTTTTACAATCGGCCTCAGGTCTAAATGGGTTAATAAGTTGTCTACAAATGGAGCATGGAAACGATGCCTTTCTCACTATCCCACAGTGATTTAGTATACTTATTGGCACAATAATGGAATGAGCACACTTAATTCCTATAAAACAAAAACCCTAAAACCTAATTCCCTAAGCTTCTTAGAGAAGAGATAATAATAAATAAAAAAACGTGGCCACCCAAAAAGATCCCTTTGGTTTTGGCCATGCTTGTTTGTGTACAGTGCACATGTGTTAGCCCACATATTATGCAGGTTGAAAGCCTGGTGCTTGTGACCTCAGCAAAAGGTGGCAGATGGCAGATTGGCCCCGGCACTGAGGAAAACCCCTGTGAGTGACGTCTGGCCAAAGGGTCAGATGTCACCACAACATCTGCTGCTGCCGGCCGGGGCCCCGTGGTGCATCCCATCACTGGCTGCAGACAGACCTGTTGCCACTGGATACGGCGGCAGCGATCGAAGAAAAGTAGTTGTGAGAGGGTTTTTGAGCTGTGAGGGGTTGGGAACAATGCAGGCTACTGGCCAGGGATGACAGAGGAGATAATAACAGTATCAGCCTTACACCGCAGCACAGATAACTCCGCTCCTGTTCTGCGGTTATACGATACCTCCCCAGCACCTGATATTTGCACAGCTTCTGATTTGCGCCCCCCCCCGTCTTTTCATGTCTTCATTATTTGACTTTCCGAGCAGGGCCAGTTTACCTGCTGCTGTTGAGATTATCGCTTGTTGAAGCAGCTGCTTTGTTTTGTTTGTTTTGAACACCACCAAGAGACTCCATAAAAGAGAAGCCGAACATCTTTCGTTTTTATCCCTTGTTGTTGTTGTTGTTTTAACCATTTTAACTGTTTAAGCCACATACATTATGTTGTACGGCAAATAACAAAAATAGCTGATCTACATGCTGTTGTGAGCTTGCATTGAAATATATTTTGAAATTTTACATTTTTTGCCTATCATTAATTGACCAAAATAGGGACACCCGGTTTAAAGTGCTAAATTGGTAAAGTATCATTTAAACGGTGAGCTTCCGGTGAAAGCCTGTTTTTGTGCTGACAGCGTATTTGACGGGGTCTCGCCAAGTTAAAGAGCAAACTGTTAGCATTCTTTGCCTAGCGTGTGCTACGGTTGACTTAGCACCAGCGCCTGAGCCCGAGTGTGTTTGGACAGTGCCTCCACGTGCAACGAGGTAAATGAGCAGTGTGTGTGTGTGTGGGTGGGGGCTCTCTCTGTTTGCCTTTTGGGTCTCGGTGCGAGACGCCAGGCGCGTTTTGCGAGGGTAGGGAAGGCCGAAGGGGCCTGTTTCAAAGCCGGTGTGACTTTTTGCAGGGGGCCGTAAAGTGAGGCTGCCAGCGAGCGTCCATTGAGGTTTCTATTCAGGTCCAGGGGGGGACAGGGACGGGACACTGGGGGGGGGGCAGCTCTTTTAGAGTAAACAGCAACATTCCTTCTTACACTGGCCACCCCTCTGTTCGCCTGGTCCCCTTTTCTCCCCACTGGGCAGCAACCCCAGTCCAACCCCACAAAACCAGTTCCAATGTTAGTTTTTTTTTTCTCTCCGAAGCTTTTGTTTGTCCCGTGTGTGTGTGTGTGTGTGTGTGTGTGTGTGTGTGTGTGTGTGTGTGTGTGTGTGTGTGTGTGTTGTGTGTGTGTGTGTGTGTGTGTGTGTGTGTGTGTGTGTGTGTGTGTGTGTGTGTGTGTGTGTGTGTGTGTGTGTGTGTGTGTGTGTGTGTGTGTGTGTGTGTGTGTGTGTGTGTGTGTGTTGGGGATTTGTTTTCAGAAAGTTCCACTTTCTGAGATTATCTTACACTTAGTGCCTCAGTCCTGGCAGACTGCCGCTAGAGGCAACTCTTGAGGAAAGTTTTTTTGGGGATTCGTCAGACTTAATAAATCCTAATGCGGTGTTCTTTACAGAACTAGCCAACCCTATGAAAAAAGGGGTTTGGAGGGAAACGGTGAAAGACGGCACACACACACAAAACATACAGTACACGCATGCGCACGCACGCGCGCGCACACAAACACACAGAGGTGGAGGGAGACTTTTGTAAGCCGTCGCCTTTGAAGAGAGGAAGTTTAAAAAGAGGCGGGTGGGAGGGATAATACGAAAATAAAGAGGGAAATCCAGAGATGAGTCAAATATAAAGGAGGATCACAAGAAAATATATTTTTCGGGGAAGGAGAGAGAGAGAGCAGGAGGGGAGAAGAGGAAAGGAAAGAGGAGGCTTTACCAGCTGAATGCGCGCGCGGCCCCTGGCCTGTGGACGGCCCTGAATTGGTGTGTGTGTGTGTGTGTGTGTGTGTGTGTGTGTGTGTGTGTGTGTGTGTGTGTGTGTGTGTGTGTGTGTGTGTGTGTGTGTGTGTGTGTGTGTGTGTGTGTGTGTGTGTGTGTGGGGTAGAAAACAATGGGCCCACTCATCCTTCCCTCCCTCCTTCCCTCTCTCACTCCCTCGTTCTCCCTCTCCACTCCCCTTCTGAAGCTCCTGGAGTGTGTGTGTGTGTGTGAGTGTGCGTGTGCGTGTGCGTGCACTCATACCACCCCATGGTCCGGGCTCGTTCCATTCTCTCTGAGGGTTGTGGATGAGAGTGAGGAGTAGGGATGGGACGATACACGATATTATCGTTTATCGTGATAAAAACACTCACGGTATTCGTATCGTGGAGATTTAATTTATCGTGATATCGTCCTCCGTCATGCACTGGGATCAATTCACCTTTTATTTGCCGAGCTGCAGATCCGGTACCACTTACAGTAAACCCTCTATAATTGGTAAAAGGTACTTAATAATATACATTCTTTTTTTACTCTCTATCAAATGTCTTTGCCAAAAAATAGCCAATTGCGACGCGTTGTGAGCTTGTAGATCGGCTATTTTTTTGGCAAATGTTCCACCTCAGGATAATCCACCTCAGGATTTTGATTATCGCGATTATATATCAAAAATATGTCACAATAATCGTTCATATCGTCACATCCCTAGTGAGGACTGGGTGGTTGGGAGGGGAGGGGAGGGGAGGAGGAGACTAGAGGAAGAGAGGGGAGGGTGTGTGTGTGTGTGTGTGTGTGTGTGTGTGTGTGTGTGTGTGTGTGTGTGTGTGTGTTGGGGGGGTGAGGCAGCAGCTGCCGTCCCCTCATTAACATGCGCACCTGCTCCCTGCGGCCTTTTTGCCAGTGGGCTCGTGCAGCGAGCGCCTCCCGACCCCAGCACCCGCCAGCCACCGCTACCACTGTGTCTTAACTGGACTGACCCCCCCCCCCCACACACACACACACATTCTCACACTGTCCTCCAAGGGAATGTCTAAGGATGCTCAGGAATTCTGAGGAAGCATCCCTTGACACAAAAGAGTAAACAGAATTCTATAACAAAAAAACTAAAAAACTAAATTCATGAACACAAAAAAGTACCCTCTGGGTGTGGGCGATATGGATGAAATCAAATTTCGTGATATCAATGAAAAGTTTTAAAAGTATAATGAATAGGGCTTAGGTAAGTGACATGTTGTGGTTAAAACAAAGTGTTAGTGTTAGTTGAGAAAAAGATGAATCAGGGACCCCCACAATCTGTTCATAGATTCCTCCATATAGTTTCATTATTTGACAGGACAATTATCAGTGTATTTTGGATTCATGTCAATTTGTGTTTTCAGATGTTTAACCACTTGAACCGTCAATACTTAATAAACTTGACCTATCACTCTGTACTTAGTCTGCTCTTTTTACCCAATACATCAAAGCTCTTTGCCAAAAATAGAAGATCTGCGAGGCGTTGTGAGCTTGTAGATCTTCTATTTTTAGCTACATTTCTCAGAATATGGACACAAGGGTTCAAGTGGTCCCGGACCCTCTGTTGAAGACCCTTGCTGTAGAGTGTTTGTTCAGTAACAGGGGTCTCCAAGTTTCTCTTTAATAAACAGAAAATACATTTTCAGGTGGGTGGCCAAATTTCAGAGACAGAGAGTACCCATTCATCGGCTTAAATTTGATAGTGTTCTAGTTCCAGAGAGTTCTCTCTCCTGATTGGATAACATTGGTATCCTGACCTGAAAAAGCATTTTTCTCTTTTCTAAAGAGCTGGACAGACACTGAACAAACACTCTATGTATATAGAGTTATTTAACAAGAAATAGCACTTACTTACCCTATACCCTTAAGTGTTTAAAACCAGGAAAATAAACTAGACTTATGATATCCACAGACGATATTAGCCCAAATCCCAAAGGCGACGGTCTCATATCTCAATATCAATATAATATTGGAATGTTGCCCAGACCTAATAGGCTGCTTAAACAATTGTCAGTCTCAGTTTATTCACTCTTCTATTGACATGGAATTAGAAGAGCAAGTTAATATTGTCTTTGTCTGGCCATACATTAAACCAGATCATGTTTCATATTGATCCTAAATGCTACGGAGTTTGCCCAGAGCAGTGTTTCATGAACATATTTTTATGACTATTGGAGAAAAGATCCGTTTTTTGTTTGTTTGTTTGTTTGTTTGTTGTTGTTTTTTTAGCTATCCTACAACTTATGCCATGGCTACACAGAGCTGGATATTTCATATATCCAGGTTTTTCAGATATCCACATAGAAAAATATCTAGGTCCACACGGAGCTGGATATTTCATATATCCCGGTTTTTCAGATATCCACATAGAAAAATATCTAGGTCCACACGACAAAGATATCTAGATCTAACAAGCACACACACAGTAAAGTCTTCAGAGATATCCGGGTTCCCTGTCTACACGGATCCAGTGAATCGGATATTTTTCAATCTCTCCACTTATTTATCCGGATTCAAAAATATCCAGTTTCGCGGCCAAAATATCCAGCTTGGTGTGGCTGCAAGCCCCAACAGCACCAAAAAATGTCTAGATTCAGAAATATCCAGCTTCATGTAGCCGGCACCTTATTCTTTATTTATTTTATGTATATTTTGAATATCAAATATCTTAATATTGAATCAAGCAACAGTCTGGGGTGCACTGCACACACAAAATGCCAGAGTACTAGACATTAAAATGACCCCAGAAGAACTGTTATAAAGTGAAATACCACTTTATTTCATAATGTTTCTTTCTTTCTTTTGTACGTTTGGTTCCACACCACCAAATCGCTTTTGTGTCTGGAGGCGAGAGCGTTTGGAAACCCCAGCCTTGGCCTGGCAGACACCAAGTGTCGTTCAAGGCAATGGTCACCATTCTAAACACCAGAACAGAGCCATGAGTCCAGGGTTGCCATGTCCGCCTATTTTAAGCCACGTTGGGCTTGTTTTTCTGTAAAGGTGCTTGTAAATATTGGTCGTTTTTAATGTGTTTTCTTTTGGGGAGGGGGGGCTTGTTTCTAAAGCTATTTGGTCGTGTATGAATGTTGTCTAAACCATTGGTTCTCAAACATTTTCATGTCAAGACAAGGACCCCCCCCAAATGAATATGTAATTGTCTGGGCACCCCCACATCTGAAAACCTTTTCGTGCCAGATTTGTGTTGTTAAAATGTTTCCAAAATGTAAAAAAAAAAAAACACACATCTCACAACGCGCATTGTGCTGTGAGCTTGTAGATCGGCTGTTTTTAAACAGCAGTAATATAAAGGTTTATTGAATGTGGCATATTATAGTCGCTTAATTCTTTCTTTGTTGCTTGTTTTCATAGACCTGGTCGCTTTGTTTCTCTCTGCAGAATCTGGCAACTCTGCCTGAGTCCCCTCGGTTGTTTATGCAGCGGGTTTAGGGCAGCGTAGCATGTGATGTTTTCTTTTCCTCGCCACCGAACCCAGGGCTGCCTGATTCCCCTGAGACTGTGAGAGACCCTGTGTAAACACGGGCCCAGCCCGTAGTACACAGACAACACAGTGGCCCCTTTGGGAATGTTTTGGGGACATGGTTTTCTGTGAGCATCCCCCCCTCGGGGCCAATAGACTCGTTATTAGCTCTGGTCAGGTATTCGGGCGCCGCGCGGCGTGGGTTTGATGTCGTGGGAAGCCCGCTTTCATGTCTATGTGTGTGGGGGGGGGGGGGGGGGGACGCTTTACGCAGATAATTGATTCCGCCGCGAGGCGGAGGAAAGGCAACTGTACCAACAGTGGTCGGTTGTTACAAGTTTTATAAGTCCAACAATGAAAAAAAAGATGATGGTGAATTTTCTAAATGAATAGAGTCATTCTTATATTTATTTTTTTGATCCACACACACACATTCACCGTGTCAGTGGATGAGAGGTTGTTCCGATATGGGGTTTTTCAAGGCCGATGCTGAATTGCTGATGTTTTGGAGAAACAGGAAGGCTGTTATCAACATATGTTTCTTTCTCTCTTCTAAAATATTCATAATCTATAATCCATGTGGTGAACTCTGTATCCTGCAAGCTATCAGATTTCACTGTCTGTGCATAATATTATGTTTCTCATTCATAGGCAGGCATGTTTAGAATTTACCCTATTTTACATTTAAAGCACTTTAAGTTATCGTTATGATTAATGTACACAATTACTGGATATCACTCAGGAATCTAATCTGGGCATTTACCAGAACTCTCTCCATCTCTCCTTGCTACTGGTGCTATAGTGCCCTTCCTTGTCTGATAGTCTGGGATCAGCCTCTGTCCAGAAAGTAAGAAAGTATGTTTGTTGAACATTGGAAGTGGAAGGCATTGAAGTGCTTTGAAGTTGCCATAACGTTAGCTTGCAGCTCAAACACTGTGGCGCGGTCACGCCACAATAGAAATGCACTCTTGAGCTTTATTGTGTTTTATCCTTTTGACGTTGATGCTTTTCTGTGGCTGTGATTGTAGAATGAACAAGTAGGTAAGTTAAAATATGGAGGTTTTTGACAACGAAACAACAAAATGCATTCTTAACAGTAAAAACGCCAATCAATCAATCAGTCAGTCAAAGTGTACACAGTTCTAATAAAGCCTGAAATTATATTTATTTGTCATCGGTGAGATGCACGGAAATAGCCGCTCACTTGATGCGAGGAGCTGCAAACTTGTAGATCTGCTATTTTTGGTGTGTGACACTGGCGGCAACAGAGTACAACACCGCTTTTTACCATGCATGGCAGCTGCTGCCTCTCTCTCTCAGCTGTCAGAGAGAAAGGATTATGGAAAAGTATTGTAAATACTGTGCTTTTCCCTTTCCTGTTGTTGAATATTTTCCTTTGAGTTCATACCCTCCACCCTGTGGACGGACAGAGAGACAGACAGACAGACAGACAGACAGACAGACAGACAGACAGACAGACAGACAGACAGACAGACAGACAGACAGACAGACAGACAGACAGTGCATTAAGGATGAAACAAAGATACAGGTAAAGAATAAGTACAGAATAAGTAGTGACACCACAGTATAAAAATGTCATATAAAAGAGTAAATATTAAAGAATAAAGATGATTTAACCTGGGCTGGTCAGGTTGCATAGTGTTTAGGCCAGTAAGGCCACCAGTAGGTACAGATAGAGGTAAAGGACCAGTACAAATAGACATTGATTCAACTAGACCTGGCTGCTTGCATTTGGACTGACTGGACATAAATAATTACATAGTGCAATCATCACTGTAAAATGTAAGTACTGTAGTTGCGACCATTAGGTTGCAAGTTACTATGAAAAGCTCCACTGGCTGTCTGTCCCTCCCTCTGTCAGTCAGTCAGTCTGTCTGTCTGTCCGTCACGTCACGTCACACTTTTGCCCCTACTCTTATCTCCGGCACCGTTGCCCCTATCCATGCCAAACTTTGCACACACACTCCTTGCCTGGCAAACCACAACCTCCACCCCTGATTTCTCACATGCCCCTTCTCTAGCGCCACCATGAGGTTGCCAACCTGACGGTCGCTTATCTCCCGATTAGGTAGTCTTACTGGTTAGTATGTATAGAATATTGCAATGTATAGTAGTTCTGTAGTTAGTTATGTATGAATCGTATCAATAGTCAAATGGATCAATATGTACTGTATATACTGTAGGCATGTATATTACGCTGCACACTGTAAACATTTTTAGTGTTTCATTCAGCTCTTGATTGTAAAACTGGCTCCCCCAGCAGACTCTGGCCTGATCATTCCATGAGAGTGAGTCTTGCCATCCTTCCGTCAGACCAAGATAGCACAGTGGTTTTAAATGTCAAGGTAACCCTCACAGAGTTACAGACCTGTAACTAAGGGTCAGTGTTTAATTCCCTCAAGGAACCACTTTGAGAACCACAGCCGCTTCACGTGTGTGTGTGTGTGTGTGTGTGTGTGTGTGTGTGTGTGTGTGTGTGTGTGTGTGTGTGTGTGTGTGTGTGTGTGTGTGTGTGTGTGTGTCTAGGCCTGCCCGGTCACAATTATTACACCAGTAAGACTCCCTAATCGGGAGATAGGCAACCGTCAGGTCACATACACAAACTTTAGAAGGCAATGGTAGGCAATCAGAAGGGAATATGGGAAATGGGACAGATCCATGTTGATGACATAATTTTAGAGATACTGTGTACCGCTTTGTGTGATTTTAGGGCAAAATCTGTAGGAGCAGTGTCCAAAAATGTGTTTTGCAAGAATCGGCCTGATGGTGGCGCTAGAAGAGGGCCATGTGAGAAATGAGGGGTGGAGGTTGTGGTTTGGCAGCCAAGGAGTGTGTTGTCACAATTATTACATAATCGTCCAATCGCAATTATTTTAAGTAATCCTAATTATTATGCATAATCGTCAAAATTGTTTCCATGTTGAGAAATGTTCATATAGTTTCAAACACTTTCAAAAAGTAGTGGAAATAGCAGATCTACAAGCTCACAATGTGTCTCGATGCGACGCATTGTGAGCTTGTAGATCGGCTATTTCCACTATCAATGTTATTTAAGTATAAAGTTGTCAAATACGTGTAATTTCTTTGTATATTAAGGTTATGTGTCATATCTGCCATGTGCGAAGGGTGCCTGTGCGTAATCTGTATGTGAGAATCTCTATCCTTTGTGTGTGTGTGTGTGTGTGTGTGTGTGTGTGTGTGTGTGTGTGTGTGTGTGTGCGTGTGTGTGAGAGAAATGGATTGTAGGCAAGCTGTGCACACAGCGTATTAATGTGTTTGTGCATGTTTTGAGTGAGTGTGTGTGTGTGTGTGTGTGTGTGTGTGTGTGTGTGTGTGTGTGTGTGTGTGTGTGTGTGTGTGTGTGTGTGTGTGTGTGTGTGTGTGTGTGTGTGTGTGTGTGTGTGTGTGTGTGTCCCTCTTGGCGAGTAGTGTATTCTCTGGGGACACCCCTTCAACTCCTGTCATTGTAATTGTAAATGTGTGAATGAGATGAGATGAGATTCAATTTATTGTCAGTGTACAGTACAAGTACAGTACAGTACAGCGAAAAGTATTTTCGCATCTCATCCAGAGTGCAAACAAGTCAGCATTGAGGAGTACAGTAATCAATAATAAATGCAGAGATGAGCAGTATTAATAAATGAATAAATAGATAAGTAAGAAGTAATAAATAAATACATTGTTGACCATATTGCACATAGCCCTATTGCACAATGCACAAGTGTTCGACTCATGTCCAGGGGGGATTTTCCATAAGTCCAGTGACCAGAGTGCGCAAGTCACACACAGAAAGCACAAGCACAAGGAGGGAGGAGAGGGGTGGGAAAAGAGTTCAGGTAGATGACAGTGGAGGGGAAGAAGCTGTTCCGATGTCTACTGGTCTTGGAAGCCAGGTTTCTGTATCGCCTTTCAGAGGGGAGGAGGGCAAAAAGACTGTGATTGGGGTGAGAGGGGTCTCTAATGATCTTGTGAGCCTTCCTCAGGCACCGCCTGTCATAGATGGACTTGATGACAGGGAGAGATGTTCCGGTGATCCTTTGTGCAGCTTTCACCACCCTCTGCAGTGCTTCCCGGTCAGAGGCTGTACAGTTTCCATACCACACCGTTATACAGTATGTAAGGATACTCTCAATGGCACACCTGTAGAAGTTAACCAGTATCAGAGGAGATAGATGTACTTTCCTCAGCCTCCTCAAAAAGAAGAGACGCTGGTGGGCCTTCTTGACCAGAGACGAGGTGTTAAGGGTCCAGCTGAGGTCCTCGGAGATGTGGACACCCAGGAATTTAAAGCTGGGGACCCGGTCGACCACTGCTCCATTGATGTAGACGGGAGCGTGAGTGACAGCGTTAGTCCTCCTGAAGTCCACAATGAGCTCTTTCGTCTTCATGGTGTTCAGTGCCAGATTGTTGTCGGCACACCACGACGCCAGGTGCTGGATCTCCTCCCTGTAGGCTGTCTCATCATTGTCCCTGATGAGGCCCACCACCGTGGTGTCGTCCGCGACATCCATCCTGTGACCTGCGGCAGCTCTCTCTCTCTCTCTCTCTCTCTCTCTCTCTCTCTCTCTCTCTCTCTCTCTCTCTCTCTCTCTCTCTCTCTCTCTGTGTCCCTGTACTCTCTGTCTCTCTGTCCCTCTCTCTCTCTGGGAACTTGTTCACTGGGGGGTGGTATGGGGGCAGTGTTTATCAATCATCTAAGCCAGGGCTACTCAACTTAAGATGGCTCAGGGGCCACTCAGCAAAATACCAAAAGTCCAGCGGCTGCGAGCTAAAAATGACAATCCTATTTTGGACGTTTAGACAATGATTTTGTAACACACAAGTCTAAAAAAGGAAAAGGAAACACACAGGAAACAGCCACATTTCTGTCTGGCACAAGGCCAAACCCCATTGAACCCCATTGATCAAAAAGATCGCCATGGAATGATTAATGATGAAATTATTAAATTCTAATTTCTAATGAAGAAAAAGTTTCTTCTTTTGGGACAAAATAGCAAAACAGCCAAAAAGCTCATCTAAGCTATGATGACTAAAACTAAATTAGGATAAATATTTACAATTTCCATTTCCAACACACCTGACTAGGGAGGGACTATTGGAGAGGTAGACAAGTACTATAGACAAGTGTTTGGTGTTTGGTTGCGCTCGAGTCTTGCACTCTGAAAATAGCTTAGACCCCCGCCTGTACTACAGTATATAGATCAGTGGTTTACAACCCTTTTCATATCAAGGTCCATTATTTATTGGGCATTTGAGCCATGCACACGTACCATCATTTGATGAGATTTTATCCTCTCAGAATCAAAACTTGTGGTGCCATGGGAGAGATAACAGACGAACGTTGATCAAAATAACAATTCTTCCACATTCTGGTAATGCAATTTTTTAACGATAATTTGAGAGCGTAAAATGAAATCAAACCGACCCGCAAGGGTCCATTTGGTTTCAAGAGTTAAAGATCTATAAGGGTTCATTTGGTTAGCAACTCTCCATCATTAGCTGGGGACCACTTGGAACCCCCTAAATGACCACTGGTTGAGAACAACTGCTATAGATCGGTGGTTCTCAAAGTGGTCCAGGGACCCTCAGGCTTCCTTCAGGGAGTCCTTGAAATTAAAAAAGTTTGAGAACCACTGTGATAGAAGTAGAACTACAATTCCATACACGCAGCAGACAGAGGCATGGTTGGTTACAAGGGTCCATTCGGTTCCATTTGTTAAATTAACACTGAGGAGTTGCTTTTACACCAGTCATTACAACACCATGGTTGTTTTGGGGGATTGCCTTTTCCAGTAACTCTTATTTGTTATTGTAAATGAGTAGTGAAGAATGGAAATTCAGCGTTGAGAGAAAAGGAAGGAGATTATCTTCCTGTTACACGTTGTGTAAGTGATATTTGTTTAGTTAAAATGTGTTTTAGTTCAAATAAGTGTTAAATATAGCTCCATATTCTTTCTGATACCATTGTTGCTATAGTGTGTTTGTTCAGTACCAGGGGTCTCCCCGTCTCTCAAGCTCTTTAGTAAATGGAAAATACATGTTCAGGTCGCAATACCAATTTCATCCAATCAGGAGAGATTGGATGTAACAAAACAAATAAAGGAGCAGACAAAATTGGAATCGGAACACTATAAACAGCTGATAAATGGGTTCTCTCCACTGATTGGATAAAATTGGTGACCCACCTGAAAATGTATGGAGAGACTCCTGTTGCTGAAAAAACAACAACTCTATAGCAATGATTATTATTACTACAGTTAATTATAGTATCACTTAACCTTTTTAATCAAGATTAAAAAGGTCAAGATGATCTGGATGCGATTGCGTATACCAACCATATCCGCACGGCGGTCATTTCCGAGTACATCATACTCGGGCAGTGTGAATGTCAACATGGTCAATGATCCAGGGTTCCCACGGTCATGAAATTCCTGGAAATATTTTGAAATTAGAAAAATATGCTGGAAAAGTTTTGGAATTGATCAAGGGTCCTGGAAGGTCCTGGAAAAATAGCTATGCATTGTCTTTGGTTATTGATTTTGTTAATACCTCTGAAATGACAAATTAAACATTGGCCAAATTGTCAAATATTAGGCAGAAATTGTGAAAGAAATTGCTCACAACGCCTCGCAACGCAAGGCGTTGTGACCATGTAGATCGGCTATTTTCACAATAAAACCGTGTTATACAAAATTCCTCTACTCTTAGTGCTCGTCAGGGTGCCGGGTCCCCAGTTCAAATATGATTATTTCGTGGGTCACGGCCAGGAAAGGTTGAGAACCACTGCCATACACTACCTGTCTTTGGGCATTGCGCATAGGAGTAAGCGACTCCTTATTGAGCTGAATTATTGTTATATAGTCCTGGAAATCGGGTTAAATGTTCGGGAAATGTTTTGGAAAAGTTTTGGAAATTAATTGGTAAAGATGTGTGGGAACCCTGATGATTTCATGGTAAATGTCACCGATTCACATTCTTCTGTCATGTCTCCACTTTGCCCCCAGATGCCAAGACGGATATGTGGGGAGCAGGTGCCAGTTCGCCGACCCATGTGCCGCCTCAGCCTCGCCATGCCTGAATGGAGGCACGTGTCGCGCCGTGTCGCGCGGCAGCACGGTGGACTTCAGCTGCACCTGCAGGCCGGGCTACAGCGACCGCCGCTGCGCCACACGCCTCGACAACACGCCGTGCTCCAACTCGCCCTGTCGCAACGGCGGAACCTGCGAAGCGGACAGCTTCCGGGGGTACAAGTGCCGCTGCCCCCCCGGGTGGTCAGGTAAGACAACCTGTGGGTCGGGACCCCTAGGGGGGTCCCCAATTTCTTTTGGAGGGGTCCCTAGATGATTAACTTAATGTGCAACATTGTTTTCTCACTCAACAGTAAACGAACCAACGTAAAGTTTAAGTGTATTGAGGGTATCTGCACATTTCTAAAGGACTTTTTACCTCTAAAATGACAAGTTAAACATTGGCCAAATTGTCATAAATTCGAGGCTGAAATTGTGAAAATAGCAGATCTACTTGCCCACAACGCCTCGCAAACTAATAGAACCGTGTTATACAAACTGTTCACTGTTCATTTTCCCTTACGGTCCCACTGGCATTCACTGTTCATTACACATTACATGGTTGCACTTTAATTCCAGAATGAGGAGACCCTGTGATGCGAAACAGCCCCAATTAAAAAAAAAAAAAGAACTAAAATAAAGTAGAAATCCCTAGAAACATACATTACAAACCAAAAGTGTACTGGGCTAGATTTCGATTTTGGTTATGCTTTTTTACAAACTTACATAACAGTTTAAGAATATAAATTGATGTGTATACAAAATAAAAGAAGAAGAAGGAAAAAAAACCCTGGTTAAATAAAACTGCGATATGGCTATTGCATTAGTTAGTATCGAGATATATTGATACATTTGCAGTGCAAAACCTACAAGACGTTACCATTTATAACCATTCCCTTTCATCCTCCAGGTAAACTGTGCAACCAGGCGGACCCCTGCACCTCCAACCCCTGTGCCAACGGCGGCTCGTGCTCCGCCATCGACTCCCAGTACATCTGCACCTGCACGCCCTTCTTCTACGGGCAGACGTGCAAGCAGGACGTCAACGAGTGCGCCCTGGTGCCCTCGCCCTGCAAGAACGGCGGCGTGTGCATCAACGAGGTGGGCACCTACCGCTGCCAGTGCCAGCAGGAGTACACGGGCAGGCACTGCGAGAGTCGCTACGTGCCCTGCAGCCCCTCCCCCTGCCACAACGGAGGCACCTGCATCCCCAAGGGAGAGACGAGCTACGAGTGCTCCTGTGTGCCAGGTACGACATGATGCCGCCGTGACAGTGGTGGAAAGAGTACTCCAACTTTTTCACTTAAGTAGAAGTATCAATACTGTAATATATTAAAATAAAAAACAAATTTTGCATTGAAATGCATTGGCAGAATCCCCCTTTAGGTAGAAAAAAAGTGCCTGTGACTGTGCCAGACCTGCCAACCTGTACGTATTTTGCGTATTGAGCACGCATTTTAGGTCTCTGTACGCAGGTACGCAAACTCCTCTAACGGCTACGCATTTTTGGTTCGGGGGATGGTAACCCATGGTAACACAACACATTCTGCGTTGTGTTGTGAGGCCAACATTTTTGCTCCATGCCGTGTAGTTCTCCCAGGCACCACAGAATGGTGTGTGAATGGGGTGCATGGCGCTGCGGAGCACTAGAACGGAAGCGATGCTCGTTTTGTCGGTAGAAGAAGAATTTAACCAAATGGCCGCGGACGGAGTTTGTTTTGTTTTGGTCATAGAGTTATAAGAAGAAGGTTTTGGTTTAGTTTCAGCATGCACACATCTCACAGCGACGCGTTATCGCTCGGATTTCACATAGCGGCGATATTAATCAGATTAATTTATAAAGAAGATACTACGGAGAATGGCCGTGGTGTGCTGCCAACGAGTCTTAACAGGTAGGCTAATAATAAACTTTTAAAACCCTCCTCTGAGGTGAATTCACATGTCATAGCAGCCACGAGGGTGAGAATTGGTGAAATCTCGTACTATGCCTAACCTAAACCTATCTTGCGACGCTGGTGAAACAAAACAACGAGCGGCTGCGGTCCGCCTGGAGCTGTGGTGTTGTGTATGAAGCCTGTGTTGTAATTCGTCATACGACGGTGTTGCAGCGAGCAACCAGTCAAAACGTGTGACCCAGGGCTTAGTACAATGTGTATTGTCAAACACATTAACAGTGAACAAATTATTTATCACCTTTGAATATATGAAGACATTAATGGTCTATCAACAATGAGTAGCCTGCAGCCTATATGAATGAATATAAAGACTAGGCTGTATGTGACACAATGTAGGCCTATATATCATGGATGGAATAGAAACCTACATGAGTTGAATACCTTCAACTTCATGCAAATCATGCACAGACATATGGTTTTATTTAGGCTGCTCAATTAACAAAGACACAGGTTTATGTAAATAGCCTACAATGAAAAGCTATTTTGCAATTTGAATAACAGGATTATATTGATGTATGTTCATTCCTGAAGTCACTGGTGACTGTTTTGCGAGTCTATTGTTAACTAACTCTGAGCAAGTGCAGTTAGTATATTTTATTAAAGATTTGTCAACAATATTGCCAAAGCAACATTACTGTATTGCCTGGTAATACTAGCCTCCAGACCAAATGGCATTTTTATTTAAGAGGTTGTTCTAACATCTTGCCTCCTCCTATTAGTGTAAGTCAAGACATGCAATGTGCTACATTTCTGGTGTGAAATTTTGTTAACATAACTGTAAAGGTCCCACCCAAAAAGGTGCATGGAACCCCCCAAAATATACGCTGTTTTGTGCGGGAAAACAACAAAAATTGCACCGCGGGCGCTGCGCGGGCACTTCGTGCCCGCGCATGAGTACTCAAAAAAATTTGCCAGGGTTGGCAGGTCTGCTGTGCCCTTACAAGTAAAAGTACTTATAACTAACCTCTCACTCAAGTAAGGGGGCATTTGCGTTTCTTTCACCATAGTAAAAACTACATTCATGGTCTGGAGAGGGCACTTTTTACAGGCGGGTAAAAGGGGCAGGGGCTCAAGCCCCCTTTGATGTCTATGTGTACACGCCTGAGTGCAAGTATCTGAGAGAGCAACCAGCGGTGGGCCAATTAGGTTGCGAGACCCAAACTCCCCGATTCCGAGTGTCTACAAAGTGGGTACTGGTTCAGGAGCCATGATCTATCATTTATTATGATTGCTGGCAACAGAATGTGTAGTTGGGGTTAGGAGAAAATATATCGAAACCGATATTTAGAGCTAATAACGTCTTAATCTAGGTTAATCGATTAATTGAGAAGCAGGTATAAAATGTTTAAAACGCTTTTAAAATGTCTTATATATATCAATGAATTGACACAATTTTTTTTTTTTTACTATTGACTAAATTGATTAATCTGATTAACACATTAACACTGTATTAATTACACTTCGTTGTACAATGGTCGCGTATACAAATAGGGAAAATAGCTGATCTACAAGCTGACAATAATCAAGGGAACAGTTTGAACTAATAGCGATATTGATTTAGGAGTCATATCTCCCAGCCCTTCTCCCAGTTGTACTCAGAGGCTCAGAGATGATGTCACTGAAGGCAGGGCTGCTACCCCGCCTGTTGGGTCATGTGTGTTACGTGTGTGTGTTACGTGTGTGCGTGCGTGCATGTGCGTGCGTGTGTGTACACTGTGTGAACATGCTAAAGGAGGAAGGCATTAGGTCTTATCAGGCGGAAATGGCCAAAGCACAACATCCTTTTCACAGTGCAGCGCAAAGCATGCTGGGTATTTAGTACCTCCCATCACCTCATCACTTCCACACAGAGGGCCCTATTATGATCCAGGTCTTATGCCTTATGCCTTAACTTCTTTGCCTTTTTTTACTATTTTGTTTTTGTTTTTTAAATATTTCAAATAGCTGTTCAAATCTAGAGCTGAATACCAAAACATTCAAAGAATGCAATAGTACCATACATAAGTTGTATTCAATAACACAAAGACGTTTCATAGCACTTTTGTTTCATAACGTTCCGGCCGGGTCCATTTCATTACATTTGTAGTCTCTCAGAGTAAAATTAACTCTAAGGATTTCCATGTGAGGCTTTGTTGCTCACACATGGTAAGGAGACAAGCAGAGTGATCCAAACTGGTACTGGATTGAATTTGAACCCTAGGAACATCAATATTATATGCATATTGTGATATGAGACTATGAGACTACTTTACACTATTTTATAAAAAAACGTTCAAAGGTTTTCCAAAATAGCTGATCTACAACCTCACATGATTTCGTATCAGCTGTTTTAGCCATTTTTGAAAATGTTTGATAAAAAAATGTAATTAATGGGCTGCTAGCCCATTAGCCCTACATTACTCTGGATGGCACTTGTTACAATGGAACAGTGGCCTGTTGTGTAATTCTGTAGCAGGATGGGTGCTACTGCATGTGAGGGAAGTGTGCTGTGTATCGCTGTGCGCGCGCGCGTGTGTGTGTTTGTGTGTGTGTGTGTGTGTGGGTGTGGGTGTGCGCGCGTGCATGTCTGTCTGTCTGTTTATGAACCGCAGGCCTCAAGGAGGTTCAGACACCTTTTTCCCACAGACGAACAATAACATGTTGACCACATTTAACTGCTGCGGAGTTTCACTCTGTTTGTTGTGAGGGGGAATGTTGTTTTTGAACCCAGGCAATTAGCTTGGACCCAGGTCTTCCCCAACCCTTGTGAGAAACAAAAGTACTAGTTGACAATTAGTAGGTGTCCTTGTCGTAGTCCCAACACCAAGGGTCTAATTTCACAATTAAAGAATTCTTGAATTTTGAAATGCAGATGTGCTATTACTGCGGTTCTGTTCCACCGTATGCTCACAGTTAAAATAAGCATTTATCCATAGGATTAGACTGAAATAATTTAACTGGGGCAGGCAAAGAGTGTTTAATTTACCGTTGTTCTGTGTGTCTTTCAAACCAGGTTTCTCAGGAAAGAACTGCGACCATAACATTGACGACTGTCCAGATCACGAGTGTGGGAATGGAGGGACCTGCGTAGACGGCGTGAACACCTATAATTGCCAATGTAAACCAGAATTCACCGGTATGTGCCGTTTTGGTCCTTTCATATTTATCTCCAGTCAACTCATATGAAAAGAACATACAGTAGTTAGTACATAATAATAATAATACACACGTAAACGTAACATTTATTGAACCGCTAAAATGGGGACACATCGGCTGCCGAATCGTGCCCACAACCAATATTGTAATGAAAGCTATATCGACCAAATGGATATATGACAGGAAACATAAGGTCTCTCAATGCTTATCGGGTGTCCCACAGGCCAGCTCTGTGCAGACGACGTGGACGAGTGCCAGCTGATGCCCAACGCCTGCCAGAATGGCGGCACGTGCCACAACACCTACGGCAGCTACCAGTGCGTGTGCGTGAACGGCTGGACCGGCGACGACTGCAGCGAGAACATCGACGACTGTGCCAGCGCCGCGTGCCACCCGGGATCCATCTGCCACGACCGCGTGGCGTCCTTCTACTGCGAGTGTCCCCACGGACGCACAGGTCAGCACCGTCTCTCAAACAGTTCCAGCTCGAGACCCACAAGGGAACCTTTGGTGTCTCTCCGGGACTCAATCGCTTTCCATATCTTCATATAATTGGTTCTCACTTTACTTTGACTTTTATTTGTCTATTTAGACGGGACAATGCGTATTAACACGTACCTTGCCCTTTAAAAATGGCTGCCAACGTGCCAGGCTGCCACATTCCAAAAAAATAGTCACAGCTTTCAAACCAAAAAATCTGCTTAATTCCCCTTTACTCGCATTGGTGGGCTGTGGACAGTTCAGGAACCTGCCTAGTGCCTACCAAGCTAATAGAAACAAATCTTCCTGGAAGGTTAGCATGCTGAAATGGAAGCATTGTTTTGGCATGAATAAAACTAAATAAAAACGAGTGTGTGACATTTTGTTTGAAATGACCACTGGTTGGCAGGTTGTCCACAGCCCTCCTCTGTGACGCAGAGTGTGTAGACTAGACACAGTTATTAGCTACCTACATATGGCTTTGTCTGTGTATGTATGTACTGTATGTATGTATGTATGTACAGTATGTATGTATGTACCTGTACAGTATGTACAGTATGTATGTATGTCCCACACTTGGTTAATTGGCCAATCTTCATGGGACGCTTAATGACATTTTCTCATAAAAAGCCCTGCTCACTTTTAAATCCCTGTAAATATCAAGGAAAAAACCTAAACAATAGAAAAGATAAACAGGATATTTACTCACAACCCATAAAAACAGGTCTGGGACCTGAAATGGGTGGCAAGTTTGGCAACCCATGATATTTGGGAAACACTGCCCTATACGAACGATTGTTCGAAAAAAAATTGTTTGTTTTGGCAGTGTAGGATTCTTTGTTATTTCAACCGTCTCTTTCCTCTCCCTCTGCTCCAGGGCTCCTGTGCCAGCTGGACGATGCCTGTATCAGCAACCCGTGCCAGAAGGGCTCCAACTGTGACACCAACCCTGTCAGTGGGAACCACTACTGCACCTGTCCCGCTGGCTACATCGGGGCCTCCTGCGACCAGGATGTTGACGAGTGCTCGCTGGGTACGTAGTAAAAACCCACCGTTTTCGTGTTCATAGCTGTGCAAGGCTGGGATGATCACCCAGTGCCAGATGGTGAAAACCACCTAAGTATTATACTGTTGTAGCATAGGCTGCTAATTGAATAACACAAGATAGCATAGAAGAAGTCAATAATTTGATTATAAAACATACGTTCTACAACCTACAATTTATTAGAGCACGAAGGGTTCCCAGTTCGAATCCGGGCTCCCCCTGAGTTAATGTCGAAGAGTCCTTGAGCAAGTCTCTGAACCCCTAGTTGCTCCCGGTGAGCAGGTTGGTGCCTTGCATGGTTTCCTCTGCCATCGGTGTATGAATGTGTGTGTGTGAAATGGGTGAATGTAATGCACAATCTATGTAAAGCGCCTTGGATAAAAGCACTATATAAATGCACTATTTACTAATTCATGCCCACTGCATTCTCGCTAATCAAAGTGTTGGTTGGTCTGTATGTCCCGAACAGGCTCCAACCCGTGTGAGCACGCGGGGAAGTGCCTCAACACCAAGGGTTCGT
Organism: Nannobrachium achirus; assembly: GCF_963921795.1. Taxonomy (NCBI): domain Eukaryota; kingdom Metazoa; phylum Chordata; class Actinopteri; order Myctophiformes; family Myctophidae; genus Nannobrachium; species Nannobrachium achirus. Next base: position 47,624,451 of record NC_137832.1, on the reverse strand, counting down.
TTGAGTGTCGGTGCCAGCGGGGCTACGTGGGGGCGCGCTGCGAGCTGGACACCAACGAGTGCATCTCCAACCCCTGCAAGAACGAGGCCACCTGCCTGGACCAGATAGGAGACTTCCACTGCATCTGCATGCCAGGTAAAACTCTGCCCTTGAACCCATTAAGACCTGAAAAATACCTTAAAAGGTCTTCTAAACACTAACCGTTTTCTGAAAAACATGTTTCTATATCAGTGGTGCTCAAACCTTTTAATGTCAAGGACCCCTAGAATTATATGTATTTGACCGCGGACCACCATCATCTGGGATTGTAAAACCAAATTACATCAATAACTTGACTAGTACAACTGTTATTGAATAGAAACAATGTTTATTTGCCATTATGCCATATTGGCATTGCAACTGAACTTTTGATGAGCTTTTTAAAAATGCTGTAGTCAGGGGAAGGGGGGGTACTGCAGCCAAAAAAGTTTGAGAACCACTGCAATAAGTGTTGATTTATCAATTTCTAACTCAGAGAGTTTACACATGTTACCGATTGTAAGGGTCCAATTGGCTTTTGCACCCTCTGGGGGTTGTGATGCACACTCTGGGTTTACCAGGTAACAGCAGCTGAGGGAGCCCGGGCAACATGCCTTTCAGTTTGTTTTCTCAAATGCAACCGATCTAACCCTCCTGCCGCGCCCTCCCTTGCTAATTGGTCCAGGCTACGAGGGGGAGTTCTGCGAGATCGATACGGACGAGTGCGCCAGCAGCCCCTGCCGGAACAACGGCAACTGTATCGACAAGACCAACGCCTTCCACTGCCAGTGCCCCACAGGTGAGGCCCACCGACGCACCGCTGAGGCGGGAGGGAGGGAGGGAGGGAGGGACTGTGTGTATACTGTTGCTATCGGGGGAAAAACCTTTTATGTTCCATAACCGTTACTTTTCAGGAAATGGAGAAAAGGAGAACCTGTGTTCCAATGGTTGTCCCAAAGTAGTTGTTACTTAGACACAGTCCTATTAATACTTTTCATTGGTTAAATTAATATATATAAAAGCCGCCGACTTTACCTACAGTATTTCACTTTCAAAATGTGGCAACGGTTTGGGAAATAGCTCTCAAGTCATTGTGTTACATAACGTTGTCAGCTTGTAGGTCAGATATTTTCACTACTTTTGCACAGCATTCTTGTACGACGAAGTATGTACATATATTCACACATTTTAAAATTAAATATGGAGATACAAGGTTTCTGCCCGAAAGCAACGATGTGTGTGAGGGGGCCCGGGGAGGGGAGGGTGGGGGGGCCCACAGAGGTCGATCGCGCACTCACATACATGCACAGCCCCCTGGACAGGGGCGCTAATCCCAGCCCTCAGGCAGGCTTACACGGGCCAGGGTAGCCCGGAGTGAACACTGCAGCGGAGATGGTAGGGGAGAAGGAGAAGGTACCGGGGAGGTGGGGGTGATTTGGGGAGATCTATAGGGAAAGGCTCTGGAGAAGTTTGAACTTTTTTAACAAGTTTTTTTTTTTTCCCCCCCCTTCTATCCGTTAAGTGGAAGTTTGATGATTGTGCAGTTCGGCTTAGTGGAAAACTCAACGCAATAATGGTGATTTGCGAGCGAGAGCAGGGGAAAGATAAGAGTTATAGAACCTAAATGTCAGAGATTACGTCACCGTCACAGCAACTAATAGAGGGTGTGCGCATGCATAAAGTGAATGGCAAATTGAGTGGCAAATCGAGTGGCAAAGTGAGTTTAGTGTTGTTTAACGTCGTTTAATGCAATCAGATAGGACTTTCTTTTGGATGTATGGGCTGTCAAGGCCAGAAAGTAGTTTTTTTGCCACTGAGTAGGCGTTCCCGCATAACATCCGGGTATGATGATGATGTCACTCTCTATACCTGTTGTGCCGGCTGGCGGTGGTGGAGGGAGGTTGTTCTTTTGCATCCTTATTTTTCATTTATATATTATATATAAATATATAAAAAAGCAAAACCCGGGACCCTTAACTCACCCACAACCGTAATATTTAACCAAACTACTGCCCACATACAGTACTGGCTATTTTTAGTTTGTCTTACCTTCTAAAAAGTAGTCACAGAATATCATGCACGATCGTGCACGTGCGTGTAGATGACCACTGAACGCGTTAATCCAGACCCCATGTCCGTACGTCTTACTCCAAAGCTAAGCTAGTGCAGAAATGCTGCAGGACACGTGACAGGATCAGAAACCCGAGAAATTGGGGTTTTCCTGCAAAATGTAACATACAAGCCAATGCAGATCCATTTTATTCATATCCGGTTTTTAACTGTTTCCGGTCAAAACAAGAATCGCTACTTTTTGAGCAGATAAACGGCAGTGTAATGTTGGATTAAATGAAACAATAAAAAAATAAATCTGTCTTATCTTCTGTACCATTGGTACAGAAGTAGGGATGGGACAATAAGAACATTTCATATCACGATTATTGTGACAAAAGAAATTGCGATTAACGATATTATCGCAATAATCAAAATCCATTATCCTGCTGGGTGGAACATTTGCCTAACATCAGCAGATCTACTTGTAGATCGGCTATTTTTTTGGCAAAGACATTTGATAGAGTGAAAAAAAGACTGTATCAAGTACTTATATTATAAGTACCTTTTACCAGTTAAAGAGGGTTTACTGTAAGTGGTACCGGATATGCAGCTCGGCAAATAAAAGGTGAATTGATCCCTGTGCATGACGGAGGACGATATCACGATAAATTAAATCTCCACAATATGATTATCGTGAGTGTTTTTTATCACAATAAACAATAACATCGATTATCGTCCCATCCTTGTACAGAAGGCTTTTTAAAATCACTCGTCATATCTTGTCATTGGTAGTAAATGAGTTAATCACTTATTAGGATAAGTGATTAACTCATTTACTACCAAATAAAGCCTTCAATCAATGACAAGATATGACGTGCGACCTACATGCTCATAATGGGCCGCAATGCGTTGTTGTGAGCTTGTAGAGCTGCTATTTTCACCGCTTTTGAAAATTTCTTTGACATTTTTTCAAAATTCAATTTTTATTGTCACCCGATGTCATCATTTTAGAATATGTGAGATATTTGTTCGGGACACGGGTCACCCAGCTTGAAAACGGGCCAGTCCCGGGGGCCAAACTGGGACTTCTGGTCACCGTGATTTTGCAGCCTTGTTTTTCGAGGACCGCGTGACTGCATTTTCAGTGCCAGTTGTTCTCCGACAGTGTTCCTCCCAGAGATTCCACTGGAGTTACACTATTGGCGTGAGAGAGGCGAGGTATTGATGCTTTGTTTGGGGCTTGGAGGAATGCAACTATTCAAGGACGGATAGAGAGAGAAGAGAGAGAGGGAGAGAGAGAGAGGGGAGGTGAAGAAAGGGAAAAGAAGGCTCTTCAAACACCCCAAATGTGTTTTTGTTTTTCGTTCTTTCAGCGGGATCATTGAGGTGGAAGTGATTTTTTTTTCTCCTTTTCTTTGGTGGTGTATGTGCGTATGGGTGGTGTGTGTGTGTGTGTGTGTGTGTGTGTGGGGGGGGGGGGGGGGGGGGCTCCAAGTCGGCGTGGATCAAAAGCAGCCTGGGTGGAGAGGCAGGAGTGTGTTAAGCGAGCGAGAGAGAGAGAGAGAGAGAGAGACCCTAGTTATAGGAAGCTGAAGAATAAATGTTGTGGGGGGTACAGGACAGAACACAAGAGCTTAGCGCTTGAAAAGATCCCCCCTCTGTGTGTGTGTGTGTGTGTGTGTGTGTGTGTGTGTGTGTGTGTATGTGTGTGTGTGTGTGTGTGTGTGTGTGTGTGTGTGTGTGTGTGTGTGTGTGTGTGTGTGTGTGTGTGTGTGTGCGCGCGCGTGTGCGTGCACGCGTGTGCGTGCACGTGTGTGCGCGCTCACACTGTGAGTGTGTGTGTGTGTCTGAGTACGCTTGTATTATAATGTATTACTATTCTTGTATTAATCTCCCAGTGTACAGTGGTGGAAAAAGTACTATTTATTTGTTTTACTTAAGTAAACATATCAATACTGCAATGTAGAAATACTCTGTTACAAGTAAAAGTCCGGAATTCAAAAATGACTTGAGTAAAAATACAAAAGTATTGCAATCAAAATGCACTTAAAGTATCAAAAGTAGAAAGTACACATGTTGCATAATTTCTCATTTCACAAGTTTTCAAATGTACAAAATGTATAAATGTCTTTTTGAAAATCGTTGTCTATATTCAAATGTACATAGGGCTGAAGTGGTTAATATGGGTGTAGGGGTGCAGGGGTCCTCATCGCCCTGGTTGAGATGTAAATGTGTCGTCGCTTTTGTGAGGGTCCCTGCATGCTGGCCCCAGGTTATAGGGCCCCTCCTTTCATTTCTGTACAGCGAGCGCATAGCCATGGAAACCCCGCTGAGGGGCCGTTGAAATGTCTGATTCCGGGGGACCCCAGGGCTAAATAATCCCCAACCGACCGCTGAGGCGGTCGGTTTTCTGTGCTAGAAGGGGTGAGGGAGTTTGTGTGCATCTCGCTGTGTGTGTGTGTGTGTGTGTGTGTGTGTGTGTGTGTGTGTGTGTGTGTGTGTGTGTGTGTGTGTGTGTGCGTGGTGTTTGTGTGTGTGTGTGTGTGTGTGTGTGTGTGTGTGTGTGTGTGTGTGTGTGTGTTTGTGTTTGTATTTGTATTTGTGTCAAGGTTGTTATAGTATTGCATTTTTCATTAGTTAACATTTTCATTTCGTTTCGACCTTGTTTATAAAGTCGTTTTTACAAGGTTTAATTTTGGTTTCGTTTGTATTCATCTTAGGGTCGAGTTGAGTTTTCTTTATTGTGACATCATATGCATGCAGATTGGCACACGTGTCGTGCACTGCATGTACGTATGCGTGTGCACGGCACAGATCCGTCCCAGAAAACGTAAAGTACAACACGGGCATGTTGTTGTGTGAACGAACGCCCTGCTAAATCCACAGGGAGAAAGTTAGCTCACCGCCAGCCATGCAGACACTTCCTCAGCGGATTAGCCACAACTGAGCCTGTCTCTGCTCCGCTTAAGCCACCTGTGTGTGTTCCTGCGGTGTGGGTGGGGTGGGGTGGTAGTTGTGGCCATAGAGAAGCGGTACCTCTTTATCAAACAGCCCCACTCCTTAAGTTGAATACCACTGCTCAAACGTTTTCGTACCTCCAAATTGATATATTCTGTATATATGTCTGCGGACCCCCATCTGGAAATGTTTTGTAACCAGGGACCCCCACACGGTAAGATTTGTGTTAACAAAAACTATTCACGATTTTTCCCAAACGTTCAGAAATAGCAGATGTACAAGCTCACAGCGTGGCACCAAGTGACGCACGTTGAGCTTGTATATCTGCTATTTTTTTGCTGGGGACCCACAGTACTTTGTTACTTTCCACCACTGTCCATTGACAGCACAAAGAGGAGGGATGGATGGAGCAGAAAAGGGGAACAGCACAGATGAGAACGCACGTCAGGAAAGAAAGGAGAGAGGGAGCCTGCCGGTTGGTTTTGAATGACATGGGCTTTGAATGAAGCGCAAAGTCAAAGGTCAAGCTGGACTCTTTTTTTGAGAGAGAGAGAGAGAGAGAGAGAGAGAGAGAGAGAGAGAGAGAGAGAGAGAGAGAGAGAGAGAGAGAGAGAGGCGGGGGGGCGGGCGAGGATTGAGGGGAGGGGGTGAAAGCAAGCCTGGAGAATGCACATTGTGATGGAAAAGTTTTGCGGGACAAAGGCAGGCAGTGCGCTCAGCTTGGCATTGCATTGAGCAGACAGACCCCGATCGCGCCCACTCCCCCTTCGCCTCTCACCCCTCGGTCAGGAGGCCTCGCCACTTTCATTCTTTACTCCTTTCTTCAATCCCCCCCCCCCCCCCCCCCCCTTCAGACGAAACGGTCCCTCTCTCTCTCTCTCTCTCTCTCTCTCTCTCTCTCTCTCTCTCTCTCTCTCTCTCTCTCTCTGGAGCTGTGCTGAGAAGCAGTGAAAGGGAAAAATAGAGAGCTTCTACTGTGTTGCACAGTTGATAATTAATGTGTTGCCTTGTGATTGGTAGAGAGCCCTCGTCATAATACAGGCCCGGGGGGCTGTGGGGGAGGCTGAGCAAGGACCACCTCTGTAAACATGCATGCACTCTCCCTCTCTCTCTCTCCCTCTACCTCTCTCTCTCTCTCTCATATTCACACACACAAACACGCGCACACACGCACACTAAACTCCTACTTGTTTTTGTTTTTTTCCAGGCTTCACTGGGAACCTGTGCCAGATAGATATTGATGAGTGCGCCAGCACGCCATGCAAGAACGGGGCAAAGTGCACAGACGGGCCCAACAAGTACACCTGCGAGTGCAGCGAAGGTATCAGGACATTCACTCAATTTCAAGTTAATGGTCAATTGAATGAATGAAACGATACCAAACAATCTTGAATTTTGATTTAAGCAAATAGGAGCAGTGAACTATTTAATCTGTTATTAAAACATGTATAATTGTTAATAAAGTAATAGATTCATAATCTATTCCTTATTTTGGCCATGTCGCAAAAAGACATTGATAAAATGCGGAAATCATCGATATTTGCTCATCTATCAATTCCCTCATTTCCCTCACTTATCTTCCTAATCTCATCTCCTTCCTCGATGTTGATTGATTTAATACATAGGACCATAATTGAAACAAGTCCCCGGGACTTGTCTGACTGTACTTCGTGCCGTTTCCATCTCTGACTAACAAAGCATTCAACCAAATCAATCAAGTCTCACGTATACTTCATCTCCCATCTCTCTCATAACAAAGGCTACTCGGGGAGGCACTGCGAGACGGACATCAACGAGTGCTACTCTGACCCGTGCCACTACGGCTCCTGTGTGGACGGCCTGGCCTCCTTCACCTGCCACTGCCACCCCGGCTACACCGGGCGACTGTGTGAGACCAACATCAACGAGTGTGTGAGCCAGCCCTGCAGGAACGGAGGCACCTGCCAGGACCGCGAGAACGCATACGTCTGCGTCTGCCCCAAGGGCACTACAGGTAGGGCTGTCACCATTTTACATGAAGATTAATTGTCACTCAAATACGGTAATTGTGATTAACGATTTAATTGTGTTTTTGTCGTTGACAATTACATTTCTGTTGTTTTTTTTTTTGGCTTTGAAGTTGCACATGGCAGATACTGTATGACACATAACCTAAACCTAAATATACAAAGAAATTACTGACATAGGCCTATTTGACAACTTCATACTTAAAAAAGAACATTGATAACATTGATCTGCTATTTCCACTATTCTACTACATGTTATGTATATGAAATATATTTTTCAACATGGAAACGATTATGACAAAATAATAGCGATTAAGTAAAATAATTGCGATGAGACGATTATGTAATAATTGTGTGACAGGCCTAACTACAGGTAGGGGAACTGCTCGCACGCACGCACACACACACACACACACACACACACACACACACACACACACACACACACACACACACACACACACACACACTCACACAAGCGCACGCACACGCACGCACACACATACACACACACACACACACACACACACACACACACACACTCACACAAGCGCACACACACACGCGCACACACACACACACACACACACACACACACACACACACACACACACACACACACACACACACACACGCACAAACGCTGCACAATTGTCCAGAATCTATGGTTAATCCAAACCCCCCCCCTCCCCCAGGTGTGAACTGTGAAATCAACATAGACGACTGCAAGAGCAACCCCTGTGACTATGGAACCTGCATTGACAAGATCAACGGATATGAGTGTGCATGTGAGCCAGGCTACAGCGGTGAGTACCTGAGAGGACCGACACTGACGCGCACGTTAGAGCAGTGGTTCTCAACCTTTTCAGGCCGCGACCCCCCAAAATAATCAGATTTTAGCCGATCTGTAGATCGTCTATTTTCACAATTTCATCTGGGGACCACCCAAAATAATTTGGGGACCACCCTGGGGGTCCTGACCCACAAGTTGAGAACCACTGCGTTAGAGGCCCATGTCAGCTCTTTGGATGCTTGGGTACCGATTTATGAGAGTCCTCGAACACAGAATTACCATGTACTGAAAAGTTGAGAATATTGTAACTTTTATCTGTTTGTCTAAAAACCGAAAGATGCGACCTGCAGTGCAAGAGAGGAGTGCAGGACAGGTGCGCTGTACTGTAGGAAAACAACAGTTTTGTTGCAGAGTCTCTGTATGGGCGCCCCCTTAAGTTTCAAAACATCAATGTTCCACAACTGACCCTTCTGGGGTCAACTTTCAGTATTCATAGGTTGCATTTGTAGTCCTACACCAGCCATTTTGAGGACCAACACAGGTGTTTTGATTAACGTAGAACATTGGTTCTATGTCAATCAGACAAATTGAACACCTGTGTTGGTCCTCAATATGGCCGGTTTAGGACTACAAATGCAACCCATGAAATAGATGAATATGAATTGGCCGTGCAGGGGATTTGGTGCCCTCTTGCTTTTGCATCTGAGCACCCTGTGCACCCTCCCTGCACCAATGCCCACAGTATATGTGCCACCAGCAGAAGTGGTTTAAGTTAAAGGGTAACCGTGGGGCTCCCTAATCAGGTGTCTCAGGTGACGACGGCGAGACCAAAAGTGGGAGAGGGGAATCGGGGCGAGGGGACGGGACGGGAGGTACGGCCGGTGGAGTGTGGGCCTGAAGGGGGAGGGTGACAGATGGCGAGCGAGCAAGCACGCTCCTCCGAGGCCCGGCCGCCGGTGTCACTTTCCAGCCCCTCCCATGTCCCCAACCTGTCGCTGTTAGGACACGCAAGCTGCCCTCGCACACAAAGAAGAAACACATGCGCACACACACACGCACACACACACACACACACACACACACACACACACACACACACACACACACACACACACACACATACTCACATTGACACACATGGTCACCGGGGATCTGAGCAGGAGAAAAGATTCCCTCAAAGATTCCTGAAAGATGAGCTCTTAAAAGGTTGGGAGCCGGTCCCTGCTTTAAAATGGTGGGGGGGTCTTTATGTACTTCGTGGCACCTGCCTGAATGGCGTCAATGCTTCAAGTGGCCGACAAAAGCCGACTTAAAAGGCCCTCATGTTCTCTGTAAATTGATACTGTTATCGTGAAAAGGTATAGATGGCTCTATGCGCGGTTGTGTGTGGCTTTTATGTTTAGTTTTGTTGCATTTCAGAGTGATTGTTTATATTTGCTGTTTGCTGTTGACAGATGTTAGCGCAATGTCTTCATGTTGTTGTGATCAGTGTAGACTGATCAAGTTGATCGTTTGAATTCTAACGATTCAAACACAAAGATCTTTGTACCGGTATATTGGCTATTTTTGAATATCCAATGTATAAAAAAAGGGTTAAATGCTCCCACTTTGAGAACCACCATGATAATCACATGATAGGGACCACCGAAACATCACAATTCAATGTCTTGACCGTGTCACTGTAAAGATAGAAAATATCCTCACTGTCGGGCAGAAACCTTTTATCTCCAAGTTTCAAATTTGTAAATTTCTCGTAAAGTAAAGCCTTGCTTCATCATACAAGACTGTCGCACAAAACTAGTGAAAATAGCAGATATACAAGCATCACAAGGCGTTGTGTGCTTGTAGATTGTCTGTTTTCACTATTTTAAATCATTTTTAAAATACTAAATACAAATAGAACGGTTTTGGACATACAAGGTTTCCACCCGACATCGGCGATATCTTATCTGGATAACTCAACACAACCACGTTTCCCACCAGCCCTGTAACAACCAGTAGATACAAAATGTGGGGGCCCTTGTAAACCTGACAGGAAGTCATGTGACGTTGTGTTCCCCGCCAGGTACCATGTGTAACATCAACATTGACGAGTGTGCCATCAACCCCTGCCACAACGGCGGCACCTGCATCGACGGCATCAACAAGTTCGTCTGTGCCTGTCCGGAAGGTTACCACGACCCCACCTGCTCCTCCCAGGTAGGACTGATGCTACCCATTCTCTTCTCCACGATTATTGTGTCCATTACTTTTCCAATTGATTGAATAATCAAGAAATGTATATATAACATATTAACATATATATATTTTTAAAGTATATTTATATACTAGTAAGACGCCTCAGGGTGACAGTGATGTGGATATCAGGGATGTGGACATCAGGGATCTCCATATACTGGCATAAAAGGGATTTGTTCCCCTGGCATCACAGGGATCTCCATATCTCCATATATGGGCATAAAAGGGATTTGTTCCCCTGGCATCACAGGGATCTCCATATCTCCATATATGGGCATAAAAGGGATTTGTTCCCCTGGCATCACAGGATCTCCATATCTCCATATATGGGCATAAAAGGGATTTGTCCCCCTGGCATCACAGGGATCTCTCTAACAGGGCATCATTAATATTGATGACATCAGGGAACCCATAAAAGGGATTCTGTTCTGTTAGTGTGACATCACAGTGAAGCCAGAGCGTGACGTCAGAATTAGAGTGGTTCCCCTGACATCACAGTGACATCAGAGCATGATGTCAGAGCGGCAAACCCATAGACCGTAAAAATGTGTACACGTCTACACAGTACACACGGACAAGCTGTGACGTTTCTCATACAGTAGTAAACAATGAATAAATCCTATTTTATACTTTTTCACACAATTATGTTGTGCACAAATAGTGAAAAAGCTGATTTACAAGCTCACAACGTGACACCGATTGTGTGCTTTACAAGTTCACAATGCTATGGTATATAGATCATCTATTTTCTTATTATAACCGCTGCTCCCTAACTCCCAGGTCAACGAGTGCCTCAGCAACCCTTGTATCCACGGCCACTGTGAAGACAAGATCAACGGGTGAGTCTCCGTCTCCACGATGACACAGTTTTTAACAGGTTTTGAGACAGATGTGACTCAGGTTGGGTTAAACAGCTTTACTAGTAAGTACCGGTAGGTGTAGAGTTTAAATGGTTAATCAGTGGAATATCTATACCTCCCTTCCCCTCCCTCCTTCAGGTACAAGTGTCTCTGTGACTCGGGCTGGAGCGGCAAAAACTGTGACATCAACAACAACGAGTGTGAGTCCAACCCCTGCATGAACGGAGGGACCTGCAAGGACATGACCAGCGGATACGTCTGCACCTGCCGCATGGGCTTCACCGGTCAGTGTTCACACACATACCTACCGGCGTTGTCCAAAACCCTTCGTTTTGTATTTATCATTTGTGCGACAGTCTTTTGTGATGAAGCGGGGCTTTGCTTCACTCAAACTATGTGCACATTTGAAACTTGGAGATGCGAGGTTTCTGCCTGACAGTGACGATACACTGTCGCTTTCAGGTGGAAACCAAAAGACCAAAAGCCTCTCTTTTTCAGATAATGTTTAAAAAAAATGATCCATTGTAGATATTATTTAGTCACAAGCGCTTATCAATACTTTTTAGTCTGTAAATATTTTTTTGAAAAGCCGCCAGACAGACTTAACCACTGTCAACCTGACATCTCTATTTATTTATTGTACTAACAGGGCAACCAGACTATAGTTCTTGTCAGACTTTCTTTCTTTCTTTCTTTCTTTCTTTCTTTCCGGATAAACCTTATTTTGCCGCGCTACTCCTCCCATAGTTTTGGTGGCACCCATTTGGGCATTCTCATTAGAGGCGGAAAATACAACAAATCTAAGTTACAAATAAGGTTTTCAAGTGTCAATTGAAATAAAGATGAGCAGCTGAGCAAGAGCAGAGTGCGGGAGTTTTTGTTCATGAAATAACTTTTCATGATTTCTTCAACAAATAAGGTTTTAACATGAACCTCTCTGAACCACAGGGCCGAGCTGCCAGACCAACATCAACGAATGTGCCTCCAACCCCTGCCTCAACCAGGGCACCTGCATCGACGACGTGGCCGGCTACAAGTGCAACTGCATTCTGCCCTACACCGGTACGAAAATATTATCGCAAACACGCTCCATATGCCTGTCACGACCGCCTCCAGCTCAGGCATTTCCTCTCTGGGAACGCGTCCAGCCATCCATGTCCTTTAAGTCACAGCAGAAACGTGCCTCGGCCGACGTGGCGTAGCCCTCGAGCAAAGTTCAGCGGCAAGACTTCCTCGCAAGCGTTATAAGTCACCGGTGGTGGTGGAAGAAGCAATCCTAATGACACAATATAATACTCTGTTACAAGTAAAGGGCCTGTATTCAGAAATTACAAAAGTATTGCCATCGAAATGTACTCAAAGTTAAATATTTTTAATATTTGTCAAACCTTTTTGAACATAAGCAGAACCACAAGCTCACAACGTATGGCACCGCTTGTAGCTTGTAGCTTAGCCTACTTAGCCTAGCTTTCGAATAGCCGAATAATGAAATAGGGATTCATTTGTTTTGAAATAATAACCGAAATGCTCCTGAGGTGTAGTGCAGTAGAAGTATAGAAAGTATGGAACGTTTTTCATACTCAAGTAAAGTAAAAGTACCTCAAAATCGTACTTAAGTACATACTTGAGTAAATGTACTTCGTTACTTTCCACAACTGTTATCCCCTGAAGCCTTGTATTGACTCTGTGAGTCTTCGCTGGTATTCCTGATAACAAAGCCTGAAAACACTTTCCCTCCAACCCTTCACGTCCTCCCCTCTCTCTTATTATTATTATTTGACGAAACAGATAATGATGGAACGCCGTGGGGGCAAACCTTTTTTTATAAACCGAATCGTCTTTTCGGAAAAATCGACAGGCCCTGGCAATAATAAAGGGCTCTTGCTGGTGACGGGGGTGGGAACAGGAGCTTTGACACATTTCCTGTTTGCCTGCTTCCTGTCTCACAGAACAGCAAATGGTTTGACAATGGGCGGAAAGTGGAGCCGGCTTCCTGTGCGAGGCGGGTGTTGTGGAAACAGATAGGGAACCGTCTCGGCAGGCAGGCAGGCAGGCCTCTGAACACCGACGGAGCCTCTGGGCCCGCAGGTTTCTGATAGGACCCATTGAACAGTGATCAGGGGTGTCACAAGGGGTGGGGGGAAGTGGGACTGAGTTACTAGGGCCCAAAGTGGAGGGGCCTTTAGCTATTGAAACATAGCAGATATACAAGCTCACAGCGTGGCACCGAGTGCTTGTAGATCTGCTATTTTTGAAAAGTCCTGAAATTTGTGTGCAAATCTTTGAAGATATGTATTTTTGAATCGAATATTTGTAACTAAAATTTTGGTTCTGAGGGAGGTCCCTGGAATTAAATATTTTGAGATGGGGGTCCGTGGTCAAATACATAACATTTTGGGTGTCCTTCACATGAAAAGGTTTGAGCACCACTGACATAGAAACATAGGGTTTAAAAAAAAACTATTTATAGAATCGGGTCAAAAATATTCAGACTTGCACAAATGTGCAGAATAGCAGATCTACAAGCTCGCAGTGCGGACTCGGTGCCGCGCTGCGAGCTTTTAGATCTTCCCATGCAGAAAAACATTCATGGGGGGCCCGCAGTGAATCCTTGTACCCAGGGCCCAGAATTTGGTGCGACGCCCCTGATGATGATCCAACGGAGCACTGGAGCTTCTATCTCTGTGGGTCAGCGGTTATCGCCCAGCTCACGGCTTCCACGCAGCGATAGCCGGCGGTTCGAAAACAATAATAGTTGAGCTCAGTTCTTTTTAAGCGTTCACGATTAGGGGCTTTGTGTGTGTGATAATGCACGTGTGGCCTGCGTGTGTCTTGTGTTGTAGCCGCGGATTAAAGTTCTCAGTTGCAGTTGCATTTTTATGAGACTAAATCATTATTAGAATGGGTCATAGAATTCATGTCCTATTGCTTACATTGTAAATTGATGAAGCATCTTTCAGAAAACTGAGATATTTCATAAAAGCAAAGGTTAAAGCGTCAATCTGAAATTCTTCAACTTGTTGGCTTCATGTAGAACATCAAGAATATAGGTTTAGAATGGTAATATTGTACCTAAACATCATTTGTAATTCTACATATTGTGTTAATTGCTTAAGAAGTGTGGGAGGACTCCTCTCACGCTGTTTCACAAATCACAGATTGGGACGGCATAACAAAGGATTTTGTTTTTTGCCTTAATCCTTGTGTAGGAGAAAACTGCGAGACCCTGCTGGCCCCTTGCAGTCCAAAACCCTGCAAGAACGGAGGCGTGTGTAAGGAGTCGGAGGATTATGAGAGCTTCTCCTGTGTCTGTCCCGACGGATGGCAAGGTAAAGGAATCACTGTAAAAAAAGCCTGTTATTTTGCTACATGGACCCTACATGGATCCCTATTCCGGGGGAAAGCATGATCGGCTTTTTTTCAGCCAAGAGATTTGGTGGAGAGGGAAAAGAGGAGGGGGACCTAGTATAGAGTTTACACATTTTATAAAGATTTGTTTTGGAGATGATGCCTTTATTGATAGAACAGTAGACTGACAGGAAATGGGGAGAGAGATGGGGAGTGACACGCAGCAAAGGTTGTCGGGATCGGAACTCGAAACCACGACACCCTGTTAGGCATCAGAGCCTATGTGGTATGCCCCTTGACTGGTAGGCCAGCGGGCGCCCCTAGCGTGTACAAATTGACCTGGACATGTTAGTCCATTCGGTTCCATTTTAACAATACAGTTTCTCCTCTGTCTGTCCTGGCAAGGCAAAGGAATCACAGTTAATTTAACCAATTAGGTTCCAGTTGCATTCACGCCATCTTAACGTCAAGAGCTGCCTGTTGTTTGCTTATGTGATTCTGGACACAGGATCAAAATGTGCAAATGAAAGGTGACGAGCCCTAATCTGTCCTCTGAACCGCCTACTGTAGGTCAAACCTGTGATGTGGACATCAACGAGTGTGTGAAGTACCCCTGTCGCAACGGAGCCACCTGCCAGAACACCATGGGAAACTATCACTGCGGCTGCAAGCCGGGATACACCGGACGCAACTGCGAGACCGACGTCGACGACTGCACACCCAGTAAGAGCTAGAGCAGGGATTAATCTCCACCTTTTTCCATTTCAAGGACCCCCCAGTTTGATATGCGTATTAGGTCGAGAACGCCCATTTGATAAAATGTTTTATGAGTGTACAAATGATGTAAAAGATGTCCTCCATTTGTAGACTCTCAGAGTTACAAACCTGTAAGGCCTGGTGGTCCCTGGAGCATACAGTATGTTGAGAACGAGTGGGTTAATGCAGTGGTTCTCAACCTGTGGGTCGGGCCGATCTACATGCTCACAACGCCTTGCGTTGCGACACGTTATGAGCTTGTATATCGGCTATTTTTTTGCAAAAAGATTTGGTAGAGAGTGGAAAAAAGACAGTATCACGATACGATTATCGTGAGTGTTTTTATCACGATAAATGATAATATCGCTTATTGTCCCATCCCTAGTGGGTGCTCAACAAACATATCCAGAGAGACAGAGCTAAGCTAACGGCTACCCCCCCCCCCCCCCCCCCCCCCCCCATGTCTCTCTTCCCCACCAGACCCTTGCAGTAACGGGGGTCTCTGTAAAGACGAGGTGAACGGCTTCATGTGCACCTGCCCGCCAGGCTTCCGGGGCACCAAGTGCGAGGAGGACATCAACGAGTGCGAGAGCAACCCGTGCAAGAACGGCGCCAACTGCACCGACTGCGTCAACAGCTACACCTGCACCTGCCCGCCGGGCTTCAGCGGCATACACTGTGAAAACAACACACCCGACTGCACCGAGAGGTAGGGTTCTAGTTTTAAAGCCACTTTCGTCAAATTGGAACAGTGCAATAGCCAAGAGAGAGCGGTCCAAAAGAATGGATCTCGCCATCTGTGGCTTAATTGTACAGGTTGGCCTCTGCTGCCTCTGTTTAGGTCAACAGGTTCACTGTGATCCCAAACCCCCCTTGTCCTTGTCCACTACTGCCCCCTCTGGTGGAATAGTGGTTACCAAGGCAAGCAAATGGCTGTGAACTGTGTCTGGCATTGTACCGGTATCTGTTCCACAAGCTTTCAACCACTTTCAACCTGGTGTCCTTATTCTGGGTGTGTAATTAAAGGCGAGAATTTTTACACGTTTTAAAATACATTTCTAAAATAAAAATACATAAAAACCCATAAAAAAAATATATAATAATATTTTTTATAGCTAATCAACAAGCTTCAAGCTCCTCTCATCTCTTAACACAGAGAATAATGTATTCCTTGGTGAGGATTCACTCATCTTATTCTCTTTATTATTTTTTTCAGTTCTTGTTTCAACGGAGGCACCTGCGTGGACGGCATCAACACCTTCACGTGCCGCTGTCCCCCGGGGTTCATTGGCAGCTACTGCCAGCATGACATCAACGAGTGTGACTCCAAGCCCTGCCTGAACGGGGGCACGTGTCAGGACAGCTACGGGACCTACAAGTGCACCTGCCCTCACGGCTACACCGGACACAACTGTCAGGTACTGTAGACCAGTGGTTTCTCAAACGTTCACATTTCAAGGTCTCCACTTAACTCTGACAGTGTACAAATGGAACCAAATGGACCCGTTAGGGTCCATTTGGTTCCATTTGTACACTGTCAGAGTTACAGACTTGTGATGGTCAATTCACCCATTGTCCCGCCCCTCTTCACACCCACTGGTTGCTGTGTCTTGGTGGGACACTCCATCCACTACCATTTTAATTCAGTTGTTTGTATTGTTATTCTGTGTGTTTAATTCTAATTCCAAACTTGGTTTCAGTAAAATGGAGCTGCTCAGTGGCAGTATAGTGACTCAGCATGTTTTTAAAATGTTTTTATTTCTCCATAATTATGTTTTAGCAAATTCAACATAAAAGAGACGGAACCAGGGCGGGACAAGGCAGATAGAGCCTGCTGGTTGGTCAGTCAGGGACCAACCAGAGGGCTAAAAAGGGTGAATTTAGACCGCCCAAAAGGAACCCACAGAGTCCCTGGAATCCACTTTGAGAACCACTGAGGTAGACAACGGCCTCCGCTGTAATTGCCTGGCTTTTCCCAAGTCAAGGACCCCCAAATAGCCATAAGACCTGCTTAAAATATAAAAATTAAAAAATCATAAATAGCTAAAAAAGTTCTATGCATTTTCTATTCCATAAACACTTTCAGTAATCTATGGAACAAAATGGTACACCACAAAGTATAATGATATCTGACACACACCTTCAATAGCATTGGTGGATGTTGGCTACTACTTTTTCTTCACAATTTACTTTCTAGTTTCCACTGTTCCCGTCTGCTGGCATGGTCATAGCTGCAGTAGAGGTGGACAAAGTACTCAACCCTGCAGTACTTTAGCCAGAGTATAGACACTCCTGGTCAAATATGATTGAACGTTCAGCTCAGTCGGAATTGACATTTTAGTCAAAGTACCGGAGCACTTACTTTTGAATGCTGCAAAATATACCAAACATTTTCTCCTTGCAGAACCTGGTGCGTTGGTGCGACTCGTCGCCCTGTAAGAACGGGGGAGCCTGCTGGCAGACGGGCACCACCTACAGCTGTGACTGCAAGACGGGCTGGACGGGCCTGTACTGCGACGTGCCCAGTGTGTCCTGTGAGGTGGCAGCCAAGCAGAGAGGTAACATGACCTACTGTAGTATAACATGAAGGGGTTGACACACTGAGGTCTGCCCGAAAAGTAAATTGTCCATTATACATTTTTAATTACCGTTTTTTTTTACTTTCTGGGGCTGTGTGATAAAAAAAATCATACCTCAATTTTTATGCCGAATACCTACATAGCTATGACTATGGGTTCACACTTGTTTTTTTATAGACCGATTTCTCAGAGCGCCAACCATTAACTGCGGTGTCTAGCGGAACTGCTTCACGCAGCGACACCGCAGCTACACGGCAGCACTCTGGAAAAAAGGTCTATTTATTGCGACCGTAGGTCGCACTTACTATCAAAACCTGCACAAACTGTGAGTGAGTCCGTCAGTCAGTCAGTCAGTCAGTCAGTCAGTCTGTCCGTCTGTCTGTCACACCTCACACGTCACACTATTGCCCTGCTCATATCTCCGCAACCGTTGCCCCGATCCATGCCAAATTTTGCACACACACTCCTTGCCTGCCAAACTACAACCTCCAAGACCCCCCGAGCTCCAGGGTCCCCCAGGTCCCTGGGGGACCCCCAGATGTAAAAAATGACCAAATGTGCAAAAATGACCAAATGACCACCCCAACGGGGCTGCTCACGGGGAATTCCCGGGGACCACCGACTCCTGGTGCTCCAGAACGGATGCCAAAGTGGTGGCGCCCCCAGTGGAGGACCCCCTCCACTGCAGCTCACATAAAATGCCGTAACTCGGGCTAGGAGCGTCCGGGAGAGCCGGGGCCGGTACCTATTCGTCCGCCAAGGCAATGCGGAGACCCCACCCCTCATTTCTCACATGGCCCTCTTCTAGCGCCACCATGAGGCCGATTCTTGCAAAACACATTTTTGGACACTGCTCCTACAGATTTTGCCCTAAAATCACGCACATCGGTACACAGTATGTCTACACATTGCCCACACAACTAGGAACCAATGGCAGTTACAGTGATGTGTTTAAGGCAAACTAAAGACGGTTGCGTCCCCTCTCAAGCTTGTGATTAAATAATAACTCATGGATCCATTCGGAACACACAGTTTCTTTTTTCCAGTTCCTGAAAAGTAACTATTTTGGACATACAAGGTTTCTGCCATACTGTAACTCGCTAGCATTGCTCTCTCTCTCCGTCTAGGGGTGGACGTGACTCATCTGTGTCGTAACTCGGGCCAGTGTAAGGACGCGGGGTACACCCACATCTGCCACTGCCAGGTGGGCTACACAGGCAGCTACTGTGAGGAGCAGGTGGACGAATGCACCCCCAATCCTTGTCAAAATGGAGCCACCTGCACCGACTTCCTAGGAGGCTACTCCTGCAAGGTATGCCCCTGAGGAAAACTTGCTGCTTGTATGAATGGTATTTAAAAGTTCAATATTTCACCTACTGCACATATATAGTACAACAAAGAGTTGTTAGCTAGTTTAAAAGCTAGTTAATATTCAGGAGCTTGTATGCCCATCATTTTATCAGCCCCTGTTGTCAAAGTATATGTTCTGTTGCGATTCACAGATAGTGACAAAATGACAAAATGTTTTGTGCCGATGAAACATTTTGTAGATTAAGTGACCAATGTGTGAACGCCAGCAGCCATGCCCGCCAGGAGAGCTCACAGGCGGGTAGTACAACCGTAGGAGGAGTTGGTGTGGTGGTTCTAATGTCGTAACACCTAGCAGCTACCATTGGAAATGAATGCAGTCCACTTTGTCGCTTGTTGTTGCTGGCGCCAGTATGAGCGTATTGTCTTTGTTTAAAAAAGAGATCAATCAGAAATCATACGGCTGCACCTCAAGTTATTTTTGCTGCACTTTTCAAACTTGTTTTGTACAGCAGGTGTGCTCAATACGGAGCAGATTTGGGATCCCAAACCCAAACTGAATTCATTCAAAATGCTCTGGAGCATCAGCACGCAGTCAGTCTTTCATCTCCCACAGCCAATAGTTTCTGTTAGTTCTTATTCACAACATCAGTGGGCAGCCTAATGAAGAGGTTTGTTTATAAATAGAAGACACACTGCTCGGCCAATGCTAATCTCCCACGGAATAAAGAGATCTGCTGGCCTTGGCAGAACGCGGGCCCAGGAAACTGCCAGGTAAACAAAAACAAGCCTCTCCTTTTCATGTCGGACATTGATTGAACCCTCTCCTCTCTCTTCTTCTATACATCTATCTGTCTTTCTCTGTCTGTCATTCTTCTCCTCTCTCTCTCTCTCTCTCTCTCTCTCTCTCTCTCTCGCTCTCTCTCTCTCTCTCTCTCTCTCTCTCTCTCCTTCTCCCAGTGTATGCCAGGGTATGTGGGGACCAACTGCTCGGACGAAATCAATGAGTGTTTCTCTCAGCCGTGCCAGAACGGGGGCACCTGCATTGACCTGATCAATACCTACAAATGCTCCTGTCCCAGGGGAACCCAAGGTCAGTGGACCTCACACACACACACACACACACACACACACACACACACACACACACACACACACACACACACACACACTCCCCCCCCCTCTCTCTCTCTGCCCATCCCTGCTCCGCCCTCCCCTCGTTTTCTCCTCCACGCTTCATTAATTAGGGCTTAACGTTGCCCAGAGCACGTCTGCAAAACTCCATCCTCCTTTTTATTTAGTCTCAATCCCCCTCCCCAAACCACCCACCGACCCACCCACCTGTCAAATACGCCATTGATTTTCCTCTCGGACATGAAGGCAGTGTGTCTTGTGGGTCAGCCAGCGTGCCGGTCAGAGTTGTTGTTGCAGCCGCCAGGAAAAAAAGTACAACTCCGACACGTTGCTGGTAAAATTCTGACCAGTGGAATTTAACAATCTCTTGTCGTTTCGGGCTAAGATCCAATAAGAAATCTGTAGAAATTGATTTCAAAAGTAGATTTTTTTATTGGAGCGTGGCCATAACAACAAGAAGCAGCCAGAAACTAATGTTTGCTTGTCCCCCGCGCACACACCTCTCCCTCATAGGCGTGCACTGCGAGATCAACATCGACGACTGCAACCCGTTCACCGACCCTGTCACCAACGAGCCCAAATGCTTCAACAAGGGCAAGTGTGTGGACCGTGTGGGGGGCTACCACTGCACCTGCCCCCTGGGCTACGTGGGGGAGCGCTGCGAGGGCGACGTCAACGAGTGTCTGTCCAACCCCTGCGACCCCAGGGGAACGCACAACTGCATCCAGCTCACCAACAACTACCGCTGCGACTGTCGCACTGGCTACACAGGTAAGCCCAGGCCAGCCCAGGCCCAGACTATATCGTCTCTGTTGTATGTCCAAAGCTGTTCCTTTTTTAATTGTTGTTTTAGAAATGTGTTAAAGTAGTGAAAATAGACGATCTACAAGCACTGTAGATCTGCTATTTTCACTACTTTTGTGCAGCACTCTTGTATGATGAAGCAGGGCTTTACTTTACGCAAGAACATACTATTTTGAACCTTGGAGATACAAGGTTTCTGCCTGACAGTGACGATATGCTACTTCCCATCATGGTAGGGCTGTCACGGTTACAGATTTAAGGTGACTATTAATTGTCACACAAATAATCGCGATTATAATGATTTAATTGGCTTTTTGGCATTGGACATTGGAGATCGTGAATGAGCTTTTTAGGCTTTGTGATAAAACATTCCACAGGACAGATATTATAACATGTAACCTAAATATACAAAGGAATTACTGACATGTTTAATAATTTTATACAAAAAAAATAGTTAAAGATTTTTAGATCTTGCTGATCTACTAATTGATCTGCTATTTCAACATGGAAAATTATTTCAAATAATTGCGATTAGGCGATTATGTAATAATTATGACAGGCCTACATAATACATCGATCGATGTTTAACACACCTTTTGCCAGGGATTTCTGGAGAGAATTTGTGAAGAAAACGTCTGAATTACTTGAATTACTAACCACTTTCACTAGTATTTTCACAACATTTTTAAGTGATTCAACAAAATCCCCTATAATGATGGCAGGTTGAAAAAGAAAAAGAAAAGAATCATCAGTAAACCTAATGTACGTTGTCTAACCCAATTACAGGCCTGCGTTGTGACACTGTGTTTGATGGCTGTAAGGGGAAACCCTGTCGTAACGGAGGGACTTGTGCTGTAGCCAGCAACACACCACATGGCTTCATCTGCAAATGTCCTCCTGTGAGTACACATGTACATCCTACATAGACACTTTCTTTTTCTTTTCAACTTTTTATATGTTACACAAAAAGCTAGTTTTTGAACATTAGATATTTGATTTGACTGTACTATACTTGTTGTGTGTCGTGTCTCGTGTGTTCCTCTCTAATCTTCCCTATTCCAACTCCTCCTGTAACTGCAATGTTATTTTTGATGTGACAACAAGGTTGATTCTGATCCTCTCTGTTCAGGGCTCCACCGGCTCCACGTGCGAGTACGACGCGCACGCCTGCGGCAGCCTCCACTGCCGCAACGGCGGCACCTGCATCTCGGGCCACAAGAGCCCCATGTGCCTGTGCGCGCCGGCCTTCACGGGGCCCGAGTGCCAGCACCCCACCGACAGCCCGTGCAACTCCAACCCCTGCTACAACGGCGGCACGTGCGAGTACGTCTCGGAGTCGCCGTTCTACCGCTGCGTCTGTCCCACCAACTTCAACGGCCTCCGCTGCCACTTCCTGGACCCCAGCTTCTCGGGTGGCGTCGGACACGACGTTGCGCCGCCCCCGTCGGACGTGGAGGTTTGTTTCATTTGTTTATTTGTCTTCCTGGGGTCCGCACATACAGTACGTAAAAACAGTACATACGGTACATTTAAAAACATACATTTGAAAGACGAAACATAAAGAAAAAGAAAAAGTACCTTAAACTTTATAATCCATAATACAAATCATTTTATGAACACATTTAAGACTAATTCAAAAGCAACATTCTAGTAAATTGATTTACTATTTACAATTTAGGCATTTAGCAGACACTCTTAATCCAGAGCGATTTACAATAAGGAAGGCAATAAATACATCAATACATCAATCAATCAAATGCATAGAAATAGCAATCCAAGAAAAGGAACGTAGGTAGACACCTATTCAGTAATAACGTTATATAAAAACCTAGAAAATGCTATCTAACTTACTTATGTTACTACATTCCTAAAACAGATATTTTCCCAAGTGTTTCTTTATTAGCTTTTTGAATTGGGATTTCTGTGTCAGTTTGGTCATTAACAGTGGCAAAGTATTCCATGTTTCTCTGTATTCTACCGTATGCTTCAAAATAAATTGTTTTGGGGGTTTCAGGTCAGCTGCGACATCCCGCAGTGCGTGGAGCAGCACGGCGACAAGTACTGCGACCCGCAGTGCAACAACCACGCGTGCGAGTGGGACGGCGGCGACTGCTCGCTCAACTTCAACGACCCGTGGCAGAACTGCTCGGCCTCGCTGCAGTGCTGGCGCTACTTCAACAACGGCCAGTGTGACTCGCAGTGCGACAACGCCGGGTGCCTGTACGACGGCTTCGACTGCCAGAGCCTGGAAGGACAGTGCAAGTGAGTGACACGTGACAAGTCTAAGCGTACAGTATGTCAGTGTTTCCCAAAGTGGGTGCCGTGATGCCAGTCCAGGGGTGCCTTAGTAATAATTTGATGATATTAGGAATTTGTACAATATCACTTCATCAATATCACTTCACTATATGCTTAGTAAAAAAGAGTAAGTTTGCACTTTACTTGATGACTTGTTTTTCCATCTTCGGCTAACTCGCTTCACCAAAAATATCAGATCTACAAGCTCATAACGTGTCACAAGCGTTATGAGCTTGTAGATCTGATATTTTTGGTGAACCTTCCCCAATAGGGATGCTGGGGTTCAAGTGGTTAAACATGAAGTATAAAATTATTTTCAGTCAGTTCTGATGGCGACGGATAATTCTCCCTGACATATCGTAACTCAGGTGGAAAGATGTGCTTATTTACGTTGCGTAATATGATGTAAAATTCTAAAAATAATAACAGTCTAATTCAGGGGTGCCGTGGAGAAAAATGTTATTTACCGGGGTGAAAAAAAAAAGGTTTGAAACCCCCTGCAGTATACAAAACGACACTAAACACGTTGCTGTCAAAATGAACACTGTTCCTCCTCCCTGGCTCCCGCAGCCCGCTGTATGACCAGTACTGTAAGGACCACTACGCCGACGGCCACTGCGACCAGGGCTGCAACAACGCCGAGTGCGAGTGGGACGGCCTGGACTGCGCCGACAACACGCCCAACCTGGCGTTCGGCCGACTGGTCCTGGTGGTCAACATTCTGCCCGAGCCGCTCCGCAACAACTCGCTGGGCTTCCTGCGCGAGCTCAGCCGCGTGCTGCACACCAACGTGGTGTTCAGGAAGGACGAGAAGGTAAACCCAGCCGTTCAGCCATTAGTGCATTAGGCCTGAACACATTATTACGCAATATTTTATGCTTTAAATATTAAAAAATAGCAGATATACAAGCTCACAGCGAGCTTGTAGATCTGCTATTTTTGAAAAATCATGAAAATTTGGATTTTTGACCTGATTTTATAAGTGTCTTTTGAATCCTTCTAAGGTTTTTGGAAAAAAAACTATGTTTCTATGTCAGCAATCTGGCCAGCCATCGTCAAAGAAAAGGTCCTTTTCACTTAAATGGAGATCAGTTAGTCTGTTCTTGAGAGACTTCTATGGTTCTCAAACTTTTTCATGTGAAGGACCCCCAAAATGATATGAATTTGGCCACAGACCCCTATTTCAAAATATTTAGTTCCACTTCCAGGGACCCCCCAGAAGCAAAATTTGAGTTACAAACGTTTGCTTTAAAAATATATACATTCAAAGATTTGCACACATTTTCACGACTTTTTCAAAAATAGCAGATCTACAAGCAGCATGGCACGCGCTGTGAGCTTGTATATCTGCTATTTTTCACTGGTTAAAGCATTCAATAATTCTAGGCCTAAATGCCTTAAAACTCATTCACTGCCATGGGTGCACGTTGCCTTTCCGAAATCTCGCTATTCCGACCATTGAATTCCATTCTTCGAAATGGCGGTGTGTCCAAATGTTATATAAGACCCGCCATTCCGAAAGGAAACAGCACCGCCTTTTCGAACATTGACTTTATTGTTCGAAATGGCGGTGTTATTTATTTTTCTATAGCACCCCTCCATTCCGAATAGCCTATAACTCTCTCTCTCTCTCTCTCTCTCTCTCTCTCTCTCTCTCTCTCTCTCTCTCTCTCTCTCTCTCTCTCTCTCTCTCTCTCTCTACGCGCACGCACTGTGCGTCGGGCATCGCTGCCAAAGTGCACCAAAAAATGAGAGAAAAAGCAAAAAGAATCATGATCATCATAATAACTCATATTTTCGCTGCCTAAAAATAATCACTGCATGCATGCATGCAAGCAAGCATGCGTGATGCCAGATCAATGGTTGTGATGCCTGCTCTGTTTAATTAATTTGATATGTGGGTGGTGCATAGAAAAAGTGCGCAGTCGGGCACAAAATGGATTGCAGCGGCGGCCTCTCTCTCTCTCTCTCTCTCTCTCTCTCTCTCTCTCTCTCTCTCTCTCTCTCTCTCTCTCTCTCTCTGAAACGCAGCTTACTTCTCGTTCATGTGTAATTTGGGGCTCTTGGATAGCTCTCCAAAAACCCATCAACATTCAGAAGGCCTTTTCTCATCTATAATTCTCAATGAATGTCTGTTATAGCCTACTCATTTCTAATTCTCTCCCACCGTCCCCGTCCCCTGTGACCCAACACACAATGTGCGCACATCTACCACATAACGGTATTCGAAACTAAGTTATGATGCCAGGCAGAATTTACAGTTAAACGCACACCTTTTAAAACATCCAACAGCAGCTTTCATCCCAGAGCTGTAGCTGCGCTCAACACGCACAGCTGTGAGACGGGACACTTTACTTTATGCTTTTTATACATTGTATTATCTTAACTTATTGTTTTGTCTACACACTAAATTAGAAGCCAAATTAAACAAAGCCCAGGCTTAAAATGTGATCTTTCACAGCTGAACTTGTATATTTATTTCAAAGTAGACATGAGATTTACTCCACGGCAAAAAAAAGCAAATAAAACAATGGAATTATGAATGATTATTAACATAAAAATGTAAGTATAACAACGGTATAGGCCTACTCATGCACAATGTCCCAATTCAAGTTTTCAAATGTATAGGTCTACAAATCAACAGTGCACCCCAGCAAAATTGCGGCGCTTATCTCGGTCGGAAACGGGCGATCAAAAAATAAAACCAGCGGTGATAAACCCTGCAATAAACCAGACAGATCATATAGAGCTTAGGCCTATACTTAGTTTAGCAAGATATGAATGTATATTCAACGTCTCTCTCTATCTCTCCTCTCTCCCTGTCTCTCCTCTCGCCCTCCCTCTCTGTTCTATCACTCTCTCCTCGCAGCCCGCTCCGCGCGTAACCTCGCATCACCAGGCTTTCGCCGCGCGTAAAACGTCTCCATTTGCCACGATTTGGCCTGCAATATTCTATTTTAGGCATATAGCCTATAGGATACATACAATATTTCTCCTCACTCCAGTGGCACTTTCCTTTTATCTGACTCTCTGAGCAACTCCTCACAAAATAAACTATGCACGATCTGGGGAGTTCCACATTTTCGTGGTAGCGTGCAGGAGAACGAATTGGAGACGTTTTAGTGTCTGTCAAATTGGTTGTACGTGATTAGTGGAGCGCCCTCTTGTAATTGTGGACATCCTTGACGTTTAGGAAGTAGTTATAGGCCTAGTTGTCATGAAGTTCAGGCAGTTCCCTTTTTCAGCTGTGAGACTGTAGTCTAATTAGCAGATGTCATCTCTTGTCGAATCCCCACACCAAAAACTCCACTCATACCTACAAACCTCCAGACATCACCACTTTGATCCTTAATTGGTGGACCATATTCGTTTGATGTCACAGCAGGAGCTAATGACCGGCGCCAATTCACACATCTATTGTTTGTTTTTCCTTGAAAGCAAATAATGACCGCGCTAATTGATCCATTGGTAACTGGGAGCTATACCAGTGGTTCTCAACCTGTGGGTTGGGACCCAAATTATTTTGTCCCCAGATGATTAACTTAATATGCGCCATTTTAACAGTAAACAAACCAACAAAGTCTACGTCTATAGAGCAGTATCTGCACATTTCTAACATGACAAATTAAACATTGGCCAAATTGTCAAATATTAGAGGCCCATTTCGGTCTCATATACGTAAGTGCAACCACTTTTAACACGCTGTCTGTGATGAGGGGCTGCCTGCGGTGCTGAACTGACTGACTTCACGTTCTCGTGTGCAATGGGAAAATTATCAATCTGTCTGTCTGTCTGTCTGTCTGTCTGTCTGTCTGTCTGTCTGTCTGTCTGTCTGTCTGTCTGTCTGTCTGTCTGTCTGTCTGACTGACTGACTGACTGACTGACTGACTGACTGACTGACTGACTGACAGACAGATAAATGAATTAATAGGCCTACTGTCATTGCATTTCCATTTTTCAATAATAAACCGAATAGCGCAAGTAGGCCTATAGGGTCAACGAGTCAAGTCAACCCAATTAGCGCAGCAGTCCCACAGCTGGTCTGAATGGACTCTGACCAGCTCTGCGCTTCTCAAAGTTACATTAGATAATTTAAACCATTGTGGCACATTCTCAGACAACTAATGATAGCCTAGTCTATTCTGCATTCTGGTTGTCGTCACCCCAAATAACGGATTACTTCTTCATGGACCTTCAAAATGCATCACATCACATCACATCACATCACATCACAGCGGCAGGCCGGCAGCGACAGTAGGTAAAGGGTTATTCACAATTCACAGTCTTTATTCAGTTTATTGGATGACTTTTCAGACAGTAATGAATAATGATAATGAATGCAGGAGCAGCACAGCCAGCCTGCAGGTGCACTTACTGCGGGCGACCACCGTGCACCCAAATCGATTATCACAACAACCATTGATCAGGCATCACGCAATATTTTGGCATGCATTCCGTGTTTATTTTTAGGCGGAGCAAATACCGGTAGGCCTACATATTAGTTATTAGGCTCTGAATCTATGATGATGATCGGCTTGGCCTTTTCTTCTTCTTTTTTTATTTTTTGGTGCCCTTTGGCAATGTGTTCCCAGACGCACAGGACGCACAGTGCGTCATGCATATTATACGTCCATATAATTAATAGGCCTATATGGCATTCATATTATTCACTTTATTATCGACATGTTGCAATTATAGGTCAATATAATTAATATAGGATATAATGCAGCAGCACTCTTTATGTGCAAAGCCCTAGTGTTGACGGGGGTTCCGGCCGTTCTGGCTCACCTTAAGCCCTGCTGGTGGAATAATCTGCTCAAATTCAAAATTTCGGAATGGCGAGGTCCCGACTGCAATTTCGAAACCCCACCTTTCCGAAAATTAAAATTCGAAAAGGGGGGGTTTCGAAAACGGGGGGTTTCGAAAACGGGGTGTTTCGAAATGGGGGGGTTTCGGAATGGAGGGCCGACCCCCACTGCCATTGACATATTAACTCGGCAAAAATAAGGCAAAAACACTGAAAAACCCTGGCAGAGGTAGATTAATTAATGAATTGATATTTGGCAGTTGATGTGTCAATTTATTCAGTGCCAGAGTAAATAAAATAAAAAATCCCAGAGAGTTTTTCCTTAGCTTTTCAAGTAGTCACAGTTCTGTAGAGTTCTGCAGAGGAGAACAATGGAGGTGAGATACAGGCATGTCATGGTAATTGTAGAACACCAGTCTGTTCTAAATCATTGATATTCTATATCATTGTATAACAACCCTTAAGTTCACACCTTGACAACATTTACATGCGTTGTAGTGTCACACCAGGGTGATTTAACAAAGTAACGAGCCTGTATGCATATCAATAAACCACTGTCGAACTCCTGTAGAGTAGACATTAAACATTACATCGCCAATACAACACTGGTCGTGACGCGCACACCCCTCTCTCTCCACGCTGCAGGGCGACATCATGGTGTACCCGTACTACGGCAGCGTGCAGGAGCTGAAGAAGCACAACATCAGGCGCTCGGTGGACACGTGGACAGAGGTGGCCACGCCGTGGACAGAGGTGGACACGTGGTCGGAGGTCCCCGCCAGCCTGCTGAGCGCCGCCAAGAGGAGCCTGGTGGGCGGCGGCGCGGTGGGCCGCAGCCGGCGGGAGCTGGACCAGATGCAGATCAAAGGGTGAGAGGAAGGAATCTAGAACAGGGGACTTTAATGTTTTCAGGCCAAGGACCCCTTAGTTGAGAGAGAGAGATGAAGCCCCCCACAACCTTTTCATAGATTACATTTTGTTTCATCATTTGACAGCACAATCATCAGCGTATTTTGGATTCATGTCAATTTGTGTTTTCAGATATTTGACCACTTGAACCGACAATACTTAATAAACTTGACCTATCACTCTGCTCTTTTTCCCCTCTACACCTAACCTCTTTGCCGAAAATAGCCAATCTACAAGCTCACAACACCTGGCAGAGCGAGGCGTTGTGTGCTTGTAGATCTGATTTTTTTGGCAGTTCTCAAAATATGGACACTATGGTTCAAGTTGTTTATATAAAAAGGATTGGAAGATTTGGAGGACCCCCTGTAGTAACTCTGAGGACCCCCTAGGGGTCCCGGACCCCCTGTTGAATAAATTCCATTTAGTCTTATTTTAGTCATCTGAATTGTTATAGTTTTAGTGATGACGATATCTCAATAACTACGCCTTTAGTTAACCCATTGAGACCTTTCTGTTCCCTTCTCTCCGCAGGTCCATAGTGTATTTGGAGATTGACAATCGCCAGTGCGTCCAGCAGTCCTCGGAATGCTTCGAGAGCGCCACAGACGTAGCAGCCTTCCTGGGGGCCCTGGCCTCCAGCGGCAAACTCAACATTCCCATCGAGGCCGTTCACAGTGAGTACACTTCATATTCACTGAAGGTCATATCATATGTCATTTTTCAAACACACACGCACACACGCGCACACACATACACATACACACACACACACACACACACACACACACACACACACACACACACACACACACACACACATAGGATAGGGCTGGTATCCTTTAGGATTTAAACAATTCTGGGTCCTAAGCGATTCCTTCTTAACAGTCCGATTCCATAACGATTCCCTTTAACGATTTTGAAATATTTTGACAAATCTTACGTATACAATTTTGTCCCTACTTTATAATTTTCATTAACAAAAAAATCTATCATACCGGTATATACAATATTGCATTCATATTATCGTAGTTTTGGTTCTCAAACTGAGGTCCGGGGTAGAGCCCTGCATCGGGAGCGCGCTCCCGCGGGACCTGCAGGACCCGTCACCATATATTGCGGCGCAGGCGGTAGTTTAATCCCTGCGGGCAGGGACATGCGGTCAAAATGAAGTCGGCGGGCGCCGCAAAATCCCGCACTCTCCCGCAATAAGCTTTTATCTATACTTTAGCAAGATGTGAATATGTAGAGAATGTAATTTCCCCTGCTGAGCGCCTGAGGAGAACGCATGCACCTACAGCGTGGAGCCATGGACTTTCTCTTTCTCTCGCTCTAACTCCCCCTCCCTCCCTCTCTCGTCTGTTAACGGCTAACCGGTGGGCAGATATTTGCGGCGGCATTGTCACTCACTATTTAGCCTAAATAACAACTATTTATTATAATATAGTCCCATCGCCTATGTCCAATCGCAATATAAACACTTTACCTCTGTTAACAACCTCACAAATGCTCCTCTCTCGCGCACGTAGGCCTACACTAGTCCTGTTGGTTTTGGATCTCAATGGATTATATACAAACGTCAACGTGCCTTCTTTAGCAAGTCAAGATGTGAATAGAGAACGCAATTCCCCCTGCTGAGTGAGGACAACGCACCCACATTGATACAGTACGTGGACTGGAGTCTCTCTTTCTCTCCGCCAAGTTCTCTCTCTCTCTCTCGCCTCTTGCTCTCTCACTCCGTGCCGTGGCTCCCTCGCTCGCCCTCTCCCTCTCTCTCTTTCTCTCATTTGTTCTCACCCACCGTCAGTCCGTCACAAATATGCTCCTCGCATGGCGCACACGGCACACTTTTTTGTTTGGTAATGGTTTTGGATCTCATTTCAATGTGCCTTCTTGGGAGGGAGGCTGTTGGACGTGCTGCGGTACTGTGCGCCGCGGGAGTCCGCGGGTCAAAATTCACATCATTTGTTTGTCGCGGGTGGGAGCGGCGGAGAGGAAATTACAGCGGACGGTCAAAAATGAAATCATTGGCGGCGCGGGCAGGAGTCGGCAGAAATCAGGCGGGAGCGGGCGGGAGCGGGTTCAATAAATCAGTCCCGCGCAGACCTCTAGTCCGGGGACCCTCTGAGTAATGTGATGGGGTTCCAGATGGATCCTTGCAGGTCTGTAACTCTTGAGAGTGTACAAATGGAACCAAATGGGTCCTTTAGTTCCATTTGTGCACTCTCAGGGTTATGGTGGTCCGTGAAATTAAAGAGGTGGTGCCATAGTTTTGTACTTTTTTCTATTTTGTATGTGTCTATGGAGTTAACATTACTCTAATAGACCCCAAGGTGTGGTTATAATTATGCAAGTATGTCTTCCCTGTGTATTTATGGTTTCTTCCTGAAAGCTGAAAGCCTCCGAGTCAAAAGGCCCAATTGAATTTGAAATACACTGATATAATGACATCATAATATCATCCCCTTCCCTTTTGACCACACACCTCTGGTTCTGGATCCCAACCCTACACACACACACACACACACACACACACACACACACACACACACACACACAGTGAATGTGGAAGACACGTACGTGCACGGCACTCAAACCGAAGGCACCCCTTGCCCTGTGGTCAGGCGCTAACCTTAGCGCTCTTTGATTTGTGTATTTGCTATTCAGCGGCGAACAAATGCAATTGTGAATCTCCCGGCCTAAACAATCAATCCTTCTTTCTGTGCGTAAATCCATTGTGCTCCAGGCGCCAAAATGGTTAATTGCCGCAAATCAACTTGTCCAAAACCCCACCACAACCCCCCCAAAACTTGCACGATATACCCCTTTTCTCGTCTCTGTCTCTCAGTCTCTCTCTCTCTCTCTCTCCCTCTCTCTAATATACGTGCTGAAACACACACACACACACACACACACACACACACACACACACACACTTATACACGTACACACACGCGCACACTTCATCCCACAGTGCGAGCTGCTGCTGCAACCTTCACCTCGCTGAATGTAATACCAGGACTTAATGCATCTCCAAGGGTTTAGGTTGGGGGAGTTTATCATTTCAAAATCGTTAGTGGAGAAAAAAAAAAGAGAGAAGGGGAAAAATTGATCGGGAGTGTGCTAGAAGTTGGGAGTCTTTGTTATCTCGAAAATCCTAATAAATCCTTCGTCTTTACAGCTTAAAGCGCGTGCAGTAATTTGAAGTTCATTAATCCCCCCCTTCTCTTTTTTTCCCCTCCTCCTTAAAGAAGAAATGGTAAAGTTGTCTCTTGGTACCCTGGGTTGAGATGGAAGAGAGGAGGTGGTTAGTTTTTTTTCCTCTCTCTCTCTATTCTTTTCCTTTTTTTATCACGCCCCATCCTTTTTTCTTTTTTTTCTTTTTTTTTTTTTCTTTTTTTGATGAGAAGCGGTTAGCAATTCTGATTATTACCAAATAGTAGAAGCTGGCTTTGTGAACGGCGAGGATCGTCATTCGGTCTGTGGCATCGGCTGGTGGTGGACTATAAAACCGGGGAGGGGGGGGGTGTTCTTGGAACGGGAAGTGCTGGCGAAGGAAGGGGAGCCCGGGACCGGCTCTTCCTCAGACTGCCAGCCTCAGCCTGGGCGCCCGTCCGTCCGTCCGGGTCGCTCCGTTCGCCGCGAGTCCACGTCCGTCCTCCTGACCAATGTCTTCCCTCTCCCCGCCAGGCGTGGTGGGACCGCCGCCGCCGCCGCAGAACTACGCCGTCTACGTGGTGCTGGGCGGGCTGGCCCTGCTGGCCTTCCTCGGGGTGGGGATGGTGGCGTCCCGGAAACGTCGCCACGAGCACGGGCGGCTGTGGCTCCCGGAGGGCTTCAAGTCCAGCGAGACCAGCAAGAAGAAGAGGCGCGAGCCCGTCGGAGAGGATTCAGTGGGCTTAAAGTAAGTTGCATATTTAAACGGTGGCGTTCCGTGGCGCCGGGTGCCGGTGTCTTTTAGCGGGTCCTGTGAAGGGATAGTTTCGGGGCACTAAGCGGCTGCAGCGGTTGATCAGAGATTTGGGAAAGGGTTTTTTAGTTGGGATCATTAGAGGTAATGATACAGAAGGTTTAAGGTGCGCATTAATTGACTTGTCGGGGCAGAGGAGAGGGCTGGGGTGGGACCAGGTGGGGGGGCTCAATCAATGTATTAGGTTTGTTTTTTTGGCATTGCTGCGCCACTAAGGGTGATGGGCTGGTCTGAGAGGGAAGCGTTGGAGTAAGGATGTTTGAATGGGATCTCTCCTTGACCACAGGCCACTGAAGAACACCTCTGACATCTCCTTAATGGATGACACCCAGAATGAATGGGGAGAAGATGAACCCTCTGACGCCAAACGCTTCAGGGTAAGATGATAGAAGCTCAATCACTGGCAGAAAACTGAATAATATACTATATATATATATATATATATATATATATATATAATAATAATAATAATAACTCAGATTTATATAGCGCTTTTCTAAGTACCCAAAGACGCTTTACAAGGGGGCAAGAGAAAACTAAAAAGTAAAAACAACTTTAATAGAAAAACACTTTAAAACTAAAGGATAAAACCATATATATATATATATATATATATATATATTTATAATAAAAAAAAAAAATATATATATATATATATATATATATATAATCTTTTGATTCACTGAATTTTACCTGTTTTGTGGTGGTTCAAATTAAACTTTTGGACATAAGATTTTCCTTTTTCCACATGATTCATTTGATCATGAATGTAAAAATATATTTATATTTTGTTGTATTTTATTTTTGAGGGAGTTTCAGCTCCAGATTTTCCTCATTTTTAGTTTTTTAGCGTTCATCTCAAGCCAGCGTTGATGATGCTCATCGACGTCTATGGCAGTGGGTCTAACACTTTGTTTTTGCGTCTCTCTCCTCTCTTGGTCATCATCCAGCAGTTTGAGGAGCAGGCGATCCTGGAGCTGGACGGCCAGACGGACCACCGGCAGTGGACGCAGCAGCATCTGGACGCCGCCGACCTGCGCGTCCCTTCCTCCATCGCCCCCACCCCCCCGCAGGGCGAGATCGAGAACGACTGCATGGACGTCAACGTCCGCGGACCAGGTGGGTCCCGCCGGTTCACTCCTTCCTTACCTGCCTTTAAAAGCGTTTAGACCCAGATGCGTTCTTACGCATTATTACTCTTATTTTATGCTTTAGCTATTTGAAAAATAGCAGATCTACAAGCTTGTAAATCTGTTATTTTTTAAAAGATCGTGAAAAGTCTTTGAATATTTTGCCCCGATTCTATAAATCTATGATAAATCCTTCTTCTAAATCAGTGGTTCTCAAACCTTTTCATGTCAAGGACACCCAAAATTACATGTATTTGGCCGCAGACCCCCATCTAAAAATATGTTGTTCCAGGGACCCCCCAGAAGCTGAGATTT
Source organism: Nannobrachium achirus (assembly GCF_963921795.1). Classification (NCBI taxonomy): domain Eukaryota; kingdom Metazoa; phylum Chordata; class Actinopteri; order Myctophiformes; family Myctophidae; genus Nannobrachium; species Nannobrachium achirus. The sequence continues at coordinate 47,590,171 of NC_137832.1, read as the reverse complement.
GAGTTACTATAAAGTTTTTTTTTTTGAAAAATATATATTTAAATTATTTTCACAAATTTTCACAATTTTTCAAAAATAGCAGATCTACTAGCTCATAGCGCAGCACTCGGTGCCACGCTGTGAGCTTGTATATCTGCTGTTTTTCAATAGCTGAAGTATAAAACAATTCCATGTTAATGGGTTAAGATCTGGAACGCATCTCTGTCACTTTAGGTTTTAACCACTATTAAAATAATAGCAGATATACAAGCTCATAGTGCGGCACCGAGTGCTTCGAATATATTGACACAATTCTATAAATGTCTTCTGTCAAGAACCCCCAAAAGTATATTTATTTGACCGGACCCCCATCTCAAAATATTTTGCTCCAGGGACCCCAAGAAAGAAAGATTTGAGTTAAAAATGTTAGCTTTAAAATTCAGATTTGACACATTTTCAAGATTTTTCAAAAATAGCAGATCTACAAGCTCAGTGCCAAGTGACACAGGTCTTAATGGGCTAAATTACATAGTTCAAAATACTTTTTTTATTATGTCTTTTCGTATTCAAGTATAAAAGAGAGAAATTTTGTGCAAAAAAAAGGAGAAGACATTTTGTGTAAAAAATGTGTGGCACTGAATTTTAGCCCAGGTGATGCGACATGCTTTCTTTTCACAAAAACATATAGAGATCAATTCAAAGTGTTAAAGTTTTTTTGGGTTCTCTTTCTCTAATTGTCATTATTGTTCAATGTCCTATATTTGTGTGGGGAAATATTTAGAGCAACGACCTACAAATTATAAGAAATGTATAAAAGAAAAAAAATATTCCAATATTTGTTTTATACTGCATATAGTTTTGGCTTTGTCCTTTTTAGAGTGCTATGTCAAAATTATTTCACGGCAAATCTTATTTTATTTATAAAATAAAATAAAAACTCAACATCTTACTGATGGTATGTCTCTATGTTGAGAAGATTGATTGATTCAATTCTAGTTTAGTGTGTGTGTGTGTTTGCGTGCGGGCGTGCGTGTGTGCGTGCTTGCGCGTGTGCGTGTGTGCGTGTACGTGGGAGTAGCTAAAGCCCCATGTCTTCAGGGTAAGGGGATCTTCTTCAAAGCAGCTGGCTGGAAGCCAAGTACCTGGGGGAAAACGCTGATTCCTGCTCAGATGAATCATTTGACCAGTAATGGGTCTCCGGTTTTCCTGCCGTAACGCCATATTAATAACGCATAACGCATTAAAAAATCACGACTGCACTAAGTGACAAATCCCCCGAAGAACATCTAAGAAAAATCAAAAAGTAACCAGGTTAAAAACTAGAGAGCACGCGTTTTCTCCCTGTGGCGTGTATTGATGTGCTTCCAATCGACCAAGATTCTGCCAGATCTGGGGTTTGCTATCCTTTTGAAGAGGAGAAAAAAGCCATCCAAGTAGACGACTAGATGACTGACTGACTGGCTGGCTGGCTGAACCGCCTCTCAAAGATAGGTGATAATGCTGGGGTTTTCCAGCTCGCCGGCTTTAACCAGCCCTGGCCTCTATCTATCCCCCCCTAGCTTCTCTCTCCTTCTGAAGCTTCCCCTACGCCGGCCGGCGCCTTGATCAGAATCCGTTATCGAAGCCGCCGTGATTCCACCCAGGCAAAAGCATCAAATCCATCCACATTCGATTTGTTTGTTGCTTTGTTTTGATCTCCTTGGCTCTTTGAAGTGCAGGCTCCTATAAGGTTCCTGCTCTAGAGTCAGGGGGCCTGGTGTGCTATTCTGACCCCTGCAATCAGCTGACCCCTATTTCTCTACCTACACACACCATACATGAGCAACTGGCGGCCCGGGGGCCACATGTAGCCTTAATGTGGCCCGCAACTTTAATATCAGAATACTGATATAGTATTGATTTCAGCCATTACAATTCCAACCATGCAAACATGACTCACTGTAATTACTTCAGTCTAAATTAGTGTAGCATATAGCACTAGTCTTTTATATTTAAAGGGGTATCTCACCCCCAAAATAACTTTTTTTTCCTATTGATTACTCATGCCATGGAGACTTGAGTTCAATAATATTGTTTTGTATTTGTCGCATTCTTAAGACAATAATTTGATTACAATAAATGTACCCCCATTGATTCCGGATGGGGACCCAAATGCATTTGGGTCCCCATCCGGAATCAATGGGGGTAAATTTTCTATAATACATTTTTTGAAACCAATCCTTTACTTCTGGCTCCCCGGAACAAAATATCTAGAGATGGGGGTCCGCAGTCAAATACATATATTTCTATTGGTCCTTGACATTAAAAACTTTGAGCACCACAGATAAAGAAACATAAGTATTCGGTCTTCATTCCTCTTCTCATCTTCTTATCCTTCATTCCTCTCCAGCCTCCACTGAGCCTAATCTCTTTACCCCCTCCTCTCTCTGTCTCTCTCTCTCTCTCTCTCCTCCCGTGTCCAGACGGCTTCACGCCGCTGATGATCGCGTCGTGCAGCGGCGGCGGCCTGGAGATGGGCAACAGCGAGGAGGAGGAGGACCCCTCGGCCAACGTCATCAACGACTTCATCTACCAGGGTGCCAACCTGCACAACCAGACGGACCGCACGGGCGAGACGGCCCTGCACCTGGCCGCCCGCTACGCCCGCTCCGACGCCGCCAAGCGCCTGCTGGAGGCCAGCGCCGACGCCAACATCCAGGACAACATGGGCAGGACGCCCCTGCACGCCGCCGTGGCCGCCGACGCCCAGGGCGTGTTCCAGGTGGGGGATCCCAAAGGCCACGTTAACATCTATCTAGTACAGTGGTTCTCAACCTTTTCAGGCCGCGACCCCCAAAATAATAACATTTTAACTTGGGGACCCCTCCACCCTGACGAGCTCTAAGAGCTGAGACAATACATGTTGTATAACACGGTTCTATTGTGAAAATAGCAGATCTACATGCTCACAGCGCCTCGTGCTGCGAGGCGTTGTGAGCATGTAGATCGGCTATTTTCACAATTTATGTCTCTAATATTTGACAGTTTGGCCAAGGTAAAAATTTCCATTTAAGAGGTATTAAAAGGTCCTCAAATTGTCATTTTAGGATGGGGAGACACCCTCTATGCACTTAAACTTTATGTTGGTTTGTTTACTGTTGAGTGAGAAAACAATGTTGCACATTAAGTTAAGTTGTTTGAAAGAAAGAAATTCCATGAATTAGAAAACTAATTTTTAAAGAAGTTGTGAAAATAGACAATCTATAAGCTCACAACGCATATACAGTGTGCGCTAAGCGTGTGTATGTACGCGTGCATGTGCGCATGCCATGCGTGTGGGAGGTTGGTTGGGGAATAAATATAGATGCAATCCAAAACAAATCTAGAACACACCACTGGTTGGTTCCATTGATCCAAGCCAGAACATGATTGATTGTTCATTCAAATAATCATGCTCAGAAAAAGCACATGGCGTACCCATCAGATGGGTGGGCCGCAAACACTTTCATGATTTTTGGGCCCTGATGCAGAAAAGGTTGAGAACCACTGAACTAACTAACTACTGCTTGAGTCACTATGATCACATTTGCCTCACAATGACCCAGCTTCATTTTTGATCATCCCTGTAGATTTTGATAAGGAATCGCGCCACGGACCTGGATGCCCGCATGAACGATGGCACAACCCCTCTGATCCTGGCTGCCCGGCTGGCAGTGGAAGGGATGGTGGAGGAGCTCATCAACTGTCACGCTGACGTCAATGCCATCGACGACTTTGGTAAAGATTTGTGTACCCTTCTCATAATAAGTAGTCATAGTAATTCATTACAGATATATTTACTTATTATTTGGTTAAATAATGTGTTTGTTTTGTTTTCTACAAAGCATCTTTGTGTACCGTAAAAGCGTTATATAAGTAAATCTTTCAAATAGCAGATCTACAAGCCCACAATAAGTTGCTATGTGTCGTGTTGTACATCAGCCATTTTTGCCTCGTGCCACTGTCACAAGACCTGGTATGAAATAGGGTTTGAGTGGTTAAACAGTCAGTTATAGCAACTAGCCCTTACCCGTTCAAAGATATGAGCTCCAAAATGATGTGCAGTGTGTGGGTTATGGGATGTGCACTGTGCACACAGTATATGAGGGATGGAAAGTAACTTTAACTGGTGCTTGCATGATAATATGTAGGAGCGTCAATGTAAGAAACCCATTTCGTTTAATGGCTACAGAGATACTGTTCCCCCCCCCAGCCCGCCCGCCCACCCGCCTGCACACACACCCGCCTGCCTGCACACACACACACACACACACACACCCACACACACACACACACACACACACACACACACACACACACACACACACACACACACACACACACAGAGATAGATGTGCCTCATGCTAGATGCAGAATAGATAGTAGATACACCATAAAAATGCTAATATACAGCATACGATTTGTGAAAGTGACAAACGGGCTTCACAGTTATGTCAGGTGTGTTCATATGCTAATTGTGATGCGATTTCAGATCAATTGCTCCAGCCACTGAGGAGAAACGCTGTTTCAGACAGACAGACAGACAGACAGACAGACAGACATTCGCAAAATTATAGTATAGATAGAGGCGATGTACCGGTAGATATGGAATTACAGTATGTATAACCTGTTTTATTTCCTGCCTCACCAGGTAAATCAGCACTACACTGGGCTGCTGCAGTGAACAACGTGGAAGCGGTTATAGTGCTACTGAAGAACGGCGCCAATAAGGACATGCAAAATAACAAGGTCCGTAATAATAAGAAAACGTCTTTGTCATCACTTGACAAGACAATAGCGAAACTCTTTCCAAGAAAGAACATTCTCTATGTGTGTGTGTGTGTATCTCTAAATGGGTTTTCCCTGTCTCAGGAGGAAACGCCACTGTTCCTGGCAGCCAGGGAAGGAAGCCACCAGACAGCCAAGGTCTTGCTGGAGCACTTTGCCAACCGGGAGATCACCGACCACATGGACCGGCTGCCCCGGGACATCGCCCAGGAGCGCATGCATCACGACATTGTGCGGCTCCTGGACGAGTACAACCTGGTGCGGAGCCCTCCGATGCACGGCGGCTCGCTGGGGGGCACCACGCTGTCGCCTCCCCTCTGCTCCCCCAACGGCTACCTCAGCAGCATGAAGCAGCACCACCAGCCGCTGCCGCAGGGCCAGGGCAAGAAGGCGCGCAAGCCCAGCGCCAAGGGCATCGGCTGCAAGGACGGCAAGGACATGAAGGCCAAGAAGAAGCACTCCCACGACGGGAAGTCCGGCAGCCTCCTGGACAGCTCGGCCGTCCTGTCGCCGGTCGACTCGCTGGAGTCGCCCCACGGCTACATCTCCGACGTGGCCTCGCCGCCCATGATGACGTCGCCCTTCCAGCAGTCGTCGTCGGTGTCCCTCAACCACCTGCAGGGCATGTCCGACCCCCACCTGGCCGTCGGCCACATGGTCATCCCCAAGCAGGAGCTGGCGCGCATGCAGTTCGACCCGCTGCCGCCCCGCCTCACGCACCTGCCGGTGTCGGGAGGGGGCGGCCAGGGCGCCATCAACGGCCAGTGTGATTGGCTGTCCAGGATGCACGGTCAGTTTAACCCCATGAGAGGAGGCCCAGGTGGCGGGCAGGGGGCCTTGCATCAGGGTGGGCAGCAGCAGCACAGCCTGATGACGTCCCTCCACAACGGCCACCCCGCCTCCAACCTCTCCCAGATGATGAGCTACCAGGGGATGCAGAACACTAGGCTGGGCTCCCAGCCGCACCTCTTGCAGCAGCAGGCTCAACAGATGCAGCAAATGCAGAACATCCAGCAGCTACAACAACAACAACAACAGCAGCAACAGCAAAACATCCAACTGCAGCATCAGAACTCGAGCACTGCCGGAGGTCAGAACTTCATCAGCGGCGAGATGAGTTCCCCAGAGCTCCAACAGGGCACGGGCAGCAGCAGCATACCCATCCACACCATCCTGCCCCAGGACACCCAGATCATGCCCTCCTCTCTCAACCAGTCCATGGCCAGCACCCAGTTCCTGACCCCGCCCTCCCAGCACAGCTACACAGCCCCCATGGACAACACCCCCAACCACCAGCTCCAAGTGCCTGACCACCCCTTTCTGACCCCCTCGCCCGGCTCCCCTGACCAGTGGTCCAGCTCCTCTCCGCATTCCAACATGTCCGACTGGTCGGAGGGCATCTCGAGTCCGCCGACCAGCATGCAGTCTCAGATCGGACACATACCCGAACAGTTCAAGTAGCCAACCCGTACCTTTCTGCCAAGACGAACTGCTGAATATTTTTATATGAAAAGGGCACCAGTGGAAGAAAGAGATAACAAATAAAAGAAAAAGGTAAAGCTGTAAATTAATTTGACAGAAGGATTTTTTCTTTTCTTTTTTTTTTTTTAAATAAACTTTTATACTAACAGCAAGAATGACCTGTGTCTCTTTCATTTTCTTTTTATTTATTAATGTCTTATTTATACTTTTATCACCTGCATACTGACATTTGAGGGAACCATGGTGTTGGTAGAGTCATCCGCAGGGGGAGAAAAAAAGCTCTATATGACATTTTCTTCATGTTCAGTTAGTACTTTTTTCTACAGTGAGCAGGGTCAGTATACACACTGGGTATTTATTTGTTCAGTTAAGTCTTTGCCTTTTTCATACGAATCGTGAACGTCTTTGTTTATATTTTGATATTTTTGTATAATCTTGTGTATAAACACAACTTGTATAATGCCTAAGTAAGGCACGATTCCTACTTTGTCATATGATGGTGTCGCGTGCCGAAAATTGATGATCCGCAAGCTCACAGCGTGTCGCACGGTGAGCTTGTAGATCCGTGCAGGACGTCATCGTACAACGCGTGTTAAATCGTGCTTAACCCTGCAAGACCCGAATTAATTTCTACTGGCCAAAAAATAAATAAAAAAATCAGATGGTGTTTTAGGAGTCCTAATCACAGGAAAATGGAATGTTAAAAAATTAATAATGTTTTTGTAAGGTTTTATAGCCATAAATCATAAATCATGCTCTAATTTGCCAAAAAGCAACGCTGGGCCTCGCAGGGTTAATCGGACCTTTAGAGAACTGGTCCGTGGGTCACGTTTGTCTCGCACACGTCCACACTGTCCAGAGGGACGTGGAAGATTCACTTTTCCATTCCCTCATGTTAGTTCTAGCCTATGGCTGTGTTGTTGTTGCTTTTTTTGCTGTGTAAATAAGTTACGCATTTCCCTTGTAAAGAGGATTTTGTTTCAGAAATCTGATGATTTTTAAGCATGCCATTCTCATAGAGAGGGTCAACAGTCTTCTAAATGTTACACACACGAACATTATCTCACACACTGCCTGAGGCAGAGATAAAAAAATAAAATGTCGACATGTACAATGTATTATTTGGAAGGTTTTCTTTTTTTTTTTCATAAATATAAAACGGAAATATTAAAGTTTTATACATTTATATTTATTTTACTTAACTTTTATTTTATTGGATTTTTATTTTATTTTTAAGACTGCTGTAATTACTGTAAAAGGAAAACTGTTGGCCAGGTTCTCTATTGTTGTCTCTAATGGTTTCTTGTTGAGACGCTTCATGGTATAGTTCTCAAAATGTTATCAAATAAATAGGCTGTAGTAAAATTGTAATATCTACAATTGAATGTTTCCTTCCACCTACATTTTTTATTTGGATAAAACCTATTTTCCCTCTGTACATTTGTTTTCTTGTTATAATAAAGAGCACCTCTGTGTGTCTTGATTTGAACCTTCTGCTTGTGAATTGTACTTTTCTAAACCTGTATTTCTATAAAAATCAGTTTGCTGCACGTATTTTGAGATTAATTCAAGAATTTAGAGTTAGACCCTGGAGCGCAAATACCCAAATCAAAGAAAGGCCATTGTTCAGCATTGTGACTAATTTATACTCTGTGATGGGCCTATAAAACTGGGCCGATTGATGAAAGTCTATTATTTTTGGCGACACTGCAAGCAAAGAGATGAGCCACAGTGAGTGTGTGTGTGTGTGTGTGTGTGTGTGTGTGTGTGTGTGTGTGTGTGTGTGTGTGTGTGTGTGTGTGTGTGTGTGTGTCAGTGTGTGTGTGTGTGTGTGCCATTTACTGGGTTAAGAGCTAAGAGTATAACATTTTGCTTAGCATGGCTCCCTCTAGTGGCTGCCAGGGAAGGAAGCCACCAGACGTTTAGTAGCTTAGAGAGGCTTACATTTTGTAAAATCATCAGACAGATACAAATACATATTATTTTGTGTATTTTTCTTTTTTCTTTTTTTTGGAGCTGAGTGAAGCACAGGCTCCCTATACGTGGCTGTGTGGGTCTGTGTGTCTGTGTGTGTGTCTGTGTGTATGTAGCCTGAACTTCCTAAACTTCGGCACGCTACTAGTCCCACAGTTTTGCCACCACACACTCGCGCCATATGTCAAATCGACCGGTTTACTCGGGAATCGTGGGCTAGTAACTTGCTAAGAGAAAGGTTCAATAGTTTAATTGATATTAATTTATTAGTGAATTAATTTTCCCCATTGACTTATAATGGGAATCGCAAAAACTCACATTCAATTATTTGTCTCTCGCAAACCATAGGGGCTAGAGTTTCAAGACTTGGAGAGGAGGTTCATAATGGTTTCAAGGATTAAATAAAAAATAATTGTGTCATTTGGCCGCATGGTGGCGCCATAACACCCCACTTTACGTTTTGGCCCGTAACTCTTGAACCGTAGGTCGGAAAATTAAAAATATTTTTTCCCTGGATTCCTTGGGTCATGACGCATCTCCCCATATAGGCCACGCCCATTTGCGCCATGATAGATTTTCCGCCATCTTGAATTTTCTCCAAAACACACTTTTTGCTCCTTTTCCTACATATTTTCTTCAAATGTCACAAAAATCGGTACACATGATCCACACACACACACACACACATGATCCACACACACACACACACACACACACACACACACACACACACACACACACACACACACACACAGCTCCACTTCACACGGGTGTGATTTTTTTTAACAGAGAACATCAAACATATTTTTTACAAACATAAAACAAAAACAATCCCGTAACAAAACCACAACACAATATAAAGAAAAACAACACAATTACAAAAAAATATCCCACTCCCGGTTCCTCCATCAAATGCGAAAGATCGTTGCCCTTGACATAATGAATAAAATTCCCCCATATTTTCTCAAATAACTCTTGTTTGTTTTTGAGAGTGTATGTGATTCTTTCCAAGGGAAGGCACAAAGATAGTCCCTAAACCACTGAGCGATGCTGGGTTTCCCTGTCTTTTTCCATGAAAGGGCGATAACCCTTTTGGCTTGTAGGAACCCAAGGTCCAGAAATGTTATCTCACAAATACATATTATTAAAAGAAATACCAATGTCAAGAGATATGCACATACATACATACATACATACATACATACACACACACGTACATACGTACAGACATACATAAAAAAAAAATCACACCCGTGTGAAGTGGAGCTGTGTGTGTGTGTGTGTGTGTGTGTGTGTGTGTGTGTGTGTGTGTGGATCATGTGTACCGATTTTTGTGACATTTGAAGAAAATATGTAGGAAAAGGAGCAAAAAGTGTGTTTTGGAGAAAATTCAAGATGGCGGAAAATCTATCATGGCGCAAATGGGCGTGGCCTATATGGGGAGATGCGTCATGACCCAAGGAATCCAGGGAAAAAATATTTTTAATTTTCCGACCTACGGTTCAAGAGTTACAGGCCAAAACGTAAAGTGGGGTGTTATGGCGCCACCATGCGGCCAAATGACACAATTATTTTTTATTTAATCCTTGAAATCATTATGAACCTCCTCTCCAAGTCTTGAAACTCTAGCCCCTATGGTTTGCGAGAGACAAATAATTGAATGTGAGTTTTTGCGATTCCCATTATAAGTCAATGGGGAAAATTAATTCACTAATAAATTAATATCAATTAAACTATTGAACCTTTCTCTTAGCAAGTTACTAGCCCACGATTCCCGAGTAAGCCGGTCGATTTGACATATGGCGCGAGTGTGTGGTGGCAAAACTGTGGGACTAGTAGCGTGCCGAAGTTTAGGAAGTTCAGGCTACATACACACACACACACAGACACACACACAGACAGACAGACAGACCCACACAGCCACGTATAGGGAGCCTGTGTTTCACACAGCTCCAATAAAGTTTCCCTAGAACTATAGTGTGTTGCCCTGTTAGGGCAACCACACTAACTAGAAAATGTGCAATTTGGGAAATTGCGAGTGTGGTTGCCTGCCCTGCCGCCCCCTATGGGTCGAACTGGAAATGCTTTTGGGGATTTGTTGAATATCCCACCCGTGACTTGTGGTTACAATTTGGTGTTGACTGGATGTTTCGTTTCTGATTTATGGCTACTTCTTACAAAACGGGCTTCTCCCGCTAACTTTGGAACCCTGTTACGGAAGAACGGTATGGACTATCGAAATATCCTTTGAATATGTTTATCGCATGAGTCCATAGATCATGTGTACCGATTTTTGTGACATTTGGAGAAAATATGTAGGAAAAGGAGCAAAAAGTGTGTTTTGAAGAAAATTCAAAATGGCGGAAAATCTATCCTGACGCAAATGGGCGTGGCCTATATAGGGAGATGCGTCATGACCCAAGGAATCCAGGGAAAAAATAATTTTAATTTTCCGACCTACGGTTCAAGAGTTATAAGCCAAAACGTAAAGTGAGCTGTTATAGCGCCACCATGAGGCCGAATGATGTAATTATTTTTCAGTTAATCCTTGCCTGCATTATGAACCTCCTCTCCAAGTTTTGAAACTGTAGCCCCAATGGTTTGTGAGGGAAAAATAATTCAATGTGAGTTTTTGTGATTCCCATTATAAGTCAATGGGGAAAATTAATTCACTAATAAATTAATATCAATTAAACTATTGAACCTTTCTCTTAGCAAGTTACTAGCCCACGATTCCTGAGTAAGCCGGTCGATTTGACATATGGCGCGAGTGTGTGGTGGCAAAACTGTGGGACTAGTAGCGTGCCGAAGTTTAGGAAGTTCAGGCTACATACGGACACACACACAGACAGACAGACCCACACAGCCACGTATAGGGAGCCTGTGTTTCACACAGCTCCAAAAAAAAAAAAAAAGTTTCCCCCTCTAACCTATACCTACGTTAACAGTAAACCTGAAAATCCTTTCAGTATCTGGAACAGTTTGATTGATTGATTGTTTGGTTGATTGAATACTTTATTAGAAGTTTGAATAGGAAAAGGTACAGGACAGTACAGTTCACTGATACAAGGTCAACTAAAATGATAAAGACCACAAGAAAGCTATTCGGCTTGTTTGCATTGGGGTTCCTTTGTACAGTATTTGATTTGAACCGCCCCATTCCAGAGACGGCACTCCTTACAGTCACAGAAGCACTCCATGCTGCCCAAGCTGCCTCACACTCCAGTCCGCAGTCCTGATTCTTCTGGACTTATCAGTGGCATTCGACACAGTGAAAAGACCACCAGCTGCTCCTGGCCCCTTGCTGACCTAGGCAAAGTAGGCATCACTGGGACGGCACTAAAGTGGTTCTTCTCCTACCTAACTGACCGGACCTACCAGGTCTCGTGGAAAGGTTTGCTCAGGAGTCTGTACTTGGCCCCCTCCTTTTCTCCCTGTACACTAAATCCCTTGGTGAGTTGGTGCTGTCATCTATGCTCACAATCTATCCTACTAGTAAGACGCCTCAGGGCGACATGCGACCAGGGCGAGGTCGCGCCATGTCTTGGGGCCATCTGGCCAGTGATGTATATTGTACCAGTTACCCATATATGGAGACCCCTGGTACCCATATATGGAGATATGCTGTGAGAGCCCAAACATGCTTACTCAGTTATTCGCTATGTGAAAGTCCTATGACGTCTATGACATTTGACATCATACATACAATCCCTTTATGCCCATACATGGAGATCCCTGTCTGTAGAACCAGCCACACAGATATGGACTGTCTTGGCCATATATGGATTCTGTTAAGTGTGGTATGTGGCCGATGTGTCCTCCATATATGGGCATTCCCATATGAAGTCCTGTTAGGCTTAATATTGATGACATCAGGGATTTCCATGTATGGGCATAAAAGGGATTCTGTTAGTGTGGTTCCCCTGACATCACAGTGAAGTCAGAGTGTGATGTCAGAGCAGCAAGCCCCTGTGGTTCCCCTGACATCTCAGTGACGTCAGAGCATGAACCCAGACAAGACGGAACTTCTCTTCTTCCAAGCTCACTATCTCCAATGCCCTGGTGACTTCAGTTTCAACTGCTAACGACCTTGGTGTTGTCCTGGACAATCAGCTCTCATTCAAGGCACACATTGCATCAGTCACACGATCCTGTAGGTTCACACTCTATATAACATCCCTATAGGATCAGACCCTTCCTTCCTCACCCAGGAGCCATGCAGCCCAGCTCCTCATCCAGACATCAGTCATATCAAAACTCGACTACTGTAACCCTCTCCTCCCTGGCCTCCCGGCATGTGCACTTAAAGGGCCAGTTCAACTCTGGGACAACCAGATCTTATTTTATTGTTGTTTGGGTGAACTGTCCCTTTAAGACTGCAGACTCACTCCCTAGTTTCCGCCGTGGTCTGAAGACTCACCTCTTCAGACTTCACCTTAGCCCATAGCACTTGCCTACCCTCAATGACCATGCATGTCATTTAGATAGCATTTTTTGTTTTGTTTTTTATAATGTTTCACTGCATGAGTGCTTGCCTTGGTCTACTGGGTCTATACCTAACCCTAACCCTAACCCAAACCCTAACCATAACCATAACCTCAGTGAGGGAACATAGGGCTGAGGGAGCTTGAGCGTGACCCCGGTCTACCTACGTTTTTCTTAGATTACTATTTCTATGCATTTCATGTAGGCCTATTGATGTTCTCACTGTTGACATGACAGTGAGATACTTGTTGCACTAACTAGCATTGACTGCTATGGTCACTTTTTGATTTGGACACTGTACTATTTTGATAGTTGTGCTTAAGGACACTTTATGTATATAGACCTATATATATTTATTTATTATTTGTTCCCTCTCTTGATGTACCTTGCTCTTCTGTACTGTTCTTGTTTTTCTTTTATCTTTTTCTTACTTCTCTGTAACTTTGTAAATAACCTTATAGCCTACTGCTGTGCTGCCTCTGGGCAACTGATTTTCCCCCTTGGGATAATAAAGGTATATATCTATCTATGTTGATGTATTGATATATTATACCATGCTTATTGTAAGTCGCTCTGGAGCGTCTGCTAAATACCTAAATTGTAAATTACTCCCTTTACTCAATTCATACAAAGCCTTGACCAGTGTACACTACATGCTGTATTTTTCTTATAGGCCTACTACATGATTTCGTTTGACTGTTTATTATTTCTGATACAACATTTAAGAAGCAACCATATGTATTTCCCCCTGTTTAACTATGTATAGGCCTATATGTATATAAGCTGTAGTAGTAATAAAAATCCCTATTTAGTAAAACATTTAACAAAACCCAAAGTTATCAAAACCAAAAAAGTATGTCTTATATGCCTACTGTATTACTAAATTCGGCACAACCTCAAGCATATTTATTTTTTTATCATTTTAAGTTATTTCTTTTTCTAGTTTTTAAACTACACTTTGTCCTGATGTTTTGTAATATTTCTGTGTCAATATTTCTCTCAATAAAAGAAAAAGGGGGGGGAAGTTCTATAACACACTAATACTCAACCAATAAAAGAACCACAGTTCCCAAGATGCACCGCGGGGTCAGGGCTGCCTCGTCGCCTTGAGAGAAAGTTCAGAGTTCAAACCATTGCCATCAAAATAGGGCTCCTCTCGCCTTATGCTGGCTGGCTTGCCTGTTCCTCCCAACAACAACACATAAACAAACAACGAGAGGGAACGCGACGACAGCAACAACAACCAAGACAACAACACAATAACCGAGGAGGAGAAGACCCAAAATGGTCGCCTGTTAGTCCGGGTGAAGGTGCGTTAATTTCGGTCACCGTTGCGTCGGGGCCCCCGGTGCGGTTGGCTCTGTTTGGAAACCAAGAGGGAAGACTAGACAGACAGCTACTGGGAAGAGGAGGGCTGATCAACGTTAGCAACACGCTAGCTCTGCTAGCTAGCAGTGGGGCTGTCTGCCTGCCTGTCTGTCTGTCTGGTTGGTTGTGGTACCTCCTTCAGGAGGTGGACAGTTGAATTATGTTCGTGCAGGAGGAGAAGATCTTCGCCGGGAAGGTGCTGAAGATCCACGTCTGCACCATGGAGGGCCAAGAGTGGCTGGAGGAGGTCACGGAAGACACGAGCATCGAGAAGCTCAAAGAGAAGTGCTTGAAACACGTAGGTTCGGTAAGGAATAAGGATAAGGAATGGTTATTATGGACCCACTGTCCACGGACTGTCTGTCCCCCCGACCCAACCATCCCCTACTCGGGGTGCTTGATCTGGCAGATCTGCCGTTTTGTAAAATCAGCCCCCTTATTATCTCTTGTTTGTCTTGTCTTTTAGTGGCCGGGTCTAGTCAGCCCAGGCCCCGGGCCGGCAGTGTCTGTGTCAGCGGTTCACTATAAATAGTCACTGGGTAGACTTTGCTATTTATAATTTAACAAGTCGGCTCTCCCCGGTGAGCGTCACTTTAACGTTACATGTACATGTAGTACCTTCTCCTCATGTCAACCCCCCATCAGCAAGCCTGTCTTTGGTATGGGGGAATAATAATAGGCTACAAAGATCCTAATCCTACAGACTACTAGACTAGAGTAAATCATTATAATGTCGTATTGACTTGTAGTAGATTAAGTGGTCAAATGGTATCTCAAACCAATGGCATAGTTACCTCAAATTAATGACTTGGTGTCTCAAAACAATGACTTGGTATCTAAAAATAAATCATGACCTAAATACCTCAAAATAATTAGAAACCTTGTTAACTCTTTTTTTATAATTTTTTAGATCCCAAATCATAATGTTAGATACTTGCTCGTTATTTTGAGATATCACTTTATTATTTTGAGACACTGACTCATTAAATTAAGCTCCTAACTAAGTTGTTATTTAGATAAAGGTTCTCATATAGCCTACAGGAACTTTTGTTTCATCAAGTTGGCAGAAATGGGCCAACTGTTTTTCCTCCGCTCGAGTTGACATTTATTATTAGTTATTACTCACATGACAGAGTAAAATTCTGATGTTCAAATTATTGTAATAGTTGCAAGTGCAACATAGAATCTTTCCTGGGTTGTGGAATTGTTGCACTTAATGTTTCACCATGAGAAAGTTTCTCATAATACTCTGTTAACTACCTTATGTTGCTTGATACTGAGCCACACTTGTTACCTGCTTATTCCATTGTTTCTTTTTATAGTATGTGCACGGAAGTCTAGAAGACCCCAAAACACTTACCCACCATAAACTTATCCACGCTGCTACAGAAAGGATCCTTAATGACACTAAAACAGTTGCAGAGGAAAATCTCAAAGATAAAGGTGTGGTTACGATTTATTTATTACATACTGTGTAAATGGTGATCCTATGCTGATTTGGTGTGACCTGACTGACTGACTGACTGTTTATTTATTTTAGATGTATTGCTGCTTATCAAGAAGAGACCGCCACCGACCCCCCCAAAGATGACAGACATAGCTGCAGAGGAGAAGGTAAGCCAGATATTTTCGTTCATTAACAGTCTACCTGTATATATGCTTCGTTGTACGGCAAATAGCAAAAGATTGCTGATCTACAAGCTCACAATGTTTCGCGGCACCATCTTGCTCATCGGGAGCAGTTAGGGGTTCAGTGTCATCTCCTGAGGTACTGTTTCCCAGGACATTGGTGTCCTTTAATTCTCTATTCTATTGCAAACTTCTAATAAATTCTTCAGTCAATCCAGACCCACATATCCACCTGTTTCCGCGAGAATTTACTGTAGCATTATTTGCGGGACACTTCCGGTTAACAGCAGACATACAAGCTCACGTCGCGTCGCAGATGCAACTGTTGTGAGCTTGTAGATCACACTCGGCTGTGACGCCGGAAGCTCCGTGCAACTTCTGCGCAATGCACGATGGGATGTTGGAAAGTTGTGGATAAGGTGGATTCCACTGGTGCCTGCCGTCCCATGTCCCTATTTTTCACTCTTGTGTCCCTCCTCTTAGCTTTCTAAACTCTATGTAAAACAATACAAAGTGGCTATGTTGCACACTTTGCATATTGCATCTCCCCACCCCTGTGTCCAAGATGTTTGCTGTCTGTCTCCTCATGGTCTACCGTTTTGCGTTTCAGAAGAAGCAGGATACTAAGGCTCCAGATAAGGATGCCATCCTGAAGGCCACCACCAGCCTGTCTACCCGTCACACCGACCGCACCGTCACCCAGCACAACATCAGAGACGTAAGTGAAAGTGTGTCTCCTCCAAGATGGATGGCTTCAGCTGATAGATAGGGTGGACAGGTGGTTTGAATTCACCCGCTCGGATCTGACTATGCAAACACAATTGGCCTGGTTTGGGAGAGGGAAGCTAGGCGGGGAGGGTAATCTACAGGCTGGGGTGTCAGCAGAGGGGGGGTGTTGAACAGGAGGAGTTGGACAGACATATATGTCCTCCCGGTGGGGGCTCCTCACTGCCAGGTAGGCCTGTTGTAGGATACAGCAGCTGCGGCCACACAAACATTTGTGGAGAGTGTTAATTGGCATAACGACTAAACAGTATAAAATGTGTTGTATGTGTATATTGTATATTGTGTATTTGTACTTTCAGATTGGCAAGTTGTTGATCATATTGTATTGTGTGTGTGTGTGTGTGTGTGTGTGTGTGTGTGTGTGTGTGTGTGTGTGTGTGTGTGTGTGTGTGTGTGTGTGTGTGTGTGTGTGTGTGTGTGTGTGTGTGTGTGTGTGTGTGTGTGTGTGTGTGTGTTTACATTTCACCAGTTTCAGACGGAGCTTCGAAAGATTCTGGTCTCTCTCATCGAGGTGGCCCAGAAGCTTCTTGCCTTGAACCCTGATGCGGTTGAACTCTTCAAGAAGGCCAATGGTACGTTAACATGAGGTCAACAAACACATGAGACTTTAAACCACATGAACCCTCACGTCCCTATTCTGGGCATGTCAAAACAAGCAAGCACACAACTTGTCACATTTGTGTCCTTGAAGAGGGGAAAAGAAAGGGCACATTCTGAACTCCCAAGCACCGGTTTAAGTGGTTAAAAGCCCATGTCTGTGATATTTACATATACAGAATTATGCAAAATGATGCATCAGAGTTTATTCATTTAGGTAGATGATCTAGAATCTGATGTGTGCATAACTGTGTTCAGAAGGTGGCATACTTGTTTCCTGAACACACAACACCTTCACACGTGTTTCCAGTTCAAATCTGATGCCGAGCCAATCAAACAAGGCTGTGGGGGAAGATGAATTGAAACGGGAAATGGTTATGTCACCTCCTGAAAACTGGGACTAGAGTTGGGAATGGAGCTAACTATGGATCTACTGTTTATTCACCTCTGTGTGTGTGTCTGGTAGCCATGCTGGATGAGGATGAGGAGGACCGGGTAGATGAGACGGCCCTTCAGCAGCTGACCGAGATGGGCTTCCCTGAGAGCAGAGCCATCAAAGCTCTCCGACTGAACCAGTGAGTCAACCAGTTTCTTTATACGGTATATTATGTTATATATTTTTTATAATCTATTACATTTATTTGTGCAATTAATTGATCCACCCCCTACAGCCGTATGCTATTTTCTTTTTTTTCTTTTTTACATTATGTTTATTTAGTTTTTAGGTTTTTTTTGACGAAAAAAACAGAACAACATTCACATGGCAATAAAAAGACTACTTACAGACAAGACATGAAAATAAAAAGAAAAGAATACAACACCGTACAGAAAACAAACAAAATACCTGACATTGACACAACACATAAAAATATTAAATAATTGTAATACAAAGAGCACATAACATTCACAGTGACACCCAGAGTTCCTTGCCATACGGCCGGACAAATGACTGCAGAGAGGCTGCGGCTACCCTACTCCTGGTTCCTCCATTAAGTGAGAGAGATCATTGCCCTTGACATATTGAATAAAATTCCCCCATATTTTCTCAAAGAGCTCTTGTTTATTTTTGAGAGAGTACAGTATTTTCTGGACTATAAGGCGCACCTGACTATAAGGCGCACTGTCAATGAATGGTCTATTTTCAAACTGTTTTCATATATAAGGCGCACCTGACTATAAGGCACACATAATAGACGCTACCGTTGCGTTATGCATCAAACAGATGGAGCTGTGCTAAAGGGAATGTCAATGTCAATGAATGATCCATATATAAGGCGCACTGGACTATAAGGCGCACTGTAGTTTTTTGATAAAATTAAAGGCTTTTAAGTGCGCCTTATAGTCCGGAAAATACGGTAAGTGATTCTTTCTAAGGGAAGACACAAAGACAGTTCCTTAAACCACTGAGCAATGCTAGGTTTCCCTGTCTTTTTCCATGAAAGGGCGATAATCCTTTTGGCTTGTAAGAACCCAAGGTCCAGAAATTTTATTTCACAGTTTTTTATCTTATGACCAATCGGGTGTATGCTATTTTTACCGTATAGTGCTATACTTTTAATTTCAGCAATCTATTCACCGGAATGAGTCGAACAACAATAAATCCATTGCACAAAGTGGATTTTCAAAGGAATCACATTATTTTAATGTGGGTTGATATGTTACATTATCCACATTCGTAACACATCTATAGATTTTAGACTCAGTCTAAAATCTATTTCACAAATCTCTTCATGTTCATAACATAGTTATGCACAATAAGGCTATAATAAGGCCTTTACCGTAACCTCTTTTCATCTGTGTACATATAAAGCTATTATCAAGTAACACGCCAATGGCGAGTGGCGACAGTCAGGTCAGAGCTTCTAAATACGGTACCTGTGTGTATATATAAAGCTATTATCATATTAAGTTGTGGTATGCATGCCACTGTCATCCATGGCTTATTGATGTACACTGAGTGAACACATATATGTAAAATGAAACCAAATTATGTAATTTACAAGAAGTCTACTCAGTTAGAGGAGACTGTAGAAGAATTGTTATCCTGATCAACGTTGGCCTGTTGACTCTCCTATGGTACTAACATCAATACAGCATGGAATTGTGGACAAAATCTTAGGATAACAGAATATTCATTATTTATTTTTTGTTTTGGGTCTCGTGAGAGGCTAAATCGCATCAAGCGGTGGCCGTGACTCAAAGAAATGCCCAATAAATATTGGACCTTGATATAAAAAAAAAAAAGGTTGAAATAACCACTGGTGTACACGCCGCCTCCTCTCAGTCCGCTCCTGCTTTCCTGCAGCATGTCGGTGACCCAGGCCATGGAGTGGCTCATTGAGCACGTGGACGACCCCACGGTGGACGCTCCCCTCCCCGGCCAGGACCCCTCGTGCAGCGTAGCGGGGGCCACGGCCGCCGCAGCTCCACTAGGACCCTCCATATCCACCTCGGCCGCCTCCTCCGTCTCGGGCACGGCCCACCTCCTCCGCAGCCTCTCGCAGTCCACCGCCGCTGCAGAGGACATCAGGCAAGACGAGCTCACGGAGATCTTCAAGAGGATCCGCAGGAAACGAGAATTCAGGCCCGACTCCAGGGTGGGTGGTTGTTTCTTTCAGACACTTATAATAAGCATATACGTTTTTTTGTTGTTGTACGCCAAATAGCGAAAATAGCCGATCTTCTAGATCTGCAACACTGTATTTGGACCACCATGATTGTTAACACTTTGACCTTCCGTGCCCATTCACGGCCGCTCAGTCTTTTTTTTCACGCAGAGAAGAAATAATACAGCCACGTTGATCTGTAGGAAACAGGACGTTTTGACCAAACAAGCGATATGGGAAAAGAAGAGGAGAATGGAGATATATCCATGTTTCTGCAGCGAGTTTGTATACAATGCAATGGGAATCAGAAGTCAGCGGGATACTATCTCTGCTAGGAATCATGGGAAATTGAGTTTTCTCGCTCACTTGCGGCTGCCGCAGTGCGGGGGCTATCGGTTACCATGGTAACCAGTTAACGTCTGTGGACATGATAATGGGGTTCCACGTTGTGTCTTATCTGTCGGGTGGATACCTCATTATGTCCAAAACTGTTACTTTCCGGGATTCAAATTCAAAACTAGCAACTAGCAACTTTTGTGTGACGTAGGGCATTCATTTACGGAAAAACACTAAAGGTTAAAGAGGTTTCTGCCCAACAACACAACATGCTATTTTGAGACAATAGAGGTGAAAGTGCATGGGCTGTTGTTGTAAGCAGCAGGGTGACGTGTTGAAGTGAACCAGTAAACAGCGTGTGTGTTTGGACTGTGTCTTGTGCAGGCAGTGATGGCACTGATGGAGATGGGCTTTGATGAGAAGGAGGTGATCGACGCGCTTAGAGTGAACAACAACCAACAAGATGCCGCTGTATGTTTCTACGTCTGGTACCAACACACTGCAGCCCATGCTCCTGTTGTCTTGTTTAAACCATAATTCTACAACAGGACTGATGTATTCAGAGGAAAATGAAACACTCAGTATGTTCTGTGGATTTCATTTTGAAATTGATGTAGATGAACATGCACATCCAAACCCAAATCAGGCAGGCACTGTGCAGAAAACACAATGATCTACAAAAGAAAAATCAGTTGGGCTCCAGTTGAAACACTGGCTTTATAGGCTCTAATGCACAGCAGTCATGCTGTAAAGGAATTGGGCCTCTTCCTTCCTTCCTTTACAGGTGTTACCAATGATACTAATAAAGGCTCAGTTTCATTCTGGGAGTCGGGGTGTTGATATTGCGCATCTTGGCTCAGTGTAAACACTCTGCTACTCCAATGGGTCTCAAAGTGTGGTCCAAGTACACTCATGGATCTTTGAGGTGGTTCCAAATGGCTTAAGGGTCCATTTGTACATTCTCAGAGTTATAGGGGTCTTTGACATTAAAAGGTTTGAGAACCAATGTGCTACACTAAATGGAACAGAGCCTTAAATTAGTGTAATTGGTCAAACCTGCAAAGCAAACAAGGAAGAAGCCCAATTTCTTTCCAATATGGCTGCTGTGCATAGAACCTGTTGCACCAGCAAGTGCCTGCGTGATGGTTCTCTTCATCAGACCATGTCCATGACCCATGTCTGTTGAAGAGCTCAACTTTGTGCGAGCTGTTTTCTCCATTGTAAGTTATTTTAAAATGCTTTACTCAAGTTTCCATTCCCCTTTTTAGCATTAAAAATACATTTGTCCCGCACTGCCATTATTTTGGTATTTTATTTCCTAATTTGTACTTTTTCATTGTCAACTCTGCATATAATTATGAATGAGAGCTCAGATGCTGGAAAGGATGTTGGAAAAAGTGCCACACCGTCAAGAATTTGGTTTAAAAGTTGTCATGATGTCATGAAATGTCATTTGTCCTCTTCTAGTGTGAATGGCTGCTGGGTGACAGAAAACCATCTCCAGAGGACTTGGACAAAGGCATCGACACCAACAGCCCTCTTTTCCAAGCCATCCTGGAGAACCCTGTGGTCCAGCTGGGACTCACCAACCCCAAGACTCTTCTGGGTACTGATCTACAAGCTTGGAGATCTGCTATCTTTTGGCAAATGTTCCGCCCCATAGGATAATGGATGTTGAGAATATTTTGATTATCACGTTACTATCGTAAATCGCCATTTCTTTGGTCACAATAATCGTGATATGAAATTGTCATATCGTCCCATCCCTATTTAAGTGGTTAAAGTTATAACGATATGTTTGTCGTTTTGTCATGCAGCCTTTGAAGACATGCTTGAGAACCCGCTGAACAGCACCCAGTGGATGAATGACCCAGAGACGGGCCCCGTCATGCTCCAAATCTCCAGAATCTTCCAGACCCTTAATCGCACGTAGAGCCTCCTGGTGATACCCCCCCCTCTCCCGTGTGACTGTTGCAGCCAGTGAGCTGTGTGTGTGTGTGTGTGTGTGTGTGTGTGTGTGTGTGTGTGTGTGTGTGTGTGAGTGTGAGTGTGAGTGTGGGGATGTACGTATGGGTGTTTGTGGAAGCGGCAAGTATTGTTTTTGCCTTGAAAAGACACAGCTCGAGTCAAAGAACTGTGGAGTCTGTTAAAGAGATGTTACACACACACATATATATATATATATATAGTATATATCTATTTATAATGTTGCAGAGAAAAAAGAAAACTTATACAAAATAAATGTTAACATGAACATTATTATGATAATTAAACTTTAGTATGTTTTTACATTTTAAATGAGAACAATTTGTAGTTATGAGTATGGCGGACATGATTTATTTTGTATAATTTCTCCATGTGCAAAAAAAAGACATCAATTCAATATTTACACTTTGTTTTTGTATGTTTTGCAATATTTAAATATTAATTATAATTGTGTCTCTTTAAAGCACAATTAAAGGATGGGTTGTGCAGTTAACCTTGCCATGATGTCCAAATAAATATTGATGAGATATCCTCAATAGCGTTTGTTGCTGCTGCAACCAGGACACGGTGAGTGACTTGAGTAACATTATCAGAAATTAAAAAGTCAGCACAAGGAGCATTGAGGGCTTTTCAGACAGGGAGCGATTGAAATACTTAGTAATTCATTTTTAATTACTGGTGAGCAACTAGTTGGGGGGCGGTGGACAATCTGAACTGTGGAGTGGTTGTCTGTCTGTGTATTCACAAGGTTTCCCACAGATCCAGGCGAGAACACATGCGTTGTGTCGCTCCCCGTCTGAAAAGCCCTTAATGCTCCCAAAACGATTTACTGTGCAAACTGCCAAATCACACCATTATAACCGGACAAATTGGGTCAAAATGTTTCCAGGTTGCACAATAAGTAGATTTCTTCAGAGCCTTTATCTGTTGACTATTTCTTTCTGATGAAGGTACAGTAATAACTACGCAAACCAAACCTCCACCAAAGTTTAATTGTGCTTTAAATTGTTACATTTCATACGAGGTGAATGTTTGGGGTGGTTCCTCTCCTTATGAGCGAGTCTTTTTCACCTCTCGGAGAAATGGCTCTGCCGATCATCGAGGGGCCTAAAGTGAATATCAAAAGGTTGAGTGTTTGTTACGGTCATCCAGTGTGGGTCTTCAGACACGTCGCCTCTCTCATCTCTGTTGTCGGCTTTTTAAAAAGAGAGGACACCTGTCTGGTCACTGTTAATCACACTCCTGACTTTTAAGTGGAGAACATGTCTTTGTGCTCCTTTGGAGAATTTATTTATTACTTGTGTAGGGTGGTGGCGGGTGATCTAAGCAGTCACATCTGGTTAAATCGGCCATCTCAACAATAACTCAGCCCTTTCCTTGAGTATGTAGATGGGGGTGGCTGCTTTATCCTGTGTGCATCAAGTCTAGTCACACCCAGCCCAGAGTAAAATTTGTTTAACTGAGGGCAGTTGTGAACTTCTGACTGTTTAAATCAGCCACCACCACCACCATACAAACTACTTTCTTAGTTATTTATTTGTTTGCCTTTTGAAGGGGGAAAAACATACACCACGCTGTCTGTTTCTGTCTTGATCATGTTTGTTACAAAACAGAAGTTGTATACTACCTGTAGACCTACTTGTTTAATTGTCAGTGTGCTCTTGAATGTCACATTATCATGTTGCAACCATTTAGCACTTACTCACACCTGAATACTGTTCACTGCAACACGTACAAAACAATGTGCCTCTAAATGTAGAGGACTGCAGCCGCGTGGGATGACAAAGGAACCTGAGCCAAGTTGAATGAGTGAAGATGCATCATCTCCTCTTCCCACAGAATCAATCAACTAAGGTGCATACCACAGTATCTTCGAACTAATACAACAAATTTGTGATCTAGCATTGTCTTATCGTTGCTATTTTCCTTTGAGAGCAACAAATGATTTATGCTGTCAAACGACAATTTCACTATATGACTTGACTTGTTATGCTTGAGTTCTGCGTAGCTCTGTGTTTTGTGTACCCAATAATATAAAGTCTACAAGCTCACATGGTGTCGCAGCGTGATGCATTGTGAACTTGTATATGCTGTTTTTGGTGTACAACACGCGCAACTACCTACTACAAAGATACACCATGTATATCCGTGCAATACCTAGGGAATTACTTAGTAATAATTATATTTGATTTGAGTGTTTTGAGAACTGTGTGAAATGCACTGGGTAGTGTGTCTGTAATAAATATTACCCATTGCATTGCGTACTGTAAAAATCTACTGCTACTTAACAGTGGGCCTAATTTATTCTCTATCACACTACAGGGTCGCTTGTCAGAAAGAATCGATTTACAAGCTGTCCATGCTTCACAATGTTGCACGTTGGCTACCCAAACGATGCATGGGTACGCGAGGATAAATCTGTTCCTTTCAGCTAGCGACACAGTCATGCGATTGCGTATAAATTTAGCTTTAGCCTTTCTCAGTTTGATTGTGAGATAAAAGTAACTTGGGGGTGGTGTGTGTTTTTTGCCAAGCTTGAGTGTTTCTATTCAATCTTTGAAATGGGGTATTGATGTAACTTTCTGCTCAGGGAGGCTGACATTGTTTTTTCTAGCACCACCAAGGCAAACCTCTACTTATCTGCGAATCTGGGATTTACAAACAAAATGGCTTTAACTAACCATAATAATGCATATGGGTTGGAGCATTGTGAACGTGGTTTGGTAAATGCAATATTTGAACAAATTTAAATGTTTTTTTAAAGAGAAGTATTTGCTTGAGCTTGAGTATTGTTTATAATCGAACCCAAAATCTTAAATTTCTCTTATGACAAAATGTTTTAGGTATCTTGAAAGTTGAAGGATGGAAATTACTGAAATAATTCAATAGTTTTTAGTTTGTTTTTACAAACCATACAAAATGTACTAGCAGGTCAAAATGATCATATTATGGTTTGAATGTGAAAGTATTTGTGTACAAGTTGTGTCTGGAACCCTCGCTGCTGTGCCATGTGTCTCAGTCGTGGCCACAGTGACCAGCTATCTCATAACTTATCTTGGGAATAATCATTTCCATCGACATTTCAAGCAAAATAAACTGAAAATGCATCAAATTTATCCACTTTGTCAATATAGGAGCAGAAATGAGTGAACTACTTTCTGTTTATGGACTAGCTGTAGTGGACAGTAACAAAGTACATTTACAGGAGTACAGTACTTAAGTAATTTTTTAAGTATCTACTCGTTCCACTCCACTGCATTTCCAAGAGAAATAATGTACTTTTGACTCCACTACATTTCTAGGAAGAGAAAAAGGTATATTATGAATGAACCACTTAAGCCTTATTTCAAATATAGTGAAAATAACACAAATCTACAAGTAAACATGTTGCAATGCGACTCGTGAGTCCGTAGATCTGAAATAAATAATACATTAAAAGCATGTACTACATTACTTAAGTTTAAAGTACAAATTTGACTGAGTAATATTTGACCAGGAGTATGAACACTTCACTGTAGCCTACTTTGTCCACCACTGATTTATCAACTTTGTCAATAGGAACAGAAATGAATGAACTACATTGTTTAGGAACACTAGAGACTTGTTGGAGTCACAACAACCTATGCAATACTCTCACTCTGCCTAGTGGCTACTGTCATTTTATCCCCATCACATTAAAATATGTTTTGTGGCTGTATAATGCTTTGAATCCTTGTGCTTTTTAACCTGTAGATTCTGTTGTGTTTATATAAAGAAAAATCAATCTGCTAATATAGATTCTATTAATCATGTGCAGGCTGGTGAATCACTACGATCTGGTGTAGTCAGCAGGACGAGGAGCGTGAGATCCTCGCGGGGGGGGGGGGGGGGGGGGTCTAGGCATACACAATGGTACATCGCATTTATTGTATGACCTGTTTCCATTCATTCACAAATGCGCATTTAGTTTATTCGATAAAGCCTCAAAATCCACCTCCTCCAAGCGGATAATTTTTTTTGCGGATAATGAATGTTTATTCGCATTTTGAAGTGTTTCCATAAAAAGATTTAGCGAATAAGCCTTAAATGCGTATTAAGAGGCTTTATGGAAATGCCACGAGTGGCAGTGTTTGAAATTCTTCTGATAGGTTGAAATGAAACAACAGGAACTGTTCGTTTGTGTAACACACTAGACAGGAGTCAGGACCTGTACCTCATTGGCTAGGAACTGACTGGCGGGGACTACTGCCCAAATCACTCTCTCTCACACAGGCACACAGACGCACACACACACACACACACACACACACACACACACACAGAGCCAATTTCCCCCTTGGGATAATAAAGGTATCTATCTATCTAGAGCCCAGAGTGGAGGTTAAATTCGGCCCCCAGGGGCAAAATCAATGCCCCCAGGGGCCCCTGGGTGCCACAGGTGCACCGTTGCTCTGATCTGCACCAAACTTGGCATAAACACTGTTCAGGGGTTTGCCACGACAAAAGTCACACGAGGGGCCATGTGGGGCCCCCAGGGGCCTTTAGGTGCCACAGGCGCACTGTTGCCCCATTACGAACCAAACTTGTCACAAACACTGTTCAGGGGACTGCCCTGAGAATAGTCACACCAGGGGCCACATTAAGGGCTCCCAGGGGCCTCTGGGTGCCACTGATAAACTGATGCCCCATTACGCACCAAACTTGTCACAAACACTGTTCAGGGGTTTGCCATGACAACACTCCTGAGGTCATGTGTGGGGGCACCTAGGGACCACATAAAGCAGACAAGAGAATAGTCACACTAATGTATTGTCACTCTGTGACTCAGAGGTGGGCTGTGGACAGTTCACTTATGTTGGCTTGTTACTGTCTATATGTCGCTATTATGGAAGACTCCTGAACAGTGTTTGTGCCATATTTGGTGCAGATCAGAGCAACGGTGCACCTTTGGCACCCCGGGGGCCCCTGATATGGCTTACGGCTCAACTCTTTTGTCTTCACAACGACTAGCGGTTTAGCGACTGCGAAACCGCTCCTGCTGCTCTGATTGGCCGTCTCCCCCTTTCATACATAGATATGGCTCATTTGTGATGTCAAGTGAAGCATGACAACAGTGACAACAATGTGTGAAGAGTCGTGACCTAAAGCTTCACTTTTCTTTTGTGCAAGGTTAACAAAAAGCAGGATCACTTTGTTGGAAAGTAATCCTTGGACCAAAAATAATAGTGTGTAGCAACCACACTAATAAGGAGGGAAAGAAATCTAGGAAAGAAGTCAGTAAAAAAACATTACAAAACATGGTGGCGTTCCAGAATTGCCATCCCCTCGCTGTGGCATTCCAGAATTGCGATCTCAAATGTTCTCTTTGGTTTCCTTAGAAAAACCCCATGCTTGACCTCATGGAGAGCGTAGATTGTCTTTATCATTGGCATGTCTGCTGTACATTCTGCGGTGCTGGTGGTCCACCTGCGTCAAGTACCATGTCCCAGGGAACAGCTCGGCCACTGGGCTCTGTGGTACGTAGCCAGCGAGGTGGTGAGTCTCTTCCCGTAACTTCATGTTCTCAGCAAACGCGGCAGGGGGCACCTTCCTCCGCGAGTCCAGCCGGACCTTCAGGTCACTCAGGCTGGCGAGCAGTTTGTCCAGTCCAAAGCTGGGTGTGCTGTCCTGTGAGACTGTGAGGGAGTAGAACGTGGCGGCGAATCCCGATCCATAGGAGAACACCCCGATCCTCTGACCCAACAGCTGCTGAAGTGTGTGTTGTGCAAGGACAGACGCTAGGCAGCCGTACACTGAGGGGGTGTACATGTTGCCATTCTGGTTGGAGACCAGGAGCGATGGCTTGGTCTTATGCTCAAACAGCTCAGTACTGGCTTTCAGGAAGGCTTTTTCTACGTCCCGGTTGAAGTAGGTCTCCTCCAGTTTCACGTCTCTGAATGCTTCCAGGCCGGCGAAGGGTCCCGTCTCGGTGTTGGGGTTTGGGTGGCTGAGGAAGTCGTTCAGCATGAGCCGGGCCAGGGACTTCTGCACCAGCTTGCAGTACGGTGCGTGGAAGACCACAAAACCGAAATCGTCCAGGCCAAAACGCTTGTCCACGCTCTCCTTTTTCCACTGCGCGTGGATCTTGTTGCGGTACACGGCGTAGCACCGATCCAAGGCACCGAGGTAGCATTCGATGGACAGCTTTCCGTTCACCACAGGGTACTCTGACAGCATGTCAGGCTTGTAGAAGTCGTACTCGTGCTTCATGTGCGTTCCCCGCAGTCCTCGGTCGAAGACGAGAGGAGCGTCGGGTCCAACCAGCATGGCCACCGCCCCGGCGCCACCCGTGGGCCGGGCGCTTCCCGCGGCGTAGACGGCGATGTCCCCCGCCACCACCAGAGCGTAGCGGCCGTCCCAGTAGCTGGACTCGACCCAGTTCACGGCATTGAAGAGTGCCGCGGTGCCCCCGTAGCAGGCGTTGACGGTGTCCACCCCTTCCACGTCCGTATTGCCGCAGTCCTGGAACAGCTGCATCAGGACCGTCTTGACGGACTTGGACTTGTCAATGATGGTCTCGGTCCCCACCTCCAGCCGGCCCACACGGTCGTAGGCCAGCTGGTTCCTCTCCATGAGGCGCTGGACGGCGGTGAGGCACAGCGAGTTGATGTCCTCGCGGTCCGAGCAGAAGCCCATGCGCGCCTGGCCCAGGCCCACGGTGTACTTACCAGGGGACACGCCGTCAAAGCTCTCCAGGTCTGCCTGGTCCACGTACTGCGAGGGGAAGTACACCTCCATGGCGAGGATGCCCACGCCTTTGGGCCATGTGGTCGACAGGCCGGCGGCGCGATCTGATCCAGGCATTAGGGGCCTATAGGTCTTAGGTTGCTGTAATTTACAGAACCAAAAAAACTAAAGAGATCTCCTATTCAGTCCTGATCCACTTAACAAGGGCTCGTTTTCTATCTATATCCTGGTACAGTAAATTATTTATAAAGACCACTGTCCCATATTAGGATAGGACACCTACATGCTCTGCTCTAGAAGTGACGTCAAATAAATCCCTTTGACAAAGTTGGTTCTCCTCCTCCTCCCAGGATGGTCAAAGTAACGGTCCTGAGCTGTGACGTTGACGCGATGACGTTCGCCTCGAGACGTCACTGCGTGCTTCTACGGATGATTGCAAGGATCAGTTCATCTTCGCTGCAACGCTGCTGCAGCCAGGTTAAATGACAGCTACACATCGAAATCCAACAAAACCATGTACGCTGCTCAAATAAGACCGCGCTAGAAATGTAAAAGGGACACTTTAAGGTCCATTTAGGGACGGTCCGTTTAAAATGAATAATTGGTATAGTCCATAAGAGGGGGGGGTCATCAAATATTTATCTGAGCAGTTGGGGGGGCCATGTTTTTTTTAATTTTGTCTGTAGGGGGGGTCATGCAACTTTAATTAGTCGAATTTTGTAATTAAAAATGCTTAGCTTTGTTGTTTATCTAAACAACATTAAGTTAGTATATCAAAGTTTCACCCCTACATAGTTGACTCAACTTGGTACATTCCAGTCCTACACGTCCCTCGGCCCCGCCCCCTCCTCTGCTCTCCACTGTTCAATGCGTTGTTGCGGACATTCACTGCGTGCTGTGCTGCTCACACAGGAGTTTCCTGGTAGCAGCTGGATACATATAGGCTAACAAACACCTTATTTGTTGTCACAACTCGAAATGTTCACTTACCAAGAGAGGAATATAAGCATACCTCCAGTTTTTCCCCCCCAAAAAGAAAAGCATGTAGAAAAAAAGGTGTGTAATTCTCTCTCTCACTCTCACTCTCACACACACACACACACACAGCTGCAGTGGGAAGGAGTCAAGGAGAGAGAAAAGACTCATGCATACTTTGTTTACTTTGCTTGGTTTTCATATCATGGAAAATGGATCACAGTTGCTCAATCTTTCTTTAGTTTGGAGTGTTGGTGTAACCCCAAGAGGGCACCTATGGAACCAAATGGACCCCCAACATCAAATAGTGTGTTATAAAATTTGCCTCTAGGTATTGATAAACCTATAGGCTATAGCAGCAATTATGTTAAACTAGTATCTAGTAAAATAACGGTGGCTCTTAATAGCCGCTTTGTGAGTTTCTGTAACCCAGAGAAGGGATAATATGGACCCTCAAGGCTGTCATGGGTCCAGTGGTGGAAAACGTAGTCCAATTATTTAAGTAAAAGTATCAATACAATAATGAAGAAATACCCAGATACAAGTAAAAGTCTGGAATTCAAAATGTACTTGAGTAAATGTACAGAAGTATTGGCATCAAAATGTACTGAAAGTACCAAAAGTAAAAGTACTCATGCAGAATGTCCTGTTCTTTTCTGATCTTTTGAAAATAGCAGATCTACAAGCTCACAATGCGTTGCGTCTATTTTCAAATGGCCAAAAATGTATAGGCTATAGGGCTGAAGTGGTTGATGTAGGTAATCCAAATATACAAAGTAACTAAAGTTTTCAAATAAGTACAATATTTGTCTCTGAGATGTAGTGGAGTAAAAGTATTACAGTATTGGAAATTGGAAATACTCAAGTAAAGAACAAATACCTCAAAATTAAAAAGTACAGGACTTAAGTAAATGTACTTAGTTATTTTACATCACTGCATGGGTTTCTCCTGTTGTCTTGAATACAAAAAAACATTGTTTATAGTGGGGGGGGGGGGGGGGTCATGCATTTTCCTCAATTCTCTCAGGGGGGGTCACCCAAAAATATTTGAAGGGTGTGGGGGGGCCAAGGAAAAATATAAAAATGATATCACATGTGAACCAGCACCCCCTAGTGGAAAAAAAACGAATGGTCCCTTAGGTCCTACTACCGTTTTGTTTTGTTTTTCTGGACGAAAAGGAGTTTGTCTGTGGTTTACTCGTTTGAAGGATATGATGCTGATGGCGTTTAGTGCAAGTGCGATACCAGGCCAATGATGTCTAAACGGTAGGCTACTGTCTGTGTAATTTAATGTATCACGAACAAACACACACACACACACACACACACACACACACACACACACACACACACACACACACACACACACACACACACACACACACACACACATATTTGCCTCTTTATTAATGACTGCTACAGCCTCAGCGGAGAGAGCAAGCGGTTAGATATGCAGTAGCCTAATAAGGATGAGTATTATTTATAATAATAGGCTATTAATAATAATATATCTTCTGTTGCATGCTTTAATTTGCAATGTTGTTTTTAAAATAGCCTAAAGCTATTGACTGTTAATGTGTAATTTAACTCTGAGTGTAGTAATTGGGCAAATCAAACCTAATGGACCTGTAAGGAATTGCCAATTTTAGTATGTTAGATAGGTATTAAGACTACTGAGACTACTGATGGCCATGTTATAAGAAACAAAAACAAACGTGACATCACTGTTCCACGGTTTCCA
Source organism: Nannobrachium achirus (assembly GCF_963921795.1). Classification (NCBI taxonomy): domain Eukaryota; kingdom Metazoa; phylum Chordata; class Actinopteri; order Myctophiformes; family Myctophidae; genus Nannobrachium; species Nannobrachium achirus. Next base: position 47,558,716 of record NC_137832.1, on the reverse strand, counting down.
CCCATAATAAGATAACAAGAATCAGTCGTGGGAAAATTACTCACATTTGTTACTTAAGTAAAAATATCAATAGGCCTACTGCAAATTGTAGTAGGCCTATTGATATTTGTTCTAGTATTTCTACATTGCAGTCTGCAATGTAGAAATACTAAAAGTCTGGAACACAAAATCATTTGAGTAAAAGTCAAAAATTATCGGTATCAAAATGTACTTAAAGTAGGCTACCAATAGTAGAAAGTAGAAAAGTACCCATTGTGCAGAATATCCCGTTTCACAATCTTTCAAATGTATAGAATGTTAACAAATCTTTTAAAAAGGCTATTTTCAAATGGTCGAAATGTACAGTATATAGGGCTGAAGTGGGTAATGTAGTTTTTAATAATAATCAAAATCTACAAAGTAACTATTAACAAATAATTGTAGTGGAGTAATAAAAGTATAATATTTGCCTGGAGTAGAAGTAGGCCCTATAGAAAATTGGAAATACTCCAGTAAAGTAAAAGTACTTCGAATTTGTATTTAAGTACAGTACTTGAGTAAATGTACTATTTTACACCACTGATAAGAACTATATACTGCACTCTGTTGAGGTGCCAACCCGCTAATTGTGCGCCAGCAGAGCGCGCCTTGTTATTTATATCAGGTTGCACTTGTTGATGGTGATGTCACCAAGAATGCGGGTCCCTCATTGGCTGTTGATGGTGACGTCACCAAGAATGCTGGTCCCTGATTGGCTATGGGAGTAAACACAGAAACACAGATACGCGACAGATACGCCACCGAAGGCAGTACTTGCAGCACTCTGCTGGCGTGAGTAATGAACGCTATGTCCTCTTGACTCACATGACTTTTGTGTTTCAAACCTGACTTCAGGACACGCCTCCAGTGTGGAAAAGGCCCGATCACTGAGGGTTATGGAGAACAATGCGCCTTGGCAGCCACCATGGACAGGCCAAAACAGCCCGTGGTCCCCTGCTTCAACTACTGGAGCCCGATACAACCCTGTACCCAACTTACAGCACCTCAGCCTCACTTCAGAGCACCACCTACTAGCAGCCACTGAGCATCACAACCAGGACCATCAGAGAAACCGCGGCGTCCCAGAACCCTCACCCCATGCTCACTATGAGGCACTGTGCAGAACGTCTGGCGCTGGCCACAGTTCCCCGCCCACAGCCTTCCATGCTAGCAGCAGCACTGACCAGAATGCACCACCTGTTCACGTTTTGTCCACGACTCCAGTTGTAAGCCCAGGAAAAAACGTACCTCCTCCGTCTTCCCTCCCCGTAGCAAGTCAACACACACAGTCTTGCAGACCTCAACCCATGTCCCCATGTGCCCCCTGCACCTCCCACAAAGCGGCCCCCCCTCCTGTGCAACCTCCATGTGCTCACCAGGGTCTGTTCAACGGACCCAAGTCCCTGCACCGGGAAGAAGCGGCCGTCCCCCGGCATCCGATGCAACAGTGTGTGAACCAGGGACCACAAAGCTTACCTCAGACCATGTGTGGAAGACCACCAGACCTGGGTCCTCCTCCTCCTCATCCTCCTTTTCCCCCTCCTGGTGGGTTTGGCTACAACCCCAGCCACACTTCACCCACCTCTCCTGTCCATCAGCAAGCTCAGTGGGCACCTCCACCGCATTATAGTGGTAGGTTTCTATGGCATGGCACTGTAGGCTAGCGATCTATACGAGGGTCTGGTCTGTCTGTATGCGTGAGTGTCTGTCTGTGTGTATCTGGAGCTAATATAGCATGCTTATTTTAGCTTTTAGCTGCCATCAGACCACTGAAGTACCCCAAACATTGAGATATTTAACTTGAATGTTATAAATGAACCCAATGGTGATGATCAGATTGTGCTGAAACCGTGCCCATATTTGAATAATCTGTCAAATACAATGTCACTCACAGATCCACATGGGTTCCCAAACTTCCCATGTTGATCTCCAGATCCAAATCTTCCTTTTTTTGAAGCGGTGAAAGCCGCTTCAAAGGAGTGGCTTTGTCTGTCCCGTAGATTCCCATAGATTCTCAAGGAGTGAGAATGTCTGTCCTGTACATGTCCCGTACCTGTTTTTTGAGGATTCCCATAGATTCTCAAGGAGTGAGAATGTCTGTCCCGTACATGTCCCGTACATCTCCCGTGCATGCAGAATTGAGGATTGGTCAAGCAAGACAATTTGGCCCTCCAGACAAAATCATTCAGAATTCAGAATTCATAAAAGTATAGAACTAAAGCACATAGAAAGTATAGATCTAGAACACAGAATGTATAGATCTAGAACACAGAATTCAAAGCTCTAGAACACATAGAATAAAAATTCACCGCTTCACTTCGAACCGAGGTTTGATTTTTAGCACTATAATTGTAGAGTCAACAGGAGGATATATTGATTCAATCGATCCATTTTCAATACATTTTATATACTGTATGTAGAGCCAAGTCACAACAAGTTGTCTCAAGACACTTTACACGTAGGGCAGGTCAGGACTGTACAGAGACCCAACATTCACCCAGTACACGAGTAAGCGCAGCAAGGGGAAAAAAAACGTTAATCATACTAATCAATGTAATTGATCATTTGTATTTCATTTTAATAATAATAAAACATAAATAAACAATTTTCAATTATAATCTTTGCGATGGGCTTACATTTTCTTTTCTTTACTTTTTTGTATTTATTAAAAAGAAAAAAGCTAAAATAACAAATACTGTATATAATGTGTTATACATGACTTGTAAGTAAACTAAATACAATAACACCATTATGGTCCTTGACGTTCAGAAACTAAAATGTAATCAGTAAATGTATTGACATAACGTATTAACTTGGAACACCCCATTGCCTCTGTCTTGTGTTTTCCTTAGGTGTCGTATCTGAGTCTGTTCCTGCGGCAGCTGACCATCCTTGCAGAAAGCCATCTGAACAGGAGAACATGGTCTGAATTATCTGCAGTATCTTATTATATGTTAGTTAGAGTTATGCAGAGGTGGTTGAGTCAAGTTCCCTGTTCAGGAGTCAGCGACATGCTGGCTTGTGGTGGACGTTCTTGGCAAAAGTCTATTTCTGCTGTGGACATACAGAATGAGTAGACATAACATAATAAAGAGGTAGCCCTAAATTAGATCTGTAATTCTGAGAGCATACAAATGGAACAGGGTCTGTTTGGTTCCGTTTGTATACTCAGAGGTATGGTGGTCCTTGAAAATAAAAGGTTTGAGAACCACTGACCTAGCGGACTCTTGTGGACTATAGTGTCATACTAAATCAGTGTCATACGGTACATATTCTGTGGAAAACCCGGAGACTGACATTCAGTAATTGGGTATTATGATCAAAATAACAACAGTATAATGGAGTGTAAAAACTAAATCTAAAATCTGTCATCGGTGAGGTCAAGTCTTGCTACGGTACGGACACATTTGTCCGTCTACGGACATATTGATGAGTGATGACCCCTGTCTCTGATCACTATAGGCAACAGTTAACCGATTAAGTCCTGAGGCCCATTCTAATTCCTTCTAAATCAGTAGTTCTCATACTTACACGATTTGTTTCCAAAATAGCAGATGTACAAGCAGTGTGAGCTTGACACAGATATTGTAGATTGGCTATTTTTGAACAAATGTTCAACCGAGTATGAGGACGTTAGGGTTCATGGGTTCTTATTTAATCATGCATACATAACTAAAAGTAACATTTTACACTGAATCGCAGGAATGGTCCATTTTGAACAAAATGCCTCAAATCATGAATGCAGGGTGCGATTTCCGCACAAAATTGTGCACACACATTGGCCTTTTCAAATTTGCCTGTTTATGGAGACACCAGGAGATCGACATTTGCAAAACACATTTTGGAACAAAATGCTTCAAATAATGAATGCAGTGTCCGTTTGGTGTGAAAGTCCGATGAAAACATGGCATCCTTTTCACATTGGCCTATTATAGCGCCACCAGGAGGCCACAATAATCGACCTGACCTGGCGGAGATCTGTGCTCGGAAGAGCACTGCTTCTAGTTTAGGTTTTTGCCGTTGAAAACTGGTAGTTGACGAACATTTTCCGACACAGTTTTAGTCTACGAAATGACCGCTGCAGTAAAGTTCATCTCCCATCAGAAAACCACCAGCACCAGGCCCATGAGTTCACATGCCTTGACTTGGTTGTTGTCATTTGTTTCCAGTCTCCCAGCTCTGAGTCTCGCTATGGTTTGGACCCCAAGTTGCTGCCCAGCGCTGTAAGCCCTCCACTCACACTGCATGGTTATCTTCACCCATTTCAGTCTGATATCATTGACTCATTTACATGCTTCTTTCTTTCTCTCTCTCTTAGGTGAAGGTGATGGCAGAGGACAGGGCAGAATGGGAGGGGAAGGTTTTCACGTCAGAGCCCTGCTCCTCCCTTCCTCCACTGGCTACCACAGCCTGCATCATAGAGGACATGGGTACACACACACACACACACACACACACACACACACACACACACACACACACACACACACACACACACACACAGAGAGACAAACAGTAGTGGTGTGAGAAAACGTTCATTTCAGTGAACGAATCATTTAGTTCACAGCAATGATCAGTTCAAATGATTTGTTCACGTTCACCGTTCACAGCGCGATCGTCCCATGAAAAACCTTTTTTATTACGTCCCGTGTACAGCCCGTCCTCCCGTCCTGTGTGCCAAGGGCTATTAGGGGGAGGGGACGTGGGGTATGAACGAAAGCGTGAACGTAACTTTTTAAGGAAATGAATGAATCGTTCATGGTTAATTCTTGTGATTCGTTGACACATCACTAACTAGACAGAAAGAAAACATATTTTTTAAAGCATAGACCTACAAAAACATATTTTCCAAGCGCATCTCAATGTTGCCTAACCTTTAGTGTCTGTGTCTCTGCGGCTGTTCAGGTAGTGCCAGTCCCAGAGCTATCCGTTCCACCTGTTACTGTGTGCCCTGTGAGGGCCAGACCGCCTCGCTCAGCCACCTGCCCCTGGGGGCTCTGATCACCCCTCTAGCTACAGCAGCTCCTGGAGAGGTCAGTGCTTGATTGCACACACGCAAACACACGCACACATTCATCCAAAAAAACAAACGGTTGAAATGTTTATACGCAAGGCTGTGCTGGGATGCAGTTAGGGCTTACTTAGGGATAATTTTCTTCAAGATTATTCTATTGATCACTTTTTCGACTTTTCCAACAAATCAACACGAAAACATTCAAATGTTTTTTTATACCTTGCCCAAATACAGCGTCACGGAAGAAATAATGAAAATAAATTGCCGATTTACTGTCTGTCTGTCTGTCTGTTTGTCCGTCTGTGTCTGGGCTTACCTGCCTGTCTGTGTCCCCCAGCGGTCCTTACCAGTGTGCAGTGAGACAGAGTGTGTGAGGGGGTGTGCAGAATGTGGGGCCTACATGTGCCCTGCGATGGGCTGGCAGGACTGCGGCCAGAGGTTTTCCTGTCCCTTCTGTGGTAAACTCAGTGAAGGTAAGACAATAAGTCAATGATTTGGAAAACATTCAGTTGACTTTTATTGTACGTTACACATTCACTGTTTAGATCAATTTAGATTTAATTTGTTTTCTTTATTGGGATTCAGTGTCAAACAGTGTTTGTTGGCACACATTGGGCCTCATTTATAGTACGAAACACAGGTATGACAGAATATTGGGCGTCATTTCCACACATAGCTCAGCCATTTATCAGTTTCGACATGAGTGTACTAGACAACAAATTATTACTATTCTGTCATCTAAGCATATGCAGTCACATATTCATCATTTAAAATATAGAAGGATGAAGTCTATGGCAAAGTACAGGCCCACATCAAATATGTGTTACAAAAAAGTAGAGAGTCCTTTCTGCTGTTCTTTTGCTACTGTGATTTTCTTTATGACTTGTGAAGTGCACAGAGACCCCTTGGGGTGGTTGCACTATAAAAAAAAGAACTGAATCTGAACATGTGAATATCACGGCTGTATGTTAACTGGAAAGGTTCTGGTATGAAAAGGCACAGGTCAGTGAGGGAAAGGATGTAATAAAGTACTTTCTTTACTTCATTACAGTGCAACCAGAGTGACAGGCTGTAAATGGAAAACAAATCTTTGGACAGTGAACACACAATGAAAAGTATAATGGCACGTTGTCAACACTTTGACAAACTTGATGTCACAATATTATAGCCTGAAGGCCAGTTAAGAGTCCAGCATACATGGACCGTAGTCTGATGGGACTGAAATGATGCAATAGCTCAGTGCTGCTCAAAGTTGTGTTCCCAGCAAAATGAGGTACAGTTGAATAACACTATTTAACACCAGTAAGGCTCCCTAATCGGGAGATAAGCGACCGTAGGTCACTTATCTCCACAAATAGGGCAAAAATGTGTTTCGCCAAAATCTTCCTGATCCATGTTGATGACATGAGTGTAGACATACTGTGTAGTGATTTTCGTGATTTTAGGGCAAAATCTGTAGGAGCAGTGTCCAAAAATGTGTTTTTAAAAATCGGCCTGGAGGTGGCGCTATATGGGACAGATTCATGGTGATGGGATGAGTGTAGACATACTGTGTAGCGATTTGCGTGATTTTAGGGCCAAAACTGTAGGAGCAGTGTCCAAAAATGTGTTTTAAAAATCGGCCTCATGGTGGCGCTAGAAGAGGGCCATGTGAGAAATGAGGGGTGGGGTGTCCGCGTTGCCTTGGCGGACGAATAGGTACCGGCCCCGGCTCTCCCGGACCCTCCTAGCCCGAGTTACGGCATTTGGCAACGCACCACGATGCAAGGTGTTGTGATATGTCTCCATCTGATCATAAGTGTTTTTTGTACGTGTGTGTGTGTGCGTGCGTGTGTGCGTGCGTGTGCGTGTGCGTGTGCGTGTCAGTGCCCTGGCAGTACTACCAGCCCACCAAGGGGGTGGATGGAGTCAGAGTCGATAGAGCCAATAGGCCTGAGCTCAGTATGGGATCCTATGAGATCCTCAACTCTCAGAAGGTTAGTTCAACTTTGCTTACTATAGTCAAGTTTGTGTGTGGCCCTTGTATCTACTAAGGTGTACTATCGGTTCTCTGTTTTAATATTTAATCGAAGATGTTCAATATTTCTTTCAACCCCAAACCAAACTAAACTGTAAGGTAACTGAACCATTGCATCCGTAGTATGTACGAAATAGAATTGAAGTCTGACGTCACTTTTGTTACCCCCGCTGGGTCACAGAGTTGGACCTTTTTTCTTTTTTGTATTTTTCTTTTTTTTTCTGTAGAAGAGTAGCAGGAATGTTTTTGACGGAATGTGCCATGTTTCAGTGGAGACAGTGAATCACAGATTTTCCAAAACACAGGCTGTATCTAATATAATTAAATATCATAAACAACACAGGGCCACCTCCCTGACAGAATTGCCGGACTATTTACATATTCTTTTATATATTGGGAGGGAGCAAAGGGAGCATGGGCCTGCTGTCCAGACTTTTGTAGTCTATAGACTACAAGAGCAGTGATGGCTGAGTGGTTAGTGTCCACACCTAGGACTCCGGAGGCCCCAGAGGTCGCAGGTACGATTCCCCGCTCCAGCTATCACTGCTCCCCTCTCCCCCGCGCTCCTTGTGAGCAGCACTGGGTTCAGCTGGGTCAAGCTGAAGAAAAAAAGCAGCTGGGTTGGGCTGCGATATCTGAATTTCCCTCGCGGATGAGTAGGTATTTCATTTAATTTCATTTCTATTGCATTCAATAGAACGCATTTGTACTGTTTGTACAAATGTTGTACTTCTTAGAAGCATGTGTGCTGCGGACGTGCGTACATGTCAAACTGCTGTATATCATATGTATATATTATCTATATATGTATGTATGCGTCTATCACCCCAGGATGAAGCTGCAGCGCTGCTGCTGGCTGTAGACGTATCTGCCTCGGCACTGAGAGGAGGACAGCTGGACTTCATAACACAGCAGATACAATCTCTACTCACCTCTCTCAATAGGTATCTCACACACACGCTCGCCTCACACACACACACACACACGCACGCACGCACGCACGCACGCACGCACGCACGCACGCACGCTCACACACACACACACACACACACACACACACACACACACACGCACGCTCACACACACACACACACACGCACGCATGCACGATACTCATGCCTAGACTCAATCAGACACACACACACACGTACCGCGCTGAATAGTATCCAATAATGCAAGCAAGCATTGGCTTTGGTATGGCGTTATTAGTCAGTTGATGTCTTTATCTTATTGGTTGGAGGAAGGACGGCGGTGCCGAATCAGACGTTCGGGTGGGTTTGATGACCTACGACAGCAGGCTCCACCTCTACGACCTCAGCCCCGCCCTGTTCCGCCCACACATGCTGGTTGTCACGGAGACGGAGGACCTGCAGCTCCCTGTGAAGGAGGGGCTTCTGGTCGCCCTCAAAGACTGCATAGACAGCCTGGGCAGGTAACTGTCACATCCACACTAGAGATGGCAACCATATTATCCTTTATATATCCTGGACATTTCTTATTTATCGTGAAATTATCCTCTGTGATGTACTGGGATCAATTCAACTTTTATTTGCCATGCTGCATATCCGGTACCAGTTAAACCCTCTATAATTGGTAAAACGGACCTGCAAATAATGTACTTGATTTTCCTTTTTTTCACTCTCTACTAAATGTCAAAAAATAGCTGATCTGCAAGCTCACAACGTGTTGCAACGCGTTGTGAGTTTGTGGATCTGCTATGTACGGCATGCAACACCAGCATGCAACTAAGGGTGCTTTCGGATATCCAGAGAGCACTGGCCAATACAAACTTAATATGTGAGCCGGTGCGCATTTCCGAACGCACCCTAAGTATAATTGGGTTTAACAGTCGTATCCACTAACTAGCAGCTAGGAGATGGTCCTGACCTGTATTCCAAACAGAGATTTTAAATATAGACAGTAAAAAGAATACGCCCGCACACTGCCGAACTGCACGGTACAGGAGCAACCATTTAAAAGTTTCGGTCACTGATTACCTTTTTCAGGCAGGATCAACAAATCTAGTCTTAAACATTTTACTTCATTGGGGCATTTAGTGGTAAAGCATGATTCCAATGTTTTCTTCAGATTCTCACCGTATTGTGCGTGCGTGCGTGTGTGTGTGTGTGTGTGTGTGTGCGTGCGTGTGTGTGTGTCAGTGTGTTGCAGCGTCTCCCACTGTTCACTCCAGAGTGCGATGACTCCAGTGGAGTTCCTTTGGAGATGCCCCTCACAGCAGCTTTGACCATATTTCAGGTTAGCATGGATCTCATGTATAATTATACCACAACCCATTCTTATATATAAAACCTTTACTTTATAAAACATTTATTTCCCATGTTCTGCTAGTGTGTACAGGGCTATACTTAATGGTTTCAATGTTCAATTTAGGGATTTCAATAATTTAACTATGATGATACTATGAAGATAACTATAACTATATCATTCCGCATTGTATATTATTTGTAATAGTCGGTATGAACACTGCCATCCACTTGAGTTGGAACAACTTTTAAAACTATACCTTTATAGTTATAGTGCTCAGTGTGAATGGCCCTTTAGTGTTGAGTATTTAGAGTTGTGTTGTATTTGAGACCACCTAAAATGTGACAAGTCATTAGTTAAGGTCAAGACCAAAGGGATGTTTAGACCTGGTCAAGATGTTTTTTCATTGTGCTGCTCTGTAGGCGATGAGTTGTTCAGGGAAGCTGTTGGTGTTCCATACTGCCCCTCTGGTTGAGGGGGCTCACGCACACTGCTCCTCAGCCTTCTTTGGCTCCAACAAACCAAAGGTAACATACGCATGCACGCACACACATGCCTTGTTGCATTTCTTTTTTAAAGTTATGTTGCTGCTATAGTATATATACACAACTTAACTAAAGGAGTAGTTCACCCCCAAAATGGGTTTTTCTCTATTGATTACTCACGCCATGGAGACTTCAATAGTTCAATAATATTTTTTACAAAAATGTGATTATAGCAAATTTACCACCATTGATTCCAGATGGGGACCCCATTCAAGGAACCATATATCCACTGGTGTAGCAGAGTGTTTCCAGTGAGCCAACATAAACAATATCGATACCCTGACTCTGTTTGATCAGAATGGAACAGAGCCCTGATTAGTATAATTTGTAAGACCGGTGGAAGAATGGGAAGAGGCCCAATTTCTTTCCCATATGGCCGCTGTGCATAGAACCGAATTGAATGTCCTCTCTGTTCCATTTTCCAGTCCATCTTCCAGCCGCCAGAGTTTGCCGTCTCATTGGCCAACGACTGCATCAGTCAGGGCTGTGGCGTACACCTTTACATCCTGTCTCAGCAGGAAGTGGGAGGGGCTTGGCCGGGACATGTTCCATATCTGACAGGAGGAGCTCTGCACACCTACAGCAGCCTGCAGGTAGGGGGCGCTGTGTACACCTCCAACAAGCAGCAGCTTGTTTGGAAGCCAGTTATAATAGGCCATTATGGAATATCAAAATTTGTTCTGATAATGTACATGTTCATCACATGACTCCTGAGATAACGATTTGTGTGAGTTTTGAAGAGAATGGGAGTAGTAGCAAAAAGTGTGTTATTTATTTAAAAATGCTAAATGGCACACACACACACACACACACACACACACAAAATCTATAAATCAAGGTTTAAGCGCCTTTCAGATGGGAGGCGTTTGACGCGACCTAGTAATTCATTTTCAGTGAGAGGCGGGCGATTATTCGGGATGCGCGAAGAAGTTGTGGAGCGGAGAGTTGAGCAGGCGCTGCCCTGTGAAATTCTTGTGCGGTGCATGTACGCACCCGTGGGCAGCAAGAGCTGGATTGTGGTCATCAAATACTGCCTGGCGTTTACTTGTGGAGCACTCATCACCATACTGTATTATTATACTGTATGCAGTTAACATCACCTGTAGAGACCATGGGTCTATACGGTTAACATCAACAGCTGGGCTTTATTCTTTGACCCCGCCCCCACAGGGTGAGATGGACAGGCAGCGATTCAGCACCGACCTGCGGAGGAGTGTGGAGACAGAGACAGGCTACAAGGCTCAGCTCAAGATACACGTCAGCAAAGGTGTGTGTGTGTGTGTGTGTGTGTGTGTTCGCGTGCATGAGCATTCGCTCCCATAGTGGAAGAGAAAGATGGAATGCAAAAGAGATAACGTGTGCACGTTGCTGCTCTTTCATAATCTCTCTTGTGCGTGTGTGTCTGTAAGTCGCTTTGGATTAAAAGCGTTTGCTAAATGCCTAAACTGTAAACTGTGTGTGTGTGTGTGTGTGTGTGTGTGTGTGTGTGTGTGTGTGTGTGTGTGTGCTGTGTGCTGTGTATGTGACTGTGTGACCCATGTGATATCTGGATGTCCTCTCAAAGATATTTCACCCGGTCCTAATCATTATTATCGTTTATCGTGATACAATAAAAAAAACACTCACAATAATCGTATAATCAGAATGCTCACCATTGTGAGCTTGTAGATCTGCTTTTTTTCGGCCAAATGTTCCGCCCCAGGATAATGGATGTTGGGGTTATTTTGATTATCGCCATAATATCTTAAATCGCATACAATATTATCATATCGTCGTCCCATCCCTAATGTCCTCTCAAAGATATTTCACACGCTCCACAGATCTGCGAGTGTCTGGCTGCTATGGGATGGTTGTCCCGGGGCCATGTCCCAGTCAGGTGGCCCTGGCAGCCCTGGACGGGCGCACCACGCTGGCTGTGGAGCTCACACACTGCAGGTCTCTGGATGACAAGAGGCCTGTCGCAATACAGGTACAGCACAGCAGGTGGCAGCAGAATCACCAGTCAGGGTTCTGTTTCTTATTGCTCTGAATGATGTTTCTTGTTAACAAAAGAAACAAGACGGGTCTAATTTCGGCGTGGGTCATGTGGGATCTTGGACTTCCATATAGTCAATCTATGTCATGTGGGATCTTGGACTTCCATATAGTCAATCTATGACGTCAGTCATGTACGACGTATCTACGAATGAAACCACGTTTTTAAGTTTTTATCCCGATCCGACTGCCATTCATTTCCATTATGAAATTACATTTAAATCGTAAAAAAAAAAAGATATAAAATATTTTAAACGATTTTGGGATAAATAGTGATATTATCAAACATAAATATCCCAAAAGGAAATTTACGTTTTTAATGCAGTCTGACCAGAAGCAGGGATAAAACATATCCCCACCAACGATAAAAATGCACAAGATGAAATTGGAAATCATTCCTATTCGAGCGGTGCTAACCGTTCCGTCCGTGTCCTTTTATGCCCATATAATATGGGGATCCATTATGTCATCAATATTAAAGGACAACTTTGTTTTTTTACAACAAGGGTTCATATTTTATTAGATTGTAATTAGAGAAAAGAAAAAGTGAGTGTTAAAATGTTTTCATTTGCTTTGTTCTATTGTTTTATCGCATTTACTGTGCTAAAATGTGGGGCATGCGTATTGCGTACGCATGGGGGCATGCGTACAAGTGGCTAAATATGTCTTTTTGACACAATAAGCCAGCAGTTTCTTCATTGCTTTTTACAGTACCACTTCTAGCCCCCATAAGTCACATCCAATCATGAAAGGTTGCGTTGTATCTTGGGAATGGGCTTATTCTGTGTAAAATGACATAGTTAGCCACTTGTACACATGCCCCCAACCACTGAAATAAGAATCTCTAAAACAATAGAAAGAAGTAAATGAAATAATTTTAACACTCATCTTTTATATTCTTAAATTACAATCTAACATAATATGAACCCTTGTTGTAAAAAACTAAAGTTGTCTTTTAAGCACATAGCCTATCTTGGAATGCTCATATGGACATACTGTGTCAGTCTCATGTGGTCTATGATGTCACACATCTATGACGTCAGTCATCTCCATATTTGGGAAAAGTTTAATTTGTAATTAAAGTCGATGGAGTATCTCTTGAACAATGCAAGGATTCGATTCCCTACTAAGACGGTCGATTTGACACGTGGTAGGGGTTATCAAAAGCAGAGGAAAAAAAGCAGAGCTCCCCCCAGACAAACTGACCCCTGGATGTAAAATGCTATCTCTGCATTAGGCGGTGCTTTCCTACAGCAGCCAGCGAGGGGAGAGGAGGACGCGGGTTCATACGCTGACTCTGCGCTGCTCTCGCCACCTGCAGGACATCTTCCGCCACTGTCAGGCTCAAACCCTGCTCACCTTCTACTGCAAGAGGAGTACGTTTTCCCAACCCATTTTGTTTATTTGACCGGGCGACCAGGCCAGTCAATGTTGTCAGGGGTGTCCCACCAAATTCGGGGCCCTGGGTACTTTATCTATTGAAAAATAGTAGATATACAAGCTCAAAGCGCGGCACAGAGTGCCGCGCTGCGAGCTTGTACAGTAGATCTGCAATTTTTGAAAAATTGTGAAAAACTCTCAAAGTCTTTGAATATTTCAAATACTAACGTTATTTTGAAAAACCTATGTTTTTGAGCGGTGGTCACGCCGCTCCTATACGTGGCCGTGTGTGTAGAGGTACGTGTATGTGGGTGCGTCCGTATGTAGCCTCAAGCCTGTGGTGTAGTACCTTTTCTGACCACACATGTTAAGGGAGGGGCGCTGTTTTCAGGCCAGGCCAGACCAGGCACACACACGCACACACACACACACACACACACACACACACACAGGGGGGAAGGGGGGAGGGGGGGTTGGTGGGTAAACCACCGCTCAGTTCACACGGGTGTGATTTTTTATGTCAGTGGTGCTCAAACGTTTTCATGTGAAGGACCACCAGAATGATATGTATTTGGCCACGGACCACCGAAAAAGCAAAATTTGAGTTACAAATGTTCGCTTAAAAAATACATACAGTATATTCAAAGATTTGCACACATTGTCACGACTTTTCAAAAAGATCTGCTATTTTTCAATGGCTAAAGTATAAAATAAGTTCAGGCCCCTCCACCTTGGGCCCTGATAACTCAGTCCCACTTTTCCCCCCCTTGTGACGCACGCCCCTGCTTATGTTGCTTATGTTGATGTTGGTTTGTTCTCAGCATACTGTGCAGTGCTGGAGCGCCCTCTGCAGGAGCTCAGGGAGGAACTGCAGGCAGAGGTGACTGAGGCCCTGGCCTGCTACCGCAAACACTGCAGCTCTGCCTCGGTGTCTGCAGGACAGGTACGTAGATACTGTTGTTCTATACGTCTAGGATAACCCACATTCTCATTGCTGGCCTCTAAACAACACAGAGACAAAACCAAATTCAGTTAGTCCCAAAACTCAAAAGTCTTCAAATGAAAAAAAAAAAAACCTTCATGAGGTTAAGTTATTTAACTCCAGTGTGATCACCCAGTGTGATCACCCAGTGTGATCACCCTGTGCTACGTTGACGACATATCAATCAGCTAGTTTGAATTAAGGCTGCCAAAGAGGTTCTCAAAAATGTTGGCTCAGGGCAGCCCTGAATTAAATTGATACTTGCACATTACATTTATGTCATAATATAACTTTGTACTTGACATTTAACCCCTTGAACCCCATCATCCCTATTCTGGGGGGAACATAAGCCAAAAATGCTATTTATGGCAAAAAGATTTAGTATAGATCGAAAAAGTAAAGTACAACCTAGGTCAGTTTTTCTTAAGAACACCTCAAATATATATAAATATTATATATATATATTATAAATTTAACCCACATTTAAACGTGCATCCAACCACACAGTTATTTGAATTGTTTTTGTTTTCCAAAGCAGACATGTCACAAATAGTTGTATATTAACTGAACTTGAACACTTGATAATAATTTCACGCTTGCCAATGTTGTTCACTATCTTTTGAACATTCATTATAGAAATTACAAAAAGGCCACTGACAACTCTGCATCACTGTGTGTGTGTGTGTGTGTGTGTGTGTGTGTGTGTGTGTGTGTGTGTGTGTGTGCGTGTGCGTGCGTGTGTGTGTGTGTGTGTGTGTGTGTGTGTGTGTGTGTGTGTGTGTGTGTGTGTAGATTTACTTAAGTACTGTACCAATTTGCAATACTTTTACTTCTACTCCACTACATCTCGGATCAAAATATTTTACTTTTACTCCACTACAATCATTTGAAAACTTTAGTTACTAGTTACTTTGCAGATATAAATGATTATAGAAAACATACATTAATCCACTTTAGCCCTGTTTTATACCTTGGCTATTTGAAAATACAATATATACAAGCTCACAACGCCTCGCGATGCGCTGTGAGCTTGTAGATCTGCTATTTTCAAACATTTTGTACTTTTTACTTTTGGTACATTCTGTTGCCAACACTTTAATACTTTTACTCAATTGCATTTTGAATTCCAGATTGCCGTAGTATTTCTATATTGGCCCCATGGTTCATACTCCCGTTGGTCTGAACACCGTCAGCAGGTTAGCTACTCACCAGCGTTAGTTTTACAGAGGTTAGGGTAAAGGTTAGGTTTAGGCATAGTTTTACTGAGGTTAAGGTTAGGTTTAGGTGGTCGGACCAAAGGGAGTTCGAACCAAGGACATGTTACCCTATATTGCAGTATTGACATTTTACACAAGTAAAACGCTTGAATACCTTTCCCACCACTGTGTCTAGCTGGTCCTGCCCCAGTACCTGCGGGCGCTGCCCGTCTACATCAACAGCCTAAGGAAGAGTGAGGTGGTGCTGCCAGGCCTGCAGAGCTCTGTGCCCCAGCGGCTCCAGCTGCGCTGCCAGCTCCTCCACATGGACACCAGCAGCACAGCCTCCCACTTCTACCCCATGCTGCTGCCACTGGTACGGATGGGACAGTCACCACACATCACTCTCACTGGCCCGGGTACCATAAATCAATGGTTCTCAAACTGTGGGTCAGGAGGGACCCCCAGGGGGGTCCCCAAATTATCCCCAGATGATTAACTTAATGTGCAACATTGTTTTCTCACTCAACAGTGAACAAACCACCATAAATACATGTTATAATTTTTAATACTTCTAAAATGACAAATTAGACGTTGATCAAATCATCAAATATTAGAGGCAAAAATTGTGAAAATAGCTGATCTACACCATGTAATGCCTCAACTCTTAGTGCTCGTCAGGGTGGGGGGGTACCCAGTTAAAATATCATTATTTGGAGGTCGCCGCCTGAAAAGAAAACTACTGCTGAGAACCACTGCTGTAAATGACCAGGAGACAGTGGTATAAAGTAACTAAGGACATTTACTCAACTGCTGTACTTAACTCAATTCAATTCAAAGGAGCTTTATTAGCATGCGAAAACATATGTTTACATTGCCAAAGCAAGTGTCAAACCATAATAAAAACAGTTGAAAATGGGGAACCCATATATACAGTTGGAGGGGGTACAGCATTGCGTAAGCAGAGCTATGTCACATTTTGTCATTATGTACAGTATATACAGGGTATGAAGCTTTCTTACGTTTAATTAATTAAATTAATTAATACTTTTACTTGAGGAACAAATTTGATAACTTTTTCCACCACTGCCAGGAAAGCATGTCTGGGTTGGAAAATGTTTAAATGAACAACATGAGACATGAACTGTTTTAAAAAGGTTTGGTTCTGGTGGGGAAAAAACTGTTTTAGACATCATATATTGTGGCAGGTGGTCCATAAATAACCTGAGGACAATACCACTTATATAGTTTCATCCAGATGAAACTATATTGTCTGTTTTTCCATGGTCATTTAGAACACCCCTGTGAGTCAGGGTCCCCACATTATTTTGTGGGGTCCCCAGATGATTAGCTTCATGTGCAACATTGTTTTCTCACTCAAAAGTAAACACACCAACGTTAGGGTTAAAGTGTATCGACATGCACATTTTTAAAGTCACAGTTTAAGGACTTTATTTTTATACTATACCTCTATAATGACAAATGAAACATTGGCCAAATTGTCAAATATTAGAGGCAGAAAAATAGCCGATCTACATGCTCACAACGCCTCGCAACACAAGGCGTTGTGAGCATGTAGATCTGCTTTTTTCACAATAGAACCGTGTTATACAAAATGTAATACTGGTCAACGTTTCGATCTTAATAGATGTTCATCAGGACAAGATCTGTTAAGATCGTAACGTTGACCAGCAATAAACTTATGGAGCTTAACCAGTGTGCAGAATCTATGTCCTTCTTCATGATTCTGCTTGTCTAGCACCTGGGCCACGGATGTGCGTGCACTACTCTCTTCATACAAAATGTAATGCCTCAACTCTTAGTGCTTGTCAGGGTTCTTCTGTATTGTCACTCTTATTTCCTGGCCCGCAGCCTCTGTCAGCAGACGTCTCCGGTGCCGCCAGCTCCCCCAGCCTGGCGGACGCGGTGCGCTGCAGCGCAGCCAGCCTGGACCCCGCGGGCGTCTACCTGGTCCACGGACCCCTGGCCCTGCTGCTCTGGGTGGGCAGCCAGGTCCCCGGGCACGCCCTGGTCCAGCTCTTCAACGCCAGCTGTTTCTTGTCCGTTCCCTCTGGACAGGTGAGCCAGTTAGAAAGACGCAGGAGTTACTTTCAACCTACTGGCATTGCTATTTCTGGGTATTTCTTTACAGGTGAAATACCAACATATGATACAATGCAACATGTTAGATTGACTGCTTTTGCTACTTGCGGTACAACAAAGAATATAGGGCTTATACATTGGTTAAGGATGATTGGACAGTGGAACATGGGGTGAAACGCAGTATGGTGGATGAGTCAGAACACAAAGGTGAGAGGAAAGTAGAGAGAAGATGAGCCAGGATATTATTATATATATTTTTTAATTTACATTTGACATACACTGTATGCATGTTTGTTATTCCTTCAGACCAAGCTGCCGATCCTAGACAACTGTCTGTCCATCCGTATCCGATCCTTCATCGACACACTGGAAGACAAGGTGCCTTATGCTCGCAAGGTGAGTCACCTTTTTCTTCTATCTTGATGCCATGCTTGCACATAATTTATTTTCTAGCAGTGACTTTTACAATTGTACAAATTTTCAATTTACAAAGTGTTGAGTTGGAGGCATGAACTCTAGCCAACCAACAAGTAAATAGAGAATAAAGAGGTGAGTTGGCATTGCAAGACTGATGATGTGGATTAGTATTAGTCTGGTCTTCGGCCCATAGGTGGAGAGTATGAGAAATCAGAAAATGACCGGACCAATCATAGGCTATTTTTCACTGTTTTACGGACTACAGTTGAAACGCAGTCACTGATTGGTCCGGTCATTTTCTGATTTCTCATACTTTCTGCCTATGGGCCGAAGTCCAGACTGATACTGTGGAGGAACGTGTGAGTGAATCCACGTCATCAATCTGGCTAATGCCAGGCTAGTAAGGGGGCACCATGCACTTGTTCGCCTTGTAGATCATCAGTAGAGTTTGAATTGGATGCAAGCAGTAGCTGGTAGTCAGTGGATTGTACACAGACGTAGGGAGACATGAACATTTTGGGAGGTTGAAGACCAGGCACGCTGCAGCATTCTAGATCAGTTGTAGAGGTTTGAGCGAGCATGCAGGCAGTAGCTGATCCTGAAGATGACTAAAGCTTGGATACAAAGCTGGGCAGACTCCTTGGTGAGGAGGAGGGGTCTAATCTTCCAGATGTTGTAAAGTGCAATCTGTGCACATGTAGCAACACACATTGACCACAGAGCGGCACCACTGCATGCAGCAGGTGTATTGGGATCCAGGCCCAAGGCTGCCTCACTGGGAGTTGTTGAAGGAGAGGAGGCAGGGAGTCATCGCCATGTTGGATTGTGGTGGACATTTTTATCAAAATTAAATTTTTGCCACGGACAATAATAGTGGACAATAATATTACCAGAAACACATAAAGAGATCTTAATGACCATAACCATATGGTCTGTAACTCTTTGAGAGTGTACAAATGGAACCGGTTACATTTGTACACTCTGAGTTATGGTGGACCTTGCAAATGAAACGTTTGAGATCCACCATCAGTGGCCATAGTGTCGTGGTAAATCAGTGTCATACATATTCTTCTTTTTTCTTTGTTTTTATTTCAGTTTAGGCAGTACAAAAATATCAAGACATATTTTTGTCATACATATTCTGAAGAAAACATGGAGACTTCACATTCAGTAATTGGGTATTATGATCAAAATAATAGAACATTATAATGGTGTCTGTGTAAAACAGAGAATCTAAAGTTTGCCACGGACAAGGCCAAGTCTTTACCACCGCCACATTTATCCATGTGCGGACTCATTGATGACCCCTGAGAGGTTCTCTGGGGTTTCAGATGTTTTGCATTACAGTCACAAGACTCTTCTCTCTCTTTAGGCAGCTAAATTAAATGTTTTTTAATATAAACATAAGCATTTACAGAAATTACAACTGACAAAGTGGGCCTACTGTCTCTATCCCTATCAATAAAGGCATCAAAGCAAAGAAATATGAAACTAAAAGTGAAAGGAAACGGGCAGCAGTGAGTAGGGATATAAATTGTATTTAACGCTGACTACTGTAAATACCTCTGTCTGATCTAATAAGTCTCTCACGGCTTTCCTGTCCATCTCGTCTGCACAGGAATGGTGTGCACTCATGCACTGCATGCACAAAGCATGTCCGGCGAGGATCATGTGCAGTGATTGTCTTCGCTTTCACTGGCACTTCTTGCCTTGGTGCCTTGGCAAATGCCAGGATGAAACTCATTGTCTCCCCTATACATAGTATAAGTCAAGCCCCTAGCAGGGACCCCCCTTGAGTCTATAATTTTATGGAAGGATGATTGTTATTTTTGGCGATTTTAATTTATTTACATAATCATCATAACGTGCACCGGCAGCAGCGGTGATGCCTGGTGATGCCAGTGGTTATGCCTGTGCTGGTGAGTGCACCTCATGGCACGCTCTGCTGTCGCACAAGTAGGCCATACATGGTCTACTTGGCACATGTGGGGTCCAAAAGGACCACTTGACTTGTGGGGTCCAGGTTTTTTCATTGAAATCAAGTCAAGACATGCCCACAATGCTGTGTGTGTGTGTGTGTGTGTGTGTGTGTGTGTGTGTGTGTGTGTGTGTGTGTGTGTGCGTGTGTGTGCGTGTGCGTGTGCGTGCTCCCCTCAGCTCTGGGTGGTGAAGCAGGGGGACGGTTGTGAGGAGGCCCTGCAGCGCCAGCTGGTGGAGGACAAGAGTCCCAACGGGGGAGCGTCCTACGCTGACTTCCTGTACCACCTCCACGTCAACTCTGTCAGGCTGCAGCACTGACCCCACCAGCATACAGACATGTCGTCCTTATCGGGTGGAAACCCCGCATGTCCAAAACCGTTCGTCTTGTATTTATAATTTTTTTAATTATTTAAACTAGTGAAAATAGCCTATCTACAAGCACACAATGCCTCGCAGTGTGAGGTGTAGTGTGCTTGTAGATCAGCTATTGTCACTAGTTTTGTTAGACAGTATTGTATGATGAAGCAGGGCTTTACTTCACAAAAGAAATGTACATATCTGAAACTTGGAGATACAAGGTTTCTGCCCGACAGTGACAACACATACACAGAGCTCCCATCAGTTCCTGTATTCCCTCTTTGTCTGTCTACACACTACTGTTGTTATTATTTAGGATATACATGAAACTGGGGTGCAGCTTTAGGGCTATGCACGGGGAACGTTTGAAGCCCCACAGAAAAGTCTTGTTTTTTTTTGTATTTTACTCTTGAGCATTACAAATGTAGCCAAACAGATCTCACAGGTCAGTTTGGTGACATTTATTTTGTTCCATCAGGGTTACAAAATGAACATGGTGGATGTTACTGTTTGTCATTAGTGTGTGTGTCGAAAGAACGTGCTGAAGATGTTCATTTATTTCCACTGTCATATCAACTCTAATCCTCGCACCTGAAATGTGTTGCATGTGTGGAGAGGGAGGAGAATGACGTGGTGTGCTTTGTGAGAGTCATATTCAGTATATGTGTACATCCAGTCACCTGTCTACTGAGCAAAAATAAATACTTAATTTAATGTGACTTTCCCCACTTTGTCTTCAGAGCGTTTTTATTACATTGTGTGAGAACACCAAAAACTGCAAGGGAATGGGGGTGGATTATTTACCAAATTCATTGAGGTCATCTGATTCTGTGTACCCACTGTACCCAATATACACCACACACTGGGTGCGTTTATATGCACATTCAGAATGGCATTCAGAATGAACTTATTCCGAATACAGCTTCATACCCAAACGTTTACATGGGACCTGAATACAAGTATCCCTCATTCCACTTTCGTTTACATGACCAAAGGATTCATTCGGAATAGAACTTTGGGCATGCGCAAAGTAGGCCTACTTCAGGTCGGAGAAGAGGGGGGGGGGGGGGCAGTTCAGACAGCAGTTCATTCCGAATGGAGCGTTTATATGACAAATGTATCCCGATTGAAACGGCATAAACCACCTCTTCAGACCAGAATGAAAATTCATTCGGGTCAGACCGGAATGGCCATTCCTAAACGTTTATATGAGCATTTCTATTCTGAATGAGCAGTCATTCCGAATATAAGTGGAATACATCTGTGCATATAAACGCACCCAATGATAGCCAAATGCACTACTCAGGTAACAAAATAGCAGCTCCATGTTGAGTCATATTGGTTGATAAATCGGGAAGATTATTCTGTATTGCAACAATGCTGCTTATTAGTCTGTCATTGGGAGGGAGGTAGGGACATGGGGGAGCACTCAATTTCATTTAAAGGGCTTTATTGGCATGAGAAAACATGCCAAAGTGTAACTACACAATACAATCAAAACAAAACATGTACAAGTGAAAGAAGTGAAACAGTTCATGTATCAAGATTACATGCAGACAGTGCAGGGATATACACAATGATTAGTAGTCTTTAAGGTGGTTGTGTTCCATTTGATATCCTATCACAGCATCTCAGGAATCTTGCTGCTGTGTTGGCACATTGTTGTACTTTACCCAGAATAAATGGGATTTTATTTTGTATTTTTTATCATTGGTCATGTTTTCAAACTCCTTGGGTGGTTATGATCTGTGGGAAATATGTGTCTCTTATGTCTTGGTACAGTGGGGAGGCGGTTAGGAAGTGTAGTTCAGTTTCCACTTCATTTTGTGTGCAGTGGGCACAAAGTCTGCAAACTCAGGGCTCACTCTGCCGTTGTGCCGTGTGATGTTTCTTTCTAATCTGAAACCGATGGACTAAGCTAAAGCCTCGAGAACCTACAAAAAACAGCTAGGTACAGTAGTCATAGCCTAGTCTGGACTTCGGCCCATAGGGAATAAGTATGAGAAATCAGAAAACAGGGCACGTCTTTGTAGTGGATGTGTTTTATGTTCCCCTCCTCAGGAATGAACAAATACACATATATTACTAGTACTATTAAGAATTTCCTCTGTGCTGTCTGGTGGCAGCCTCTGATGGACAGTTCACTCCCCCTTTAACCAATGACATTGCGGGTGTGCCCCACAGCCCCTATATACAGTAAGCAGACACTCACAGCTCTGATTCAGTGCACAGCAGTCCCTTGGTCCACAGCACTCACTTCTCCAGCCAACAGCCACGCGTCCATGACTATTGTAAGTATTTGCTCTGTACTGACTTGGATGTATTGTAGGCTACTATATAAATTGCATTATAATTGTGTATATTCATGTCTAAATGCCATTAATGTATTTTACTTGTTTCTTGTTCTGTTGTAGAAACCATGGCATGTTGAAGGAGAAATAAATCTAAACTATATATTTGGTGTCACAAACCTCTTGAGAAACGTGCAGTGGTCAGCTCATATCCAGAACTAAACAGCAATGACATTTAATAACTAATTCTACTCGCTTGCAAGGTGTAAAACCTCACAATTTGGCTCTATTTGGAAATGGCCTATACCATTGGTTCTCAAAGTTGGGGTCCAGGGGTCCTTGAGGGAGTTCCACAGGGTCCCATGCAGCTAAATGATACTGCTTGAGTGTACAAATGGGTCCATTTGGTTTCATTCGTACACACTCAGAGTACTGCTAGAGCCAAAATAATCTTCTCCAATGGGGGTCCCTGGCAAATACTTTCAAATGGTGGATTGCGGGTTAATAAGTGTCAATTTGGGGGTCCTTTACATGAAAAAGTGAGAAGCACTATATGCCAGTGGTTCTCAAAGTGGACTCTGGGTTCCTTTAGGGGGGTCTAAATTGACCCCTACAAGTTTGTAAATGAATGAACCCTCCTGGTTTTTGACCATTTCTCATAAAATATAACATTTGATATTTTACACATTTCTATGAACCTCTAGATACTGTACATTTCGAGCACCTCATGAAATCTGTAGCACAAATGGTTTTGAAAATATAGCTATGTGTATGTTAGTACACATGGTGTGGTAATTTTTTAAAGGGCGTGGTCATTTTGGGGTATTTTGCCCCGGAGAGAGAATTTCGCACAGTTCTTAAGTTGTTCCCAGGGGTCATATTAGTCTAGAACAGTTGAGAAATTCCCTCCTAAGTTATCTATCTAGGTCGTCCTCAGACGAGCCCTCCATCGTTGTTTCCAGTCATCTCGGTTCTCCATACATCTGGCCAGCTCATTGGTGTTCTGTGTCCCTACGTCTTCCTTGAGTATGTCCACGTATGTTTTTGTGGGACGTCCTCGCGGCCGGTGCCCGTGTGTTGGCTCCCACAGTACCAATTTGCTGGCTGGAAGCTCCTGGTGTCTTTGGCAGTGTCCTGCTAGTCTCATTCTCAGAATAAACTACCACTACACCTAAGACAGGCAGCCTCGGTGGATAGCTTTAAAGCACAGCTCAAGACCTATTTCTTTACTCTTGCTTTTAGCTAAATTTTTTAATCCCTGTGCTGCTATTGACGTCCGCACGGCTCTGAAATTGTTCTTCAATGTTCTATGCCTTTATTTTTTCTTGCTTTATTGTAATCATTTTACTTATCTCTTTTTTATGTATTTTTTATTTCTAATTTACTTTTTCTCTGTTAAGCACGTGTGCTTCATTTTATGCTCTGTAAAGCACTTTGAGCTGCATTTCATGTCATGAAAGGTGCTATACAAATAAAGTTTTATTATTATTATTATTATTCTTCTGGTGGCAATTTTCTCAGTTAAGTGCATACATATCTTAGCTAGGTCCTAGACTAATTTGAATTCTAAAAGGTGGGTTAAATATTACTTTCCTGATTGATTCTTCATGTCAGCATGGCCTAAGACATAAGTCTAGGGTTTATTTATGAAAGATCTGGGGTTCGAAACTCATCTTCAACATTTTCACTGTCCATTTGAATTCTAAATGGTCGGTTAAATATTACATTCCTGGTTATTTCTCCATGTCAGCATGGCTCAAGAGATGAGTCAAGGCTTTAAATATGAATGTTCTGGGGTTCAAAACTCATGATCAACATATATTTTCACTGTCCATTTGAATTCTAAAAGGTGGGTTAAATATTACTTTCCTGATTATTTCTTCATGTCAGCATGGCGCAAGACATAAGTCTGGGGTTTATATATGAAAGATCTGGGGTTCGAAACTCAAGATAAACATTTTCACTGTCCATTTGAATTCTAAAAGGTGGGTTAAATATAACATTCCCGATTGTCCTCCTATGCCAGCGTGGCTCAAAAGATGAATCAAAGGTTCATCTATCAAAGGTTGTAGGTTCAAAACTCAAACAAAACTAAAAGCCAACTCAAAAGCTCAAACAAAACTCAAAGTCAACTCAAATAAGAAAAGAAAAAAAAAACACAAAAACCTCAATAAAATAATAAATATAATAAAGGGTGAACAAAAAAAATTGCAATGGGGTAAAACCACAATTAAACAATAACCATCCCCTCAAAAGTATCATACAATAAAACGTAATTATATAATTAAAATTATATATTTATATAATTAATATGTAATTATATAATTATATAATTAAAATTATATAATTATATAATTAATATATTAATATGTAATGTAATTATATAATTAATATGTAAATTTCCTAAACTCCTCCCCCTGGAGGCAGGCTTTATCTATGCTCCACCCTCTCCTACCGGAGCTAAAAGAAGGCATGAAGAAGAGGTTGGGCCCCTCCCTCTCCTACCAGAGCTAAAATGTAATTATATAATTAATATGTAATGTAATTATATAATTAATATGTAAATTTCCTAAACTCCTCCCCCTGGAGGCAGGCTTTATCTATGCTCCACCCTCTCCTACCGGAGCTAAAAGAAGGCGTGAAGAAGAGGTTGGGCCCCTCCCTCTCCTACCAGAGCTAAAAGAGGGTGTGACGAGGGCGGTGGGCTGCTTTCATGATCTTCGCTTTAAAAAGACCAAAGTTGAAGACTTTCCAGTAGTGGGTTCCAAACCCACAACCTTCAGGTTGTGAGTCCTCTGCTTTACCACTGTGTAAGGTGGGCCAGTCTTACTGTTACGTTCAGAAATAACTGTATTATAATAATGCAATACTATTAACCATTTATCATTAAAGGAATATATATATATCACTGTTGTATGATTGTTCTTATATAAACCCAAATGTAAAAAGGGGACCTTTGTTGCCGGACAACGCCAGTTGGACTTTAACCAACAAACCATTAAAGGTTTACACACCACTAGGCTAAGACACAGGTTCGTAGTAATACCAGGCTGGGAGAGCAATAAATGGGTACGAACACCCTGGAGAGACTGACACCACAACGTTTTTCAGGGGGGTACAAAGTTACAATACTTTATTATAAATTAACCTTGACAGAGGCCTCTAACCGCCACAAAAACAATAAAACACAAAAGAAAAACCTAAATTCCTAAAAGGCGCCGTTAACTAATAAAACAATTCAAAGCATTTATTAATAGTTAAAATATTATCTTCAATTCTACTAGTAAAGTGCAAGGTGCGTATCGTGGAGCACTTCACTAGTGTTCGTCTGTCCGAACGAATAAGTATAGCAAGGGGGGCACCGGGGAGCCCAATATAGCCACACAGCTTAGCAGAGAGGGGGTTCAACAGCATACATCCTACGTCTCAATTCCACGGCAGATTCTGAAACACACAAGAGGAGGCCGCCAGCTCATCTGTTCACAAGTGCATAATGGTTGTCCTAGAGTGCGGTGCTTTAACTTTGTGTGTCGCGATAGATAGGTACTTACACACCCGGCAAGCAGACGCTTGCCGGTGAGTGATGTAGGCGTGCGACACACACAGGACCGTCTCTCTCCGTCTCTCTCACAGCAGGCCAGCACGGACCGTCTCTCTCCGTCTCTCTCACAGCAGGCCAGCACGGACCGTCTCTCTCCGTCTCTCTCACAGCAGGCCAGGCACCGGTTCGTTCCTCTCACCGGCTCGCCAGTCTCTCCGTCGCTGTAAACTATAAGGTTCGCACAATGGTTCTCACTTAGCGTAGCATAGCTACTTTACTCAGTCCCATGAGTCTCTATATTGCGTACGTGGTTCCTCAGAACCCCCGGTGTCTCTGCTCTCTCACAACACGTCTGCTCCGTTCCCCTCCTTTTTCCTGACTGAGGCGCGCCGTCCCATTCATAGTCCTGCGTCCCGCCCAGCTGCCACTCAATTGGCCAGCCGTGACGTCAACCCCACACTGCATAGGCTGCAACATGGCCGCTAGTTACCCTATCCAGAACCTCCATTCACTTAAAGTCCCGCAGTCCATTCAGAAAAAGAGAACATGATTAAGGGGAAAGGAATATTATTACAACATAAATACCATAACGGAAATACAATGTGTTTAAATAAAAGAAACAAAAAGAAAACATCATTGCATTTAAAGAAATAATACAAAAAATGAAAAATAACAACACCTTCCTTTCATCCCTATCACAACTGCACCACCAGGATTTCCACACTAATGACATGTTGGAGGTTATATTTAAAGTGAAAAGGATAGCCGACAGGTCAATAGATGAAAATCCACAGCAAACACCTCTACCCCTGATAGAGTGACTGAATCTACTAGATACACCCTCTTATGACCAGGGTTCATTATGACAACTGCAATTTAGGTTGTTCTTTAAAACCCATCTTATCAGAACATCCAGATTTACACGTTCATTGAAAGCACATTTTATTAGTTTCAGATGATCAAGAAAGACTATAGCAGTTTCAACCAAGGTATTTTTTTTAAATGTTTTTTTGTTAAATCAAGTGCATTTGCGGTTTTCAATTTTGAATAAAATGAATAATATGACTATGTTTGCAACTAGTTTCTCAATGTGGTATTATAACCATTATAGCTTCATTGATTAGCTAAATTAAGTTAATGCGAGAAAACTAATGAACTGCATTGCTTTGAGCTGTTCTAATAAATTACGTAAATTGAAAAATACCACTTCCATTTTATGTATTTATTGCAAAAAACACCAATTATTTAAACAAACAACTGATAGCTGTACTGCAAACAATTTAGCCTCACAAGAAAGTATGACATTATTTTATTTTAGCATGACGTTAAGTGACATTTTTCATAGATTACTCCCATAAAACACACTAAACCCCTTTTAGTCAGGGTGTGACTCAAGTGTTAGTCAAGAGGCAGAGCAGATCTAACAGACGATGTTTTTTTTCTACCAAACACAGGATCACAAGAATAAACATAGGCATATATTGAGACCACTAAATCGTAGCTACTGAACACTGTGTAAGCATTTAACTACTGGCGGAGGGCTCAAGAAACTGAGGGTTTAAATACTCACAGGGTTAACCAGACACAGGTGAACACAACTGACAATCAACACAGGCATTGGCTAAGAGACTAACAGGACACAGGTGGAGAAAACTAGCAAGTGCCATGCTAAAATTAAGACAGTAACAGAGTAGAACAGGAAAAATAGGAACAATAATGCCTACAGAATGAAAGGAACACAAGAATAAAGTTAAACCTAAAAAACAACAGGACACACTGAAATAATTTAGTTGACCCTTGACCCTAAATGTACCCCCATTGATTCTGACCCAAATGCATTTGGGTCCCCATCCAGGGCCATGCATTTGGGTCTATATACTAACAAATACAAAAAATATTATTGAACTCAGGTCACCATGGCATGAGTAATCAATAGAAAACTACTCCTTTAACTTATAGTCTACCACATCAGAGAGATGAAGAGAGAAACATTTGACACTTGATGTTTGTCTTGGCCTTTGACATAATGCAGGGAGGACAGATGTCCATCCATCTCTGTGGGTACACAGGTGAACTGCTAATTCTTGCTAATATTTTTATGATGTCATTTTGGGAAAGCAATTTTAAGCCAATCAAATGCATTTACTGTACTAATTGTCATCAAATTAATTGTCTACATAAACTTTGAATACTAAAAAGTTTGTCTTCTTCTTCTTCTCTCGACATGAGAATGTTTTTACTAAAAGCACTGGAGAAACAAGCAGACCCCTAGTTACACTATAGCAATTATTGCTATCAGAAAAAAATAGCTATTTAACACTCACTTAATTTTAACAAAATATATTATATCGCTTACCCTACCTTTTTAAAAAGGCACAAGGACAGCAAAAGCAAAACACTGCCATCTAGTGTAGAGATCCCTCCCATCTAGTGCACTTTAGTCACAGCAGTCAGGCAAGCAGACAGTCCATTTCAATAACATTTATTGGCTTTTTCTATGCACAGTTACTAAGAAGCCTGATGAGCTGTTAAAATTAATACGATATATAATAATGGAATCTTTGAGTACTTTTTACCATACTGCATTCCTCATCTACTATGGTGGATAGGGGAAAGGGGTGTGGTGATGAGGCCATAGGTGCATTCAACAGACTGGCTGGCCTGTTTGCCCCTCATAGTCCATGTCTGACCCATTGCTTTGTATTCTTCATTGCAATAAATGTGTTATTGATGATATTTCATGTTATGTGATTTTAATAATGTCAAAATAAGTCAACTTTTAGTGAGTGACTCAATAGTGCTTATTTAATTTATGATTGAAGGCTGAATGACAATAATTAGAATTCCATGATTAAAATGTATTCTATTTGATTGATCCTGGACATTTAAAGGGGGATCCCAAGACAATCACACAAGACATGGAAAATATATGCTTTGATGGCATTTTATGAATAAAATCATGGATGAATTAAACAAATGCATAATTTCGATACTAGCAAATCATAGGCTGATCATTCATAAGCTAATCACACACCATAATAACATTATAATTTAGGCACAGTAACAGTGAATAAATAATATGCTACTTAGTATTGTAATGGAAGGTCTATCAGACCAAAGCATATCATCTAAGTTAATTTCATATAAGCAGGTACTTTGGATTTGATTTGGAACATCACATCCTGTTTTGAAAACATACAATATCCACATTCCCTCCCGGTCTCTCAGGTCTGCCTCCTCCATCCAACTGACCCCCCCTGACAAACCCTCAGCCTGTGTCTACTCTCCACCATGGGGTTACAAGCTTTCAGCCGCTCTGCTCCTCACCTCCCTCCTCCCTCCCATCAGAAATGATGACTCACTCCCTACATTTAAGACCCACCTCAAAACGCACCTGTTTAGGCAGGCATATGCCTGACCACTGCCATTGGAAATGGCAGGGATAGGGAATCAATGGGAGTGGGAATCAGTAGGGAATCAATGGGAGTGGGAATCAATTGGTCGAGCTGAGCATGACAGTTAGCTTTCTGTAGAATATAGTCAGCAACCGTCAGCAACCACACTCGCAATTTCAAATTGCATCTTTCTAATTTATGCTTAACTCGTGAGCTTGAAGTTCTAGGCCTACTGTAGCCTACCACTATGGTGCACAACACTGGAGCCTAAAGTATCAGGTTTAACAAGGACTGAATACTAGGCCTAGATAATGGTGTGAAGATACTTTTTGAGCGGTGGTCACACCGTCTCCATATCGTGGCCGTGTGTGTAGGTATGTTTGTTTGTTAGTTAGTTTGTTTGTTTGTATGTGGGTGGGTCTGTATGTAGCCTCAAGCCTGTGTAGTACCTTTTCTGACCACACATGTTAAGGGAGGGGCGCTGTTGTCCAGGCCCCCCCCCCACCCCCACACACACACACACACACACGGGGGGGGGGGGGGGGGGAGAACCACCGCTCAGTTCACACAGGTGTGATTTTAACTAACACATGAATGATGCCCCCGAACACATTGAGGTTAACACACTCCATGTTTGGGGGTAGCTAGCTGCATTGGAAGCTCCTATGGTCGCCTTATGGTCATGGCTGCATCATGTAGGACAGGGGTCTTCAACGTTTTCAGGCCAAAGACCCCTAGTTGAGAGAGAGATGAAGCAGGGACCATTATTTCTTTTGCCTGGCTCCAGCCCATAGACCCGCCCACTCTCTGAGCAGACAGAGTCTGAAATCAGGCTATTATTTCTTAGCTTGTAGATCTGCTATTTTTGAAAAAATATGAAAATGTGTGCAAAACTTTGAATATACATTATTTTAAAGCAAACATTTTTGCCAAATCTTTGCTTCTGGGGGGGGGTCCCTGGGACAAAATATTTTGAGATGGGGGTCCGCGGTCAAATACATTTAATTCTAGGGCTCCTTGACATTAAAAACTTTGAACACCACAGGTAGAGTAACATACACTTTTCAGAAAAACATTAGGATTTAGAAGACATTTTTATGTATTTTTCAGACCTAAATGGGTTAAACAAGTCTGTAAATGATTCCAGAGATAACACACATTTTAGGCCCCTATACAACTATATCCTCATTACTCAAATGGTCTCATTTTATGTAAAAGGCGGTGATTATGTTGCAATTTCCAAGTAATGAACTCCACTAAAACATCCATTGGCTTGTATGTTAGTGGCCTGAATAAACAGGGCTTTGTCAAAACAGTCAGTTCGAAGTGCACAATTGTGGGTCCAAGTGTTTGAAAACCATTTACATGTCAGTTCATATTGTTTGATGAGATTAGGTCAGGGGTCTCAAAGCTGAAGAACCCCTCACACCTCAGGGTTAATGGGGTTATTTTGCAGCCCTATGATATATTCTCCGTTTGGGGCCCAGAATTCCTAGTAGCACTCCTGAGATTAGGTATGAATCTTAGATTTAGCATCCTTTGCTGTGTGTGTGGGGTAAAGGTACACAGAGGGGGAAGAAAAGGCTATTAAGAGAATCCCTGAAAGTAAGACATTCTTGATTGTCCCAAGTACCAGCTCTTATGCCTTAACTTAAAGGCCTGTCCATACTGTCTCTGACCACCAAACCTTTCGTCGGAGAGTTCCGCCTTTCCGATGTGCAGCTTTCCGAACTCCAATTCAGGGTTATTCTTTTTGTTATTTTATAGTTCAACCGGACCTTTCCGATGAAATGTTTGGACGTCGGAGACAGTATGGACAGGACTTTTAAGTTAATGTATAAGAGTTGGTACTTGAGACAATCAAAATAGAGCCCTAAAGATCATAAGCAGGTAAAACATTTACAAAATTATCATAAACCTGACATAAGCAGACAGTGGACTTTTGAACCACATTTGTACCTCAAATGGATCCAAATGTCACGGTCTAAAAACATGTTAAATTCTCACTGTAAATCTCCTGCCTTTAACAAAATTAGAAAACGTTCAAACAAATGACAAATCTCACATTATAAGAATTTATTGCAGGCAAATACTAAAAAGAATATTTACAAACTATAAAACAACATTCTGTAAACTTAACTTAGTTCCAACTGAATGCGTTCTTGACAGAAAACGGCAAGGCGGGTGCCTAGGTCCAGACCATACTGTAGATGCCACCCGCTCCACTGAGCGGACTGCAAACAAGTTGACATCAGGCTAGCAAGGTGGGTAATGTTTAAAGTCATACTGTGTAACCTTTTCAATTAAACCAGTTATGTTTTAATATTATCTTTCGCTTGTATATTTCTCCTAAAAGTGTTTGACAACATCTCTAAACACATTTTAGTGGCGGGTGTCCAAAATAGTGCCAAAAAGTCATGGGAAATGTAGCCTAGTAAACTAGACTCCTCCTCCTGCCTTCTAAGAGTCTGGTTTACGAGGCTATGGGAAATGTGCCTGGGATGTATTTATGTATTTTAAAGTTATTACATACCAATTCTGAGAATGTTGTTGAGTTCGAAATAACTTTAGTGCTGGGAGCCTTTAGTCTTGGAGGGCTACATCTGTGTTTTTATGTTTCCTACCTGACTTGGCAGAGACCTGTGCTCCGAGGAGAACAGACAAGGGAGCTACCGGAAGTGTCCCCATAAATACTACTGAAATGGATGTTACACCGTGTGACTTTAAAGCTACATTTAAGACTAACACAATGGTGAAATAATATAGTTAAACAATTCTGCCAAATAACTTATTAAAATGTGTATGGTTTGACCACTTAATGGCCATTTCTTTATTTCTCGTGACCTCCTGTTTTATTGACTTTTTTCAGATGCATATAGTGGTTGACCACTGAAGATAGTTCCAGCCCAGGCCATTAACAGATTTACAATAAATAAAATAGGCAAAGGGCAGAATACTTTCAAGACAAACATTCAGAACACTGGAGATGCAATCTAAATATTCCTCTGTGCCCAACATTTTGTTCCTGTCCCTGACACACCTCAATGTGTTCCACAACTCAAAAGTATTCCTGCTAAAAAAGAAAAAAAAGAAAAAAAGAAAAGTCACATTAGTATTCTCCACACATTACTGCCCTCCACAAAAAGATATCCACAGCACACAGTTTCCCTCATGGCATTAACTTTAGGAGTGAGGGAAAGAAGTGTTTCAAAAATAATTAAAAGCAACATAACTTTCATCAGAAAACTGCAGAGAAAATGCTGAGAATAAAGCCTGATTTATACTTGGTTGTTTGCCGGTGATTCGCTTTGAAAATATCTACAATCTTGACGCATTGTGAGCTTGTCGATCTGTTGCTGTATGTAACCAAGTATAAATCAGGCTTACGCATCCAGTTGATTGTCCCCAATGATGTGACAAACAAATCTCCATCAGGAAAACAACTAAACCTGATGTGCCAGAAAAGTGCAAACTATGCACAGGTTTTATCTTTTGCTAAAATGCTTGGTTGCTAAAGGAAAACGATCATTCAATTATCGAATGATAGGTTTGATTCAAAGTTTCTCCTATTGCAAACATTTCAGCGAGTTAGGTATGAAAGTTCTGTATGTGCCTTCTTGTTCATATGTCATTGCTGTCGTTTCCTCTCCGCATCCAAGCAGAAAGTTTCAAAAGCCTCTTCGATCTCCGGGTCCATCTCGTCTTCATAACTGTGAAC
Source organism: Nannobrachium achirus (assembly GCF_963921795.1). Taxonomy (NCBI): domain Eukaryota; kingdom Metazoa; phylum Chordata; class Actinopteri; order Myctophiformes; family Myctophidae; genus Nannobrachium; species Nannobrachium achirus. The sequence continues at coordinate 47,525,463 of NC_137832.1, read as the reverse complement.
ACAAAAAGGAGGTAATTTGAGTAATGGATTTTAAGTTTGTTTTCTAAACATTTTAACACTTTGTGAGGTCGTTCCAACTAAGGAGCACGCTAAGGTTTACTGCACGCATGCCTAGACCTGTTTCAGTGTAAATGCCCACATATAATGTTTGAAGCAGTTTGAACAAACCAATCAAAATGTCACCTTGTTACTATATCACAAAAAATGTAATAAGATAGCAGTACCGCTATGCAACAGGTTGAAATTAGAAGTAAATCTGGTCATCAAAAGTATGTCTTTGTTGGCTGTCAAGACCATCAGTAGAATGTATGCCTCTTCAGTTATGCATTACCCACATCATATTTATGACATCAGGTGTCTCCATATATACAGAGACACAAGAGACCGATAGAGACACAGCTTTGTTAAGGCCGGGACTTTAACAGGTTAATTTCGATTAATTAATTACAGGAGAATTATCGCGTAAAAAAGAATAACGCGTTTTAATCGCATGTCTTTTTGCAAAGCGGAACCTTTCTCACTGAACGTGTTTCAGCCGTACCTATTTAGCCGTGCATCAACCAGTGATGCTGCCACTGCAGGCATCGCTCCTTACAAGCTGTACCTTGTTGTAAAGGTGATTTTCTCATCAGTAGTATTACAGGGGCAGCATCCGGGGAGCAGTTAGGGGTTAAGTGTCTTGCTCGGGGACACTTTGACACATAGCCAGGCCCAGGACATGAACCAGGGATCTTTTTTACCCCAGGCAGCCTCTATACCCATTCAGCTATGGCCACCCTCCACCTGTGACCTTTTGGCCCACGGGTGGCACTAGAGGAAAGGTCATAATGTAGGTTCGCTGAAATGTTTGGTTTCAACCTCCAGGGACAGGGACATGTGTAATAGTTATATGTTAATGCTTGTGTAATGTTGAGAAGCCAAAGGCAAGATGAAACATCTGACCAAAGATGTTTGAATATTGTGATACTTAAAAATGCCTTTCTATTACTTTCACAGTTTCGATTAATTATGTAACCCTAAACTATGTCTCACACACACACACACACACACACACACACACACACACACACACACACACACACACACACACACACACACACACACACACACACACACACACACACACACACACACACACACACACACACACACACACACACACACACACACACACACCCCCACCCCTACGCGAGTGGAGAGTGGGAGCAAGCTAAGCCCTCTTTCACAGCCATCTGCTGACTACACTGAATCTGAGGCCCTGGTTACCCCCGTTGCATTATAGGCCAGACAATCACATCAACCAGGTTTTGAGGGGCCCACAGGTCAATGACTATTTGCAGACATAGTAGTCAGGTGACCTGAGTGAATCCTGTCACATGACTAGAAACATATGGCCAGAGTGACTGGGTATCTAAAGGGGTTTCACACTCCAAACTGTGTTTTTATCAAGTGGTGTTATGATTCATTGTATGAAGTCTTATTTGACGTCACATCATAGAGGGAGGTGGTGGGACAAATCTTTTGCATATCTGACTACTGCTGCTGCATCTTTATTATTATTATTTTTTTAAAACGTATTGACTCAAAGTGCTCTTCATAGGTATAATTTGAATTCCGCACCTAAGATACTATGAACCTCGACAGTCCTGCAACGAGTTGAGCGAACCATTTCCTTGAAGTGAGTATCATTTACTTCAACCGTTGTATGAAAGCCATGCCAGCAACCTATGCTGGAGTTTACAACAACTGCATTCAGTTATGTGACCTTAGTGACCTGGAGGCCACTACATGGCTGTCTCTGTAGGGAAACATTCTAGAACTATTAGATACATTCAGAGCCCAACAGATGGGGAAGGCCACCGTAAAACGATCCACAGTACAAGTATTATCACTTCACTACGGTTGTATTAGTACGGTAATAGTGCTCACGAGTCATCTCCATTTTCGTCATACGGGTCAGGGAAATAGTCGTCCTCCCGGTCCAGAATCTCTTGGTACTTCTCAGAATACTCTGCAAAAGAAGAGTGATGAAAACACACAGGCATATTACATTATTTAGAAGTAGAAATGCATTCTGTTTAAACTAGGGGTGGGCTGAAGATATTCCATTTCCTTGACTTGACTGAGGAACCAGTGCCGGCAAAGCATGACAAGTCACAATTAAAATTAAGCATGCATGACATAAACATGTAGGTTCATATTCAAAGGTGCAGATTTTTAACTCAATCCTGTTTTCATGAAGTTGAGGACATACTAAACACGCAGCTCATAACAAGCAGTGTCAAATAAGTCACGTCACCCGCTAATGTGTGAAAATGTATCCTATCAAACTTATAGCTTCAGTTTTCCTTCTCCCCCAGTGCGGAGGAACCAGGCTAAGGATGTTTACTGTGATCACTCCCTCTTGAAATACTCCTTGGCTTTTGTTGTGTGCAAGCTAGAGGTCTTCACAAGTCCAATTGTACCTACCCGAACCCAAATGGACCCGCAAAAGATTTACCCGGACCCAAAGGGACCCGCCTATTAAGAAATATGAGAACCGATACCCGAGCAGCACCGAGACATGTCGGAGCCAATCCAAACAGAACCGGCTATAATTAGAAATATTGAGATCCGATACCCGGGCAGAGAGAGAGGTCGTATATTATCATTACATAGGACTTTTTCTTTCTTACCGTTGCGTGCTGCTCGCCCCTGGTCATTAACGTTTTTCCCAGAGTAGACCAGTCAATCAATGAGGACAGGAAAAATAAATCCATGTTTTCTTTAGATGTGTAATCTTTATTCTTAGCCATTGTTAATGCTAATCCACTGTTAATTTATGTCACAGCAGAGCATATTGTTAATTTGTTATTGTTTATCATTAAAAGTAGTGCCAAAGTAGTTCCTGACTAGTCACGTGACGCAGCAAGGCAGCTTGCCTCTCACTGACCGGAGGAGAAAAAAAGGGGGGTGCGGGGGTGATTGACAGCAGTGACAGCCAATTGCCGGGTCCATTCGGGTATCAATGGAACCGGCGATCTCACTGTCAGAGACCCTGGACCTGGGGCATACGGTAGCGGCTCCAACCCAGCGCCGAAGTCACTACGTGTGAATGGACCCAGACCCGGCTCTGTGCCAGGTCGGATCCCGGGTAATTTCGGTTCTCTGACCTACCCAAAGACCTCTAGTGCAAGCGATAACAGAAATTGTTTCGATTTGTCCTCAAAACGCTGCCTACAGCCTTTGACTAGGGATGGGACGATATAAAAATCTCATATCACGATTATTGTGACAAAATAAACCACGATTTACGCGATAATCAAAATCCATTAACCTGGGGCGGAACATTTGCCAAAAAATAGCAGATCTACAAGCTCAAGTTGTGATCCCAAAAATGATGTGTGCTTGGCCGCAGACCCCAAATCTCAAAAACCTGGAAAATGTAAAATGGCTGGCACTGGGCAGTAATGTAAAGCATACCTTTGTGTTCAATCATAATGTGATAAATCATTCAAAAACATTAGCATTTCAATTATGCTCACCTGGATCTGCTGCTGTAAAAGGAGTGCCATCTGCTGTGTAGAATGTGGGTTCATTCTGAGAGGGTGAAACGCACACACAAACAATTAAACAAACAACACTCACCACCAAGAAAATCACACCAAGCAAGCACAGTACAACCAGGGTTCGAGTTATGTGGGGGCCAGTGGGGGCTTAGCCCCCATAGATAAGGTCTGGGACCCCATAGTCAAAAACCCCTATGGGGTCTCTTTTTTTTCCCCAAGTGTTTTTTTTTTTTCTCGTTTTTATTTTTATTTTTTATGTTCCATTGGAAGAATTTATATTATTTATGTTAACTACAGGTAGATATACTAAATAAACATGTTAGACAGTAAGACTGAACAATGACATCACACCGTTTAATCCTACTATTAATTTTATTATTATAAATCAGGCGCATTTAATGTGGGGTGTGAGTCTTCCTTTACCGTCCGGGTTATAACACACTCGCTGCAATGGTTCCTACCTTTCCCCCAGGGCCGAGGAGGCCCTGGATGCAGACCTACCCAGCTGCGTGGTCTCGCCATGGCCTGGGCATGGGGTAAGCTAGGAACCACTGCATCGAGTGTTTGTTCTAGCCACGGCCCGGACGGCAAAGGAAGGCGGACACGCCGGACAGCAACAAACAACCAAACAAAACAACGCTGTCTTCTGAGCAAGACTGTAGCCTTAGTGTGCCTGTGCCATGTTTTTTTAGTAAATAAATATGAACCCGACCCGCCTTGTTTTGAGAAAGAAAAATACCCATTTTAGCCGACTTTATGCTACCAGAACGGGAACTTTTGGCTGGATGGCTCAGAGCTCAGATGGAGGAATTGGGAACTGGAGGCTGAGCAATAATGGTGAGTTAATATGAACAGAAAAGACTGCCTGGAGTTGTCAACATAGCCAATGTGAAGCCCCAAAGACACCCAAATTAATATTGTGAAAGGAAAAATATGATTTAATATAGGAAAATACTCGTTTTGGCCTACTTTATACCCGAAAAATATCCGATTTAATATGATTTAATATAGGAAAGTACCCGTTTTAGCTGACTTTGTACCCGCAAAATAACCGATTTTTTTTCCGCCGCCGCCGATGGGGGCCCTATTCTGGCGGCGCCGAATAGTTCAGGGAGTATAACTCGAACACTGAGTACAACAATTACACAAAAAGGTGAAGAGTGCATAGACTTACCATGAAGTAGTTGGGGTCATTGTCTGGAGTGGCATTGCTGACTGCTGCAGCCGCAAGGACTCTGCCCCAGTTACTGGATCTCAGCTCCACTAGTTTTAAAAGCATCTGTCTTACATCCCTGATGAGAAACAGACAGGTTTTGTAACGTTATACATTGAAAGAATCCACTCTTGTGACCCGTGTCACCGTGCAATAATGTAAGTCAATGAGGGAATCATTTTGGAATATTATCAATCAGCGGAGCAACCACGGAAGATATCTCATCCATATTTGGATGAGATTATCTCTGAGATAATCTACCAAACACACATTTCTGAACTTTTGGTGCTGTTTATATATACACACACACAGAGGGCCCTATTATGATCCAGGTCTTATGCCTTAACTTCTTTACCTTTTTTTCACTATTTTGAAAAACTTTTTTAAATAATTCAAATGCTGATCTACATCTGCACGTTGTGAACTTGCAGATCAGCTATTTGAAATATTTAAAAAACAAATACAAAATAGTAAAAAAAGGCAAAGAAGTTAAGGCATAAGACCTGGATCATAATAGGGCCCAGAGTGTCTTTTTTTTAATGAACTGCACTCAACAAGGCGGCCAAAATGTCAGGCAAATGACAGAGTGAGTGTGTGCGATAGTGAGGCAGAAGATTATTCGTCAGTGAACACATGCCCCTACAGTGATTTGAGACTCCTTCACAAGCACACATCTTTTGTGTTATAGCGGCTGATTGTATCTGGTTAAAATCAACATAATCCCCCAGAGACAATTTCACAAAGCTACAGTAACATGTGTGTGTAAAATACATATACATATGTTATTCACTTGACAAAATGAGTTGGGCAAAAAACCTAACTGGGGTTAAACGAGAGCAGTAGACACAAAAATACATTACCTGCTGCAGTCTGCATCTAGTACAACGGTTTCTATTCTCTGGATAAGCTCTTCCATGTGTGGTTTCCCACTTTCCTTCCAAACATCCTCCAACACAGAGCCTGTCAACTGCAAACATGAAAACACTCTCTAATTCATGATCATCCATTGACACATTGAGTAACGTTATAACTGCTGCTACAAGCAGGCATTGGGGATGTTTTTAACCTTGAGCAATTTAACAGCACAGATGAGGTTTGCATCCACAGGGTTGGAGAGAAGACAGTTCATCAATTCTCTCAGGGCAGAAAGGAGGATCACAGCTCGAGTCGGAGGCCCTTTCCCACTCTTCACCTGAAGTGCAACAAAAACACAATAATTATGAAATTGTAGTCCGTCCGGACAGCTAACACCTGACACTGTGGTTCCCCTGACACATCACTGTGACATCACAGGTGACATCACAGTGATGTCAGATACTCAGAGCAGGGATAACGCAAGCCCCCAGAACGGCTTGTACATATTGAAGCCGCCGACTATAGTGGCCAAAGCTGGAACTGCAGGCGGGGTGAAAAATACATGCACAAGCAAAAGAGAGCGCCACTGGGGTCTACAATAGGGTAATGGACGTCGAGTGACGTTCGTGATGTAATTACGTCTCTGCGTAAAAAAAATATATATAATTTTGGCACATCCAGATGTGCCAATTTCCCCCACAATGCACCTGGATTCAGCTTCTTCCGGATGCTTCAAAACGCCACTGAGCATTGAGATGAATAGCTGGGGCGGGGCTATCCGTTCTCTATTATTATATAATATATATAAATATATAATAAGAGATTGTAAGTTGTAATGTCATGGGAACCACTCTAACAGGAACCTTTTATGGCCATATATGGAGATCCCTGATGTCATCAATATTTAAGCCCATATCTAACAGGACTTCATATGGGAATGCCCATATATGGAGGAAGACAGCCCATATCTGTGTGGCTGGTTCAGACAGAGATCTCCATGTTTGGGCATAAAAGGGATAGTATGTATGATGTCAGATGTGATAGACGTCATAGGATTTTCACATAACGAATAACTGAGTAAGCATGTTTGGAGTCTCACAGCATATCTCCATATACAGTACATGGATCTCCATATATGTGTACCAGGAGTCTCCATATATGGGTAACTGGTCCGATATACATCACTGGCCAGACGGCCAAGAATGGCGCGACCTCGCCCTGGTCGCCCTGAGGCATCTTACTAGTAATAGTTAGATGTATTTAACCACTTAAGCACTATATATTCTGTTGGCCCGGGGTCCCCGAGTGGTCTATACTCGACCCCCTACCGCTATACCTTTCATACCCGTGCGGAAATAGCCCATCTGCAAGCATGTGACCGTTTGTGAGCTTATAGATCTGCCATTTTCGCAGAATATTTACATATCATGACATATGCGGAATAGGGATGCGAGGGTTGTTGATTGTCCACGTGACAGGCCATGACAAATAACAAACAAATAACAAACAAATGATGCCGAGCAACACAATGGGACCTAACCTCAAGGTTTAGATAGAGCTCTCCCAGGAAAAGCACATAAGAGTGAAACCGCTTCTGTCTCTCCTTGTCTCCTTTTACAGCAACATCCCGCTGCTCATACTCTGTTTGACACCTACAGCAGACACACAGTGACAAAAAGGGAGAGAAACTGAATGAGGAGGGGATGAATGAATGTAAAACGAAATATATACTGTATAGCAGTGGTTCCCAAACATTTTAGCTCGTGACCCAAAAGTGAATTTAGACGTCGGCCCGGGACCCAAACTAGTGAAACCAGCAGATATACAAGCTCACAACACGTGGCTTCGCGCCGCGTTGTGAGCTTGTATATCGGCTATTTTCACTACTCCTTAAACTAATTTTAATTCATAGAATTTCTTAGATTGTTCTTTTATTTATTAATGTAATTACCTGTGCTTAGACAAATCATAGATTTTTATTTTTCATTTATGAAAAACTTTTGAATTAATAATTAAAAGCAAAATTTAGGAAAACAAAAAATTAAGGGACCCATACAAATGGGTCACAACCCAGTGTTTGGGAACCAGTGCTGGGAGGTAGTAGGAAATAATTGGTGTGCGCGTGTGTCTAAGGACAGCTGTAGTGTGCAACACATTACAAAAAGCAGAACACAACTAGAAATGTGTGAGAGTTGATTAGGAAGTTCACCTTTTTAGGAGGAGCTGACGGAAGTTACCACTGGGTGGACTGATACTGAGATGATGAGACAGGTAGTTACAAAGCCTGGCACCCGTGTAAGCGAAGTTTGGAATGGCAGTCGACTGCAAGGAAAAGATTTTAAAAAAAAACTTTTGTATTTTTAATCTCTTAGTATTGTTTTTTTCTCTCTTTTTTTCTTTTTTTTTACATTAAACAACACATAAATACCCCACTAGAAGATCTTGAGTGTCTTAAAAACGGTGTTGGCTAACAAGTGGCTAACTACACAACGTTGTTGGGGACATTACACGTCATCATGCCAAACACCCAAGCATTCTTGGTGGCGACATTCAAGACATGCCACTATTGTGTAGTTCATTTATAGTGCAATGTTAAGATTTTTACTTTGGGTAATTGCATTGAAGACAAAATGTTAATTTGTGAACTCTTGCAAAACAAACAGTTTTTTCAGCGTGTCCTGTAGAGACTGTTAGGTGTAGAAGCATTTGAACGTTTTGTGAGCCAACATTCTGTCTGGAGAGACTACCGGACCACTAGTGGAGGACAGTCAAGGCCTAGCTAGGTATCAGCTAGGGATGGGCGATATGGAAAAATACAATATCACAATATTTTTTACAAGCGGTATCACGATACCCAATCTTATCACGATTATTTTTCATGTTGGTTAACAGTACAAAAACTAAAAGAAAAATTACTAAAAGACCATTTAGACCAGTGGTCCAGGGACTCTGGGTTCCTTTTGGAAGTAATAAATTGACCCTTACAAGTATATAACTCTGACAGTATAACAAATGAAACCAAATAGACCCTTACAGGTCCATTTGGTTTCATTTGTATACTATCAGAGTTAAGGAGAGACTGTGGCATTTTAAAGTTTGAGAACTACTGATTTAGACCAAAATGCAGGTTTAAATGAATTCTGCAATGAATCTCTGTATTAACAATTCAACAGGATCTTTTTTGTAAGGCTCCCTCATTGTATCGTCTCAACGTTATTCATCACCATATCGCCCATCCCTAGTATCATCTCACCTGCGTGTAGATGAGTTCCACCAGCTCCTTCAGCATGTCTTCAGTAGTAACCCAGGAGTTGAGCGTGCTGGCTATGTCATCAATGTCCGACTCGAAGGAGCCTGGGGAGGAGCTGAGGTGGCCAAGGATGTCTTCCACCATGTCAGCCAGCGTAATAGCTGGCATGTTGTAATAGCCTTCGCTGTCGGCGTCCTCGTAAGAATTAGGCTCCTATGAACAGGGTTGGTGGTGATCAATTCAATGTAAGACACTGAATGAATAATTCCAAATGAGTTCACACAATTAAAAAGGTGCATATTATGCCAAGATCAACACATCAGGTTCTACATCAGGCATGTATGATTTTCTTTTGAATTAGTTTATTAAGAGCCAGCCACCGACCACATGGTGGTAGCAGCAGTGGCTCATGAGTTAAGAGAGGCCATTTGTGGCTTGAACTCCAGGTCCTCCTGGCTTAGTGTCGATGTGTCCTTGCTTTTGAGTAAGACACTGAACCCCAACGGCTCCCCCAGGCACTGTTCAATATTTGCCCACTGCTTCTAATAGTTAGGACGATGGGTTGCGACGTATGAGGACAGGTTCCAGGTACAGTATAATGTGCAAGTACACAGGCTACTTGGCCAACAACAGCTAAAATGGTGGTACATTTTTTATTTATAACATTAATATGAACATTATTAGTGTCGAAGAGACGTTCATGTAGCTTGTGTACTGTAGGTCAGTAGTGGTTTTGCATGGTCCCATTTACCTCATAATAGCCAAATCCGGCAGGTACAAACTCTGGAGCACTGGCTGACAGCGTAGATGACTTTACCAGGGTCTCCACAGTGCATCCTTTGGGTGGAGTAGTGCTGCTATTGTACGCGTTAGGTTGGGGTTTCGTCTGTCTTCTAGAGTCTAAAAGCAGGGGGACAGTTTTTGCTTAATTTTGACCCAACCGGATGACATACTGTAGAGTTGACAGCAAGTGAATGTTAGCCCATGCACTGCATCACTGAGCCAGTAGGTCAAGAGAGTTAAGAGTCAGTAGGTCTATATTTATCAGATATGAAGCAAACACTAACCATGTGACATTATTTGAGAGACTGGGGGCTTTATTTAGGATCTGTGGCAGATCCAACAGGTGTACTGTGTCACAACACCATCATGCTAACGTTAACATTAGCCAACATCATATCTCATTATATTAGCTGATATCGCTAAAAAAGCAAGGTATGTCACATTACATAGCTATGTATAGAAGAGCTCAATACAACTAACACATATATTGTTTTAAATCGTGCGTTTATGCTGTGTGAAATAAACAGGGAAGTGGCTCTGTAAAGTGAATCTGAAACTGTACCTCTGGTCGTGCGAGCGTGTTGTTCGAGAGAAAATTACTAGGGGTGGGCAAAACAATCGTTTCATGATATATATATATATATATATATATATATAGTAATGCCAATATTAAAATGAAATTGTAAGGTTCCGATTCTATTTTTATTATTGATTGAATGTATTATTAATATGTATTGATTTTTTTAATGTCATAAAGACTTTTGGGTTTATATTGCTTGTAGATCGGCTATTTCCACTATCAATGTTCTTTTTTAAGTAGATAACATTGTCAAATATGTCAGTAATTTCTTTGTATATTTAAGTTATGTGTCATGATTGCCATGTGCAACTTCAAAGCCTAAAAGCCAAACAGAAACGTAATTGTCAACGACAAATACACAATTAAATCGTTAATCGCAATTATTTTAGTTACAATTAACCGTCATGTAAAATGTCATAATCGTGACAGCCCTAAGTTTACCTCCTCCTCCTCCTCCAGCTAACTCGCTGCTGCTGCTGCTGCTGCTGCTGTTGATGTTGTTGTTGTCCAGCAGCGGCGGCGTGGTCCTGGGCTGTCTGAGCGGCTCCCTGGGGTTGAACCTGTCCCCCTGGGGGTCCGCGGGGTTCATCCCAGGCTCTCTGGGCTTGAACCTGTCCCCCTGGGGGTCCGCGGGGTTCATCCCGGGCTGCGGCGTGCGGGCTCGTCCTGCCCCTGGAGCTCTGTCGAAATCGTCGTTCATCATGACTGAACTACTCGTCGTTTTGTTGTCCCGTCGTCGTCGTCGCGACTCGTTCAGGTCAGAAGAACCGCATTCGCTGCCTTTTTGAACGTAATGTCCCGTCAGAAGAACCCTGGTTGTTAGAATAAAGGCAGCGCCGCTGGAGTTAGATAGATACCGCAAAGACAGCACGCCCTACCTATCTTTCATATTGACACAAAACACAACTGTTTTTCTTTGCTTTTTCTTTTTTTTCCTCCTCCAAGGGCCACTTCCTTTAACAACAAATCCACTGTCGCTCACAGGCGGTCACAGGTCATCCGTGATAATCGTCAAGGCTAGACTGTCTCTCCCTCTAGGGGTGGGGAGTGGGAGTTCTAAACCATACAATTCAATTCAATTCAAAGGGCTTTATTGGCATGAGAAAACATACGTTTACATCGCCAAAGCAGAAGTGTACACAATACAATACAATCAGAACAAAATATGTACAGGTGAAAACAGTTTTCATGCATCACGGTAACGTGCAGGCAGAGCAGGGATATATACAATGGTTTTTAAGGTGGTTGAGTTCCATTTGATATCCTTCTCTTATCACAGCAGCTCACGAATCTTGCTGCTGTGTTTGCACATTGTTTTACTTCACCCAGCAGGTATGGGAGTTTTTCATCATTGGTCATACAACACCAGAGACTAACTGAAATCACCCTAAAGGCTAAAGGCTAACGTTTTCAGGCCAAGGACCCCTTGATGAAGCAGGGACCTCCACGACCTTATCATAGATTCCATATAGTTTCATCTTTTGACAGCACAATCGTCAGTGTATTTTGGATTCATGTCAGTGAACCACTTGAACCGTCAATACTTAATAAACTTGACCTTTCCCCCCTCTACACCAAAGCTCTTCTGCGAGGCGTTGTGAGTTTGTAGATCTGCTATTTTTGTCTAAGTTCTACAAATATGCAACGCTAGGGTTCAAGTGGTTAATATAAAAAAGGAGAAAAAAGTTTCTATCACTCAAAGATTTGGAGGACCCCCTGTAGTAACTCTGAGGACCCCCTAGGGGTCCCAGACGGTCACCCCCTGTTGAAGACCCTTGCTTTAGATTCTAAAGCACTGTTTCCCAATGGATCCCTTAATTTTTTTATGGATCCATAAAGTTCCATAAAGTTTTTATGGATCCCTTAATCTTTTGTTTCCTACATTTAGTTTTTAATTATTAATATTTCAAAACATTTTCAGAAAACATTCTTCCAAAAAGCTTGGATTTTCATTAATTAAAAAAAAATCCATAAATTAGAAAGCAAATGTAGTCAAAATAGTCAAGAAGCAATGTGTTGTGTGCTTGTATCTGGTGTTGTCTCTTTTGGGTCACTCAAGCTAAAATGTTTGGGAACCAGTGACCTAAAGAATGTTTAATCAACATCAGAGCGTTATATTATTATTTCCTTGTATCTATTTGTATATGCTGTTTCTATTATTAAAAGCACCACCCCAAAGTGACAATGACTATTGAGGTGGTGCTTGAATTTAATACATACACCCCCTATACCGCACATTAACGCCATTGCTCAATGGCACATTCCTGATGCCCAGGCCTGCACATGCGCATGCGCATTCATACATGCATGCATGAATCAATCACAGCATGATCAGGACATATTGAACTCTTCAGAAGTGCCTCCCTCTCTCCCCCTGCTCACTCAGTAGCTGCCCACTACAAACATGTGTTGCACCAGACCTCTCGGTGTAAGTATTCATTAGTTGTTTTTAGCCTCCAGTCATTTTCCACTTGTTTCCCAAAGCTGGATCACATTATGTCAAAAGAGCATTCCCATTCCAGAAATGTGGAGGAGACCCACTTTGATAAAAGATTACTGCCCCTATTTTCTGTTATTGCTGTTTTTCTCTCCGTACAAGTGTCTTGGAGAGAGTTCAAACATTCACAAGTCTAGGGGAATGTGCAGGATGAGATGACAAGCTTTGGTCTTCACTGGAATGTGTGGGCCATATTCAATCACCAAGGTTTATAAACAAGCTGATAAGTTGATTTTCACTCTTGTTAAGCGGGTTAATACAGTTATGTATAGTAATATGTATATATATATATATATATATATATATATATATATATATATATATATATATATATATATATATATATTAGGGGTGCAACAATACTTGTATCGATATCGAACCGTTCAATACGAGGGTGTACCGAACCGCATGACCCTGTACCGAACAATACAATACAATACCACTCCACATCCACATTCCCCTGGAACCCCCTCAAGGACCCCTAGGGGTCCGCAGAGCCCACTTAGAGAACCACTACCCTAGAGGTTGGGTACTGTATTGTTCAAAATTAAAACAAAAAAAATACGTAGTTATAAAAATACATTTATAAATCAAGGACATTTCTGTTTATTTTTTGTATCGAAAAAATATCGAACGGAATCGAACCGTGAATTTTGTGTATCGTTGCACCCCTAATATATATATATATATATATATTGCTTATTTATACTCACTGCATAGAGTATACTAGGGACAAACCTAATATATTCATACAGTACATGTGGTACTAGATATGTGGTAATAGGCCAATTTCAGTTCAGTGCAAAGAAATAGTCATGAAACAGAAACTGAATTCCATTATGTTGGCATGAGGCACAGGGCCAGTACTCTTCTGTTGGAATGAACGCACAGCAGCATTCCACAGCTTTAGTCATTCGTTGTGGTGATTCTTTGACATATCATTAAAAGGACAATATGTGTGTACAGCTTAAAGCAAATGCTTCCCTGACCTCTGGATTCTTTGGACTACTGTAGTTTACAGGGACGGTTCCGCAGGGCCAGGAATCACGGTCTCAGGCTGATTTGGAGGAATTTTGGAATACAGACATAACTGCAGCCAGTGGTGAAAAAAAGTACTCAATTTGTTTTTACTTCAGTTAAAGTATCAGTACTGCAATGTAGAAATACTCTGTTACAAGTAAAAGTCCATAATAAAAATGTACTTGAATAGAAGTACAAAATCAAAATCAAAAAGTAAAAGTACTCATTATGCAGAATGTCCCATTACAAATGTATACAGAATCAGATCATGGAAATAGCAGATCTACAAGCTCACAATGCGCCGCATCACAACGCATTGTGAGCTTGTAGATCAGCTTGTAAGTTGTTAATGTAGTAAAAGTACAATATTTGGACCAAGATGTAGTGGAGTAGAAAATACTTAAGTAAAGTAGAAAATAACTCAAAAGTGTACTTAACTACCGTACTTAAGTAAATGTACTTAGTTACTTTACACCACTGACTGCAGCCTCCTGCTCTCAGCTTCCTTCCTTTCTCTCACACTGTGATCAGGGGTCATCGATATGTCCATAAATGGACAAATGTTTTAGATTGTCTTTTGACACACCATTATAATATTCTTGTTTTGATCATAAGACCCAATGAATGTATGAATGTCAAGTCTCCTTAACTCTGAGAGTGTATAAACGGAACCAAATTGACCTGTATTCTCACCCCATTAGTTTGCTACCTACACAGGTATACTTCATTTGCAGTTAACCACACCCGAACAATTAACATAGCTTACTGTTTCTTTGATTTGGAATCTGTCTATTTACTTGTAACCTTACTGCACACTTTGAGTTTAACACAGTGGCGTAACACAATGAAATTGTCTGTTATATTAATCATTTGCTTCATTGTCGTTGTGTGGGGCAGTCCCTTCAGTGGAGCAAAGGCAGTGGGGGGTTTAGGTGTCTTGCTCAGGGACACTTCGACACATTGCAGAGAGCTGGAATTGTACCTGGGACCTCCGTCTGGAGTCCTAGGCGGGCTCACTAAGCACTCAACTATGGAGGCCCCTCATTTCATGGGTGGTTGGTAGGGGTGTAACGATATAGTAACTGTATCGAAATATCGTTTTTAACTTAAAAAATCGAAGTATATCGAAATGAAAAAAGCTAAAATCGAATCGTATCGTTTTATTTTGTAACGGCAGTGCAAAGAATCGATTGTATCGATACTACCTAGTACTTGTGCATTATATTTAGCATTTTCAAGAAGAAAAAATTAAAAGGAGGGGTTTAATTACTTTTCCTTTCCATATAGCTACACTGGACTATCGATAAATGTGTGTAATCTCTGGGTTCATGTCAAGGTGCCGGTTTGTCAATATACAATGTCCATGTATTTGGCAGATAATCACTGTGTTTACTTATTTATATCCATAATAATACATGTTTCCCTTAAAAACCTGCACTATCCACACCTTTCACACAGATTTAATGTCTTTGCTAAATAGTTACTATATCGATTTTAAACCATTGAATCGAATCGTATCGTATCACCATGAATGAACCAATATCGTCCATGTATTGTATCGTCAACCATGTATCGTGATATGTATCGAATCGCTATTAAAATGTATCGTTACACCCCTAGTGGTTGGACTGGACGTGGGGTTGTTAGTTTGCTTCGTATTTCATTGTTGGGTCCATCTTGCAGTGTATGTTGCACACCATGGACACCTTGTGTGGCCTCGGCCAAGCCACTATGTGCACTATGTATGTGCCCTTAAACAATTTGTTTAGTTGTGGTTATAATGAGTTGTTATATTTTGTTGACCTCTTTTGTAGGCCTAGTTATCAAATTATTGTTTTTTGGGAGTAAATACTGATGGTTTTCATCTACAACTCATGTTTCTTCATTGCCTCACTGCTTGGTCCCCAGCAGTCTCCCTGAGATATAGATGTTCAGAGGGGCGGGATAAGACCACGGGCCCGGAAGCCTGTGGTGTTAATGTTCTCCCCCTGGTCTTTTGATCTGCCATCAAGACAGCTGTCATTGATTAGACCATTTGTAGATGATTACTGAAGGAAGTGGGTGGCCAGACACAGGTCATATCACTGATCTCTCTTTCTCTCCCTTCCTCCCTCTCTCTCCCCCTCTCACCTCATTTGCTTCCGTGGACTCTCTACCTAACACGCACGTGAGCATTCTTCAAGGTTCCTGCGCTGACTTGGTGCTCCACTGTGACAACACTGAGTTTGTTTCCATATTTTTCAGCAGGTGTGCAATGGCTATCTGTTCACATCCAAGGGCCTGTTGCCATTTGGGAATGTTGCTGCTACGCAGTAATGGGGTGATAGCAGGAAATTATGTCAGCATCTACAGCCCATACCAGGGAAGTTACCTCCCTCCCATTTTGATGTGGTCGGTCTGTATGTTTCCAGTTTGTTTGGGAACTCTAATCATTAGTGCAATGGTTGCCACATGGAATATCTGGGCTAAGGCAGTAATGGTTGCCTTTTGTCCCTTCTTACCTCAGAGAGCCTGATAAGAATAGACTTACCATGACCTGAACCCTCGGGGGTCTCTTGGGCTGGTGAGAAAACTTGGCCTTCTCCTGAAATGTTCACTATTCCATTGTAAACTGTGCATTTTGGTGAGTGAAAGAATTGAGAGGACCGCGTTGCAGAGGAGGAAAATGGTAAATTTTATTTTTGCATAATAGACTTCCTATAAAAAGTAAAGAATGCAAATGAATTGTTGCCTTCTAAGTGTCCCCCTCCAGTTAAATATTTCTCAAAATAAATAAATCATTTCAATACAGTCAAAAACACAGTGGTTAAGTATCAAACATTGACTTTAAATGTGAAGTATTCATTATTGTTTAATGGTTTCATGATACACTGACCCATTATTTTCTGTGTGTTATCCATCGTCTAACCCTCCTCTTCTTGTTATGAAACAGATTGCCTCTCCAGTGAGAGCCCGAACTATAAATAACAGCTTGAGACAGTTTTACACCTACATAGCTATGATTCCCGGCTCTTCAACACGGACTGTTATCTTATATTCTGTCCATATTACGCAGATCCTCTGGTCCAGGTGCAAACCATTTGGCACAGAAAAAGGATAAATATTGCATCCTGTGCCACAGAAAACACAGATACCGCCTTCTCTTCGACACGAAACAAATACGATCTCAGCCAAAGTTTGGAGCATTAGGGACCGCTTGTTTTCGAACCGTGTTAGTGCCTTGTTTCCACAGGAGAGATGTCTCAGTGAAAGTCTACTTATATCAGTTTGCCAGTGTTCAGAAACTTGCTGTCCAGTGCTGAATATTCTTTCTCTCTCTCTCTCTCTCTCTGGCCAGATCCTGCCAAGATCACCAATTCACACCGTCATTGGGAGGAAGTGGGTGGCAGTGTTCTTCCTGCGTGTTTTCCTCCCCTTCAGTGGCCTCCCATGGACATTCAGACCCACAAACATCTGTCGCTTCTTGTTCCTCCACTCAGCGGAAGCGTACGTGTTGTAGCCATTCTCCTCAATCCGCTCCTTCAGTCTGCAGTCGATGCCATACTCTTTCTGTGAAGAAATAGATATTACACATTTCAGTGTGTGACTTAAGCCAAGGTTAACCTCATGAGCCATAGCATCCCTATTCTGGTAGGATCATAATAGACAGACATTTGGACAAAAACAGCACATCTACAAGCTCACAACGGCCTGCAAAACAACGCGTTGTGAGCTTGGAAAAGTTGGAAACTAGTCTACCTATTTTTGTTACCTTACTATACTGTGTAAGGTTCAAGTGCTTTAATTCCCCATCCCCATTCCTGTCAAAACTAATTTCTTTCTTTCTCTTTCTCTTTCTTTCTTTCTTTCTTTCTTTCTTTCTTTCTTTCTTACTACATGTCTAAGCATTGCTGGCTTTGCATGGTGTGCACTTCATTTATTGTGCCTTTCTGAGTTGTCTTCATGTGTGTGCTCTGGGACCTGCTTATAATCCAAAGGTGACCCAGCAGCCACAGGACTATTGATAAGACCTCCTTTGATAGAGAATAATCTAACATTACCGCCACCCCCCCCCCCCCCCCCCCCCCCCCCCCGAGCGCTCTCTCTCTCTCTCTCTCTCTCTCTCTCTCTCTCTCTCTGTCTTTATCGCTGTCTTTCTGAAGTGTCCAGAGTGACCCCTGACCCGGACACTGACCGCTCCATACAGCTCTCCCTTCCTGCTGATAGCCAGATAGTAGCTGCTGTTCAGTCCTTTGATGGCCACAACCCCCACGTCCACTGATGTGATTTCCAGAACGTCTAAAAAGAAACAAAAAACAAAGAAGACAAACTTTAATAAATATTGTTTTAATGTTATCAATGACCACCAGGAAACAATGCCAGTCTAGTCTTGTCCTGGGTGCAATTACCATTAACGTGTGTCTAAATAGCTTGAGGCAGTTCAAGTTGACTATTTATATGAAATAGTCAGACCACTGGTTCTCAATTTGGGGTCTGTGGACCCCCTGCGGTCATTGAGGGGTCCAGCTAAAAGAAAACCCATGGATAGTTGGAACTAAATGCACCCTTATAGGTCTGTTACTTAATGTAAAGGTACACTCTCAGAGTTAAGAGGTCTTTAAAATCAAAAAAAGGTTTAGAATCACTGGAATAGACTGTTTTCATAGGAATCAGATATAGAAACACATCCAGAACTCGGAGGAAGTGGATAGAGGAAGGAAAAGTATAAAGGATAGGAAACGTAATCTTGGCCCGTAGTCACTGTAGATAAGGGTGCATAGAACAATCCATATTGTCTGGCAAGGGATGACAGGCCAACCACTGCTATTAGCTAAAGACAGCAGAAAATCCACAGCTGGCCACAGACACTGGTGAGCAGCAGTTAGATTGATCCCTTAGGTAAAGAAACAAAAACAGTGAACAAGCGCAATGTGTGTGTTTTTAAATTGCTGCTTCCATTTTGCAGGGCATTCAACAGACACGCTTGGGTGAGCACTCAGCTAATCTTCGCACACATCTCTCTCGCGTCCACAACATTCACAAAGGCCACTTTTCAAGCTACACCTGCGTAACAGATTCCAGCTGTACGTTTCCCTCGGCTTGAGAATTAATAGGTCAGCACCAGACAAATTCTTCAGTTGTTTTTGTTCTGTTCGGTATTTAGGTTACCAAGTCCCCAATGCAAATAATTCAAGTTTCCAAAAGGCTATTAGAGAGGCTAATTTATACCCCAGTAACAAGGGCACGCTGTTGCTAGCAGACAGCTATGGTTATTTGTGTGGTCTCTGTATCAGAGGTCAGAGAGATGGAACATCCTTATGCCTGATTTATACTTGGTTGCACGCCATGTTGTGCACAGAAAATAGCAGATCTGCAAGCTCACAACGTGTCAGAACCCAAGGCGTTGTGAGCTGGTTTATCGGCTACTTTATAAATCACCCCTAATGTGTCCTTTGACCAGAAAACCCACTTGTCTCGTCTGACGTCGGGGTGTGTATGTGTGTGTGTGTGTGTGTGTGTGTGTGTGTGTGTGTGTGTGTGTGTGTGTGTGTGTGTGTGTGTGTGTGTGTGTGTGTGTGTGTGTGTGCGTGCGTGCGTGCGTGCGTGCGTGCGTGCGTGCGTGCGTGCGTGCGTGCGTGCGTGCGTGCGTGCGTGCGTGCGTGCGTGTGTGTGTGTGCACGTTGGTGTATGAACCTCTCTGGTTCCCATGGCACGTTGGGACTTCATGCCTCCCTCTCTCCCCGACTTCCTTTCCTCACTTCCTGTGTGGTGATGTTTTTTATTCCTTCCTTTTTTCTTTTTTGCTTTATCCTCCTGATAACCGCACATGTGTGTACACACATGTGCGTGCGCGCGCACTCAAAGAGCGCGGCAGGCAGGCTGCACACGGGGGTGTGAACCCAAGGGAGAGACGACGACATCCTTTGATCAGACGTCCATTCCCTCCCCTGGCTTCAGTCTGATGACTGTTTGTGTAGCAGCCTGTTTTACTGTCAAACCCACTCTCCTGGGTTGGGTTGGGTTGGGGTGAGGGGGGGGGGGTAGCCATGCATATGTGCGGAGGGCCGAGCACGCAGGTGTGTCCCCGACGAACAATCCCTCTCTTAAAAACACTGCCACTTCCCTCCACATCAGTGAGGTCTTGACCGTATCGGTTTCTAGTTCAAACGGTGGCACCTTGGGGCAGTGAGGGCCGGAGCAGCAGCAAGGCAGTGGTAGGTAGGGGACTGTGACACAGTGGCCATTGAAGATCTGAGAGGAGCTGGTTTCTGTAAGGGATCGGGTGTCGGCTATGTGAGTGAGGATGTAAGACTATCTACGGCAGAGTCTCTGGCTGCTCTGTAAACATGGGGATGGATGAAAGGTGGGAGAACAGAGGAGGACAGAGGAGCCATGACAGTGAGACTGGGGGCGGAGGGAGGATTAGAAAGGCTGTAATGATCACTGATCAAAGTCGCCCACCGGAGGCAGGGGCGAGACACACATGCACGGGCATAGATGGCGCAGTATTCACATATGATATGACACACATGTCCTTGCTATCAGGCACGGACGCTCGCACACACATACTGTATACACAGACACACTCCCAGACATACATAAAACTCACACAACAAATCATTACTCTCACAAGCATGCGTGCGCACAGTCGCACGCGCACGCACACACACACACACACACACACACACACACACACACACACACACACACACACACACACACACACACAGACACAGACATACTGTACTTACAACTCCCACAGCCACACACACACACACACAGGAAGAGTTAATATTGCAGCAGGTGAGTGTGCACTTGCCCCTTTCACGAACCGCCTGCAAAGCTTCAAAGTATGCTTTCATTCTCCTCTGTAGAATGTTTGGCTCTGCGTGTGATTGGCTCTGCTCTGCGCCCACAGGCAGCGGGTAACGTGTATAGGGCTTCAAGTGCAGGAAAACACCACCACACACCAACGAACGTGCTATATGTTTATTTGCTTTGATAGTATATTCTAAATTACAACAATACGCACACAATCAGCACGGAACGTGACACCTATGTGTTGAATTGGGGTATTCTTTTTATAAACCACATGTGTTAAATTTGGCCCAGAGTCAGCCAGCCAGGTCCAACTGAGGCAACAGCATTTTTCCCCCCCTGTTGCATGCTGGTTGCTTTTTGTAACGTGTGGCTTATTTGCTACGCTCTGTTTGGAGTTACTACAGTAAATGGTGCGTTGGTAGTGGAATGGAAGGCGGACAATGCCAGTGAGAATTAAAGGTGGTTTTTCCACAGTGGGATGCCAAAAGCATGTGTTTTGCAGCTTTATTGTTATTCTTTGTAACTCCTAGTTTACACTTGAATAATAAAAGTCTCCAAAACATTCTGAGGTAGCGCTCCGGAGGCCGAATTTGAAGTCGCGCCATTCTCGCATTGTTGAAGTGTGGAGGGGGCTGAAGTATAAATAAAGCTTTAGGGGAACACTGTTTGATAAGGACCACATTGAGTGTAATTACACAGGGGGAGATATCCATCCTCTTCCCCATTGCCATGAAAAGCTATACATCTCTATGTTTAAACCGCCATAAGAGCACCATCTGTTTGTGTCGCGCGCAATGGGCTGCTGCTTTGATTAAAGGATATGCATACACACAGACACAGACACACACACACACACACACACACACACACACACACACACACACACACACACACACACACACACACACACACACACACACACACACACACACACACACACAGCTCAACCACATGAGCCCTTGTCCAGAGGCGTCTTGCACACATGGCCCCTAAAGCACAGAACTACAACTGGTGGCCTGACGCGTTCCTTACGACACACACACACACACACACACACACACACACACACACACACACACACACACACACACACACGCCTCAAGCAAACACATACTATCTTGACAGGCTCACACTCACACCATTACAGCCGTCGGTAATTAACCCAAACTCTCTTGCCGCCAAACTTTTGTCTTACTTAGCAATATTTCACCAGCCACCCAGAGCTGCTAGCTGTGTCTACATTTAAAACAGCAACATGTACTCACACAAATCCAACTGTGAATCATGGATGTTTTAATTATGCACTTAGGCTATACAGATAGATGGTTAGGGTTTGTTTTACATGCTCTCCCTCTCTCTCGGTCTCTCTCTCTCTTTGTAACCTCAGTGCAGACTCCCAACGGGCTGGAAAGCCATGTGGGACAGTTTTTCGCTGGCATCCCCATAAATCTGTGGGAGGCTGCATACTGCCTCTTTAACAGACAGAAGGGCCAGGTCCTCACCGTGCCAACACCTCAGCATCTTCAAACTTTAGCCAGGGTAAAAGTATATTATCAGATATATTGACGCCCCAATTACAGAAGTGTATCACCACCGTGCTAATGGGCGTATTGTGTTCCTGTGTGCAGGGGTGTCGCACCAAATTCTGGGCCCTGGGAACTTTAACTATTGAAAAATAGCAGCTTGTAGATCTGCTATTTTTGAAAAAATCTTGAAAATGTGTGCAAGTCTTTGAATATTTCAAATCCTTTCTATGTCAGTGGTGCTCAAACCTTTTCATGTAAAGGACCCCCAGAATGATATGTATTTGGCCACGGACTCCCATCTCAAAATATTTTGTTCCAGGGACCCCCCAGAAGCAAAATTTGAGTTACAAATGTTCCCTTAAAAAATACATATATTCAAAGATTTGCCCACATTTTCACGACTTTTCAAAAATAGCAGATCTACAAGCTCGCAGTGTGGCACTCAGTGCAGCGCTGTGAGCTTGTAGATCTGCTATTTTTCAATAGCTAAAGTATAGGGCCCTAGTAACTCAGTCCCACTCCCCCCCCTTGTGACGCCCCTGCCTGTGTGTGCCATGTAATGTCTGGCTGAGGACACGGCGAGACGTCCACCGCAGCGTAGCTGCAGTCACTTCAAGGGACCATGGAGGGGCTACAAAGGACCTGAGCCCTGGGATCATGTCTAGCCCCGGGGGCCATCGCCGAGCTCTTGTGTAGTATCGCTTTCCCTGTGAACCTGATATCGGCGCACATAATCCACACACTGTGTCTCCCCGCGCCCCCTCAGGACACAGCTTTCTGATGGCACCACCATTGATACCGAAGACGCGCAGCTTTGATGTGGCCACAATGATGTTCAGCCGTGTCATTCATGAAGTTGTACGCTTATAGTTGACCCCACCCCCCACCCCACCCCACCTCACCCTGTCACTTCCCTCCATAATACCCAAACCCATTCAAATTCCTGGGCAAACTTGCTCAGCTTTGATAAAAGCGGTGTTCTCCTAAGGAGAGCGGTGAGGAGATATTGTAAGCCCCTGACCACCAAAGCCCCCTCTCTCTCTTTCTTACACACACACACACACACACACACACACACACACACACACACACACACACACACACACACACACACACAACGATGATAAATCAGCTCCCAAAGTTATACTGTGGGGGGACCCAGATGCCTAAGTCTTGCGATGGGATTTAAGTGACCATGAAGTGGGTCCAGGTTGTTTAGCCCTTTTCAGATTTCCAACCAAGCTTCACGGTATAAAATCGTCAGTAGAGATGTTTCTGTCTTGACCTTGTCAAAACAAACAGCTCCTTTGACATTCTGTCTTCCCGTGCCATTTCCCATAAGTCACTTTGATTGAATGTGCGGTTTAGCACTCCCATGGGAAACATTAAAAGGTTCCATATACAATATATGGGCTGGAGAGGAAGATAGGGGGAGAGAAGGAGAGAGGAAGGTAGAAAGAGAGAGACAGCGGGAGGGAGAATGTGCGTGCGTGTGTGTGTGTGTGTGTGTGTGTGTGGTAGCAATAAGTAAGCACATGTGTCCCCCTGGTTGCTATATGATCACACACCCACTGGAGCATGTGAGTGCCCGCTGGCAGATATGTGCACACACACGTAGCTCAGTGGAAACACTCTGACACTAATGAGAATGTTATTCTCAGACTGATATGCTGCGAGCAAGCGGGCAACATGTAATCACTCTAAAGACACGTTTCAGGGAATTGAACAAGTTCGACTGTTTCAAACAAGACGTCTGATCTGTGACTGAGGACATGTAATTAACTTGATGATGTCGGCGGGCAGGCAGGGTGAGTGGGAGAGGAGAGAGCGAAAGGAGAGAGGGAGGGGAGAGAGAGAGAGAGAGAGAGAGAGAGAGAGAGAGAGAGAGAGAGAGAGAGAGGGAGAGAACCATCAATGAGATTGACATACATATCCTCCCCCAACTCCTGTTCTTCTGTGGCTCTTATCAGAAGTGTTTACGTTGGGCTGTGAAGACCGCCTGATAGTGGCCAGGTTATCAGGCCCCTGCTCCTTTTTAAGCCCTCTGAGAGCTACCATCATTGTGCTGAGTGTTTGGACAGGGGAGGTATCTGTAGGACGTCTGGTTTAAAGCAAAACAAAACAAAACAAAAAATACTTCTCTAATCAATGTTTCATCTAAAAACTGGCCTGTGAAGTGTGAACACACAGGTGTGTTTGTGGGGGTGGTAATTTTTTCAATAAATTCTATATCATTATCAACATGTGGCTTTGCTTGAGATATTACTGTTATCTTTTAAAAAAGAATGGTCCAATTTGCTACACATTTATTTTGATGTTGTTTCTCTCCCGTTCCGAGAAAGGGATGAATGAAGCCACATGTAGCATTTTTATGCTTTATTTCAGATGTAGAGAGACAAGAAACCAAGGGCAGAAAGTGAGGAGAGGCATGCGAGACAAGACGGGGGTCAGACCAGACACCCCCCCAAGCCATTTTCCTGTTTGTGAACAAAATACCCCATTTCCCAATTCCTCTCCGTGAGTGTACACATGAGATCTATGAATCAGTGGGCTACTTACTCAGCAGGTCATCCTTGTTCTTGGTTCCATTGACTTTTCCGTTCATATCAATCCTCAGGAAAAACTTCTGATAAGAGTACAGCTTCCTTTTCCGTATGTCTCCCCCCTGTAGGTAAGGGTAGCTGCGCACGTGTCTCCCTTGTGGCCCCCCGGGTCGGCCCGGGGGACCCCTGGAGGTCGGGGGCCTGGCCCCAGCCTCACTCTCAGAAATGTTCAGAGGAGCCCTGTGGTCCTGCCGTGGAAGGACATGCCTCAGTCTGTCTCTGTACTGCCGGTGGCAGACGGCTCCGGGCAGGGAGAGGCTGAGGAGCACGAGGCCCAGTAGGACAGTCAAAGACAGGGAGGAGGGGAGCAGCGACGGTGGCCTCAGCCCGGCGCTGCTTCCAGAGCCGGTGTGAGCCCCTAGCCCAGCCCTAGAGCAGGACGAGGCAGAGGCAGCCTTACTCCTTCCAGCAGCCCATCTGATCATGGTAGTGTGCTGTGTGGAGGACTGGAGGCAGCCTCAGAGCCTGGGACATGCTGCTGGGGGCAAGGGGAAGCCAAGAGGGCAGGGAGGGGAGCCCTCCGGGGTCCGCTCTGGGGTCAGATATTTCCCCTCCACAATACTGGTGGGACACCTGTATGAAAGCCCTCCACTTAGAAGTCTCTGCTTAACTGCTATTCCGCTCGCAGTTCCACCGTTGGAGAATTCGGTGCTGCTTTTCCAAATATCTAGTATCTTTTGCAAAAAAGAGAGAAAGGAATAAAAAGACACTATAAAATATAAATGAACAAATGTTATATAGAGAAAATGATAGCATTCATCATATATGCGGTGTGTATTCCAATGGCATATCTTACTTTAAGCTCTTGTGTTTCGCCATCATTCCCGAAAAGTTTACATTGTACTATTCTTGCTGGCTTCACCAAGTGGCTCCTTCGCAAATCCAGACAGTATCTGGAAATGTTAGCTCCAACAATAAAATAAAAAATGCTTCTGGTATATCCAGGAGGAAGGTTTGCTGTTATGTCTGCTCCTTAGTTCCACTGCTGGGATGAAATACCGTAAGTTGCACCACAATATATATGTCAGCATGCAGCTCTGCACTACCTGTGAGAACGCAGCCAAACTCCACATGTACCACAGAGCCTTTTCAGATTGCACTCTGAAGCGTAAAAACAGGACGCGAGACTTAAAGTAGAATGTTAGTCAATCCAAGTGCATGTCACATAATCCCTCTGTCTTCTTCCTCTCTCTCTGTCTCTCGCTCTCCCTCTCTCCTCATGGATGGGTTGGAGATTGTGGCGCGTACTCTTTCACTCTCTTCCCCCCCCCCTCCCTCCCTCCCTCCCTCCCTCTTTCCCTCTCTGTCTCTCTCTCTCTCTCTGTCTCTCTCTCCCTAAATGACTCCACCTTTGGAGAGCACTGAGGTAACGGTCTTGGGGGTAGGAGGGATGAAGGAAAGACCTCTCTCTCTCTGTCTCTTTCTCTCTCTCCTTTGCCACCTCTATGTTGTGTCTCTTTCTCACTCCCTCAGATGTGTTTCCTTCCATGCTTAGTCCCTGAAATAAAGATCCTCGGCCTGCATGATCTCCTTAGCTGTTGATCACAAGAATAAAATGACTACGAAGCTGTGTGTGTGTGTGTGTGTGTGTGTGTGTGTGTG
Organism: Nannobrachium achirus; assembly: GCF_963921795.1. NCBI lineage: Eukaryota > Metazoa > Chordata > Actinopteri > Myctophiformes > Myctophidae > Nannobrachium > Nannobrachium achirus. The sequence goes on along the minus strand of NC_137832.1, from coordinate 47,499,185 downwards.
TGTGTGTGTGTGTGTGTGTGTGTGTGTGTGTGTGTGTGTGTGTGTGTGTGTGTGTGTGTGTTATGAAGCTATGTGACTCTGTTAGCTATTTGATCCCTCCCTCCCTTCCTCAACAGCCCCTCTCACATATGGGAGCAAGTATTGGCTGTGCGTGGGTACGAGTGTGGATGTGTGTGTGGACGTGTGTGTGTGTGTGTGTGCGTGTGTGTGTGTGTGTGTGTGTGTGTGTGTGTGTGTGTGTGTGTGTGTGTGTGTGTGTGTGTGTGTGTGTGTGTGTGTGTGTGTGTGTGTGTGTGTGTGTGTGTGTGTGTGTGTGTGTGTGTGGGCGCGCACGCGTGCACATACATCTACATACAAGCAAATTTGGCTGACCACACTGGACCTTGGGAGTTTGGGACATGAAAGGGTGAGAGGAAAAGGTATGACTGAGGGTGTATCTGATTAGATGGTCCAGGACAGAAGCACATTGTGGCAGTATGTCACCCTGAGTGACAGATTGCAGTGTTGATTATGCATCAAAAAGTGGTTTGGCTTTTACTGTATGAATGACTGGAAAATGTATGTACAATTATACCAGTTTCCTGTTGCGTTTATATCTGCATTCTTAGACATACCGGTATGCCGTTTAGATCAGTGATTCTCAGCCTTTTTAATTTCAAGGACCCCTAATTGTATATGTATTAGGCCAATTGCTGGGACCTCAGACATGTTTTGGTCTGATATGGTCCAAAACATGTCCAAATGTCCTTTACTGTACTGTACATATGTCCTGGTACAGTAGCTATAGATATAACCTGTACATTCTCTAGTTGTTTTTATGTAATAATGGTGAATAACTCAGTCATTTGGCTGGGGACCCCATGGAATCTTCTCAAGGACCCCTGGACCCCACATTGAGAACTAGTGGTTTACCGTAGATGTGTGTAACACAGCTAAACCAGTAGTTCTGTGTGTGTGTGTGTGTGTGTCTGTCTGTCTGTCTGTCTGTCTGTCTGTGTCTGTGTGTGTGTGTGTGTGTGTGTGTGCGTGCGTGCGTGCGTGCGTGCGTGCGTGCGTGCGTGCGCGTGCGCGCGCGCGCATGCGTGCGTGCTGGGCACACAGACATGCAGCATGTCCGCTCACTCTTGTGCTGAGGAGATAATTAACACAAATTGAATTGGACACACTCAGTGTTAATTCAGCCATTTGCAACTCGGAGAGCGTGCAAATGACCCTTACGGGTCCATTTGTATGCTCTCAGAGCTCAATCAAACACTCAGTATTTCACAGTGCATGTATAAAAACCATATTGAGTTACCGTTGCCGGTTCCAGTGTGAATGCATGGCTTATCATGAGCATCTGACTGAAGCCTCTCTCTTTCCCTCGCGCTCCTCTATCACAGTGTTTTATCTCTCCTCTGGTGTTGTAATGCAATGAAGCTCTCCAGTTTCACTCACCAGACCTCTGCCTTCCTCTGTGACTCAGGTGTCTGAATGGACTGCTGCCAGCGACACTCTCTTTTACAAACCATGATGCACCACCATTGCCACTCAACGCAGGAAAAGCACAGCAGTGGCATGTGGACAATGTCCGAGTGGTAACCGGAAGAGCGGGCCGGGGGCACCTAGACAACATGGGCACCTCAATGTTAAACTGGCTATTTTTCTTCCAAAAATGTAAAAATAAAAATAAAATAAAGAATTTGGGTAAATGTATTGTATAGTATATATACTGTATATATTTATTATATTTTAAAGTATTTTAAACTAAAGTATACCGGTACATGATTTGAGCATGCTTGAACATTTGACATTTAAGGCCTACTATCTCTACAATTGCTGCAAATTACTTCAAAACCTGTGGCTATAGCCAGTCATGGGCCTAAACAAAAAGCTGAAGGGTAAATTATTGTGCTCTGATAATTGTGTACCTGTACTGTACTGTATGTATTTCAAAATCGCATTTTGGAAAAAATAGCCAATTCAACATTTCTCTCTATGTATAATATAGTGAAGGCAAAGCTCACTATGACATGTATTAGCCAGCATAAAAATAATTAGAAATATTAGTTAAGGGTGGTGGCTGCATTTGAACTTTGCCTAAAACTCTGCCTTATCTATTTCTGTAATGCTCCTTGTCAGTGGTGGAAAAACCTTTCACTTGAGTAAAAGTACCAATACTGCAATGTAGAAATACTCTGTTACAAGTGAAGGTCCGGAATTCAAAATGTACTTGACTAAAAGTATTGGTGTCAAAATGTTTTCAAAGTACCAAAAGTAGAAATACTCACAATGCAGAATGTCCGGTTACACATGATTTCAAATGTAAAAAATGTATACAAATCTGTTGAAAATAGCAGATCTACAAGCTCACAATGTGTCACGTTGCGGCGTATTTTGGGCTTGTAGATCGGCTATTTTCAAATGGAAGAAATGTTTATAGGGCTGAAGAAGTTACTGTATGTTTTGTGAAAATGATCAAAATCTACAATGTCAAAATGTACAAGAGATGAAGTGGAGTAATAGTACAAATACAGACAATTGGAAATACTCCAGTGAAGTAAAAAATCACACCTAATGTGAAGTGAACGGTGCCATTACTGTCTTACTTTCATCAAGCGTCCGGCTGGCCAATCACAGCGTGTCCTAGGCTACGAAGCTTGGCCAACGAGACCCTGGGCGTACAAAAAACTTTAAGACGTTGGTGCCAGGATGTGGCCATATCTAGGCCAGATGTACTGTAGGCCAAGCTTCAGTTTACTTAAGCCCAGGACATTTCTTTACATATTTTTCCCATCAGTTTTTGACCGGAAAAAGCCAGATGTTGAAGTTATAGCTCCGCTCAAAAGAATATACATACCTCAAAGGTCTACTCAAGTAAATGTAGGATACTTAGTTATTTCACACCATGTGCTCAATTGTTCAGCTGGCTCTTTAATGCAGAGGCCTGTCCTGTACCCTTCAGGACCTCCTTAAGCCCTGGCCTTTAGTGTCTGCTTTAATGTCTGTCAACGAGCTACAGCCAGAACGGCGGCCTGGTCTTAACTTTAGCTGCCTGGCTTTATCTCCTCCAACAAACAGACCCTTTCTTATCAGGGCTTCCTTTGTGGTGTCCCCTCTCTCGGTGATAACCAGAATCAACGCACGGAAATAAAGCCATCAATTATTATTGACTATTGATCTGACTGTACTAATGTTATATATTGTGGATGTTATACAGTGCCAGCCATAAGCACTGAAAAACAATACTAAAGGGTTAGCATGTTTGACGAAGGTCTACTGACTGACAAAAAAGAAATAAAGTCTTTATTAAAATAAATACTAACACAATGGAAACAGAATGTCAGTGTGGGCCCTGGGCCCATATACGTACCATAGATACTGTACTGTAGGCACATTATGAAATATTGTAAGCATACAAGCCAAATTCTCTGTTAATTGAGGATTAATGTCAATATACATTTAAACTACACTCTCTGAGTAAAATGAACACTGGATTGTACTGTGTAAAATTGTAGGCTACATTGTCTGTGGTACAGATTATGTTTCAGGTCTAAAACTATGAGGAAGACTGTGGGTTCTTCGTGTTCTTTCCGCTGAGACAGCAATGTCCTCCAAGGTGCCTCAAAGGGATGCGGGCCTGTGATGATGCAGACAGACTTTGCAGGATTTGCAGGATTTCTTTTTAGAGGGCGAAGAACAAATTCTAATGTTGCCATACCTGTGTTGTTTTTCTTCTAAACGCAATATAAGGGAGATTTGGAGGGACCGGAGACGGTCTCATCTCCCTGAATGCTGCATAGCTTTAGCTTTTAGCACATCTTTATTGATCCATGTCTCTGAATTGCTTTTCGGAGTAAAAAACAAAACAAAAACAGGCAACTGGCAATAGAGGAGACAAATGTGTTTCTGATCCCTGGATACAGGTGGAGGCTCAGGCACGACTTTGCTGCTGTTGCCCCCCCCCCCCCTCCCCCCCAAAATAAATACATAAATAAATAAATACACTAAAAAAATAAAAATCAGATGCATCATCTGAGATTCGGGGTCACTCATCCACACTTTGCCAAAAAGGATTATGAATCAAGGGGGCTCGCATGGAGTGATTCCTTCTGTTCCTGTATTGTAGGGTGCCAGCGGGTTCATGACTCATCTCCTTTCTCTCCCACAAAGTCCTATAGGCACAGTCTGTGAAATACTCAGTGTTCATTCAACTCTGAGAGTTTACAAATGTTAACTGTTAACTGTTAACCCTAACCCTGCATATCAGATAAGATTTATTTATGACAATGTTCATAGTCGGAGGCCTTGGGAAGATAGAATGGTAATTTCGTGCTAATCAGTCTAAAAGCGCCACATTTTACACAGATGTAGCCCAGGGCATGCTCTAATGATTTAGCCGAGTCGGCAACCTTCGGGGTCGCCACAGCGGCCATATCAAATTGGGCTCCCATTGACTTTCTCTACATGTATACTACAGGAGGAAAAATAAATCTGCTTTAAGTAGGATGTGAGGGGTCTAACTAGGGGTTTGTCATGATTCTGAATCCATTGCAAGCATTTGTTTTGCACAAAAAACATTCCTTGGGCTACAAAACGATGGTTTAGTGATGTGTCATCATTTTTCACAGTTTTGTGGGCATCTTGTGGGGCCATTTATAGCCCAAGGAATGTTTTTGTGCAAAACAAATGCTTGCAATGGATTCAGAATCATGACAAACCCCTAGTTAGACCCCTCACATCCTACTTAAAGCAGATATTCTTCTGGATATTTTCCTCCTGTATAGAAAGTCGATGGGATCCCAACTTGATTTGGCCGCTGTGACGACCCTGAAGGTCACCGACTCGGGCACCCTAGCTAAATCATTAGAGCATGCCCTGGGATACATCTGTGCAAAATTTGGCACTTTTAGACTGATTAGCACGGAAAAACCCTAAGGCCCCCGACTATTAGAGACAGGCAAAGTTGTACCCCATGATGTATTGCACTGTATAACGTACACTAATGTTTTAATAGTCCTATCATGCGTAGGTTTAACGTCTATGTTTGCCATTTCTTTTTCTTCATATTCACATTTTATTTCCTTAAAAGCAGAAAGCACTTAATTACGAAGTATGATCTCATCATTGATGGGTGGAAAACCTTGTATGTCCAAAACCATTTATGTCCAAAAAGAACCTTTATTCTGGGTGCTAGGCCCGCTGGCCTTGCGGTCCAAAAATAGAGAAATATCCGAGCTACGAGCTCACAATGCATAGAACTGGGCATTCAATAAAAAAAAAAACATGTGGTTTCTGTCTGAAAAGCAATGCACGATAAGGTACAAAAGTGGTGAAAACTGAAAATCAAGTGGAATGAAATAAAATGAAGAGGCATGCATGGGCTCACTGTAATCTCACAGGTCTTAGTGTACTCAGATTCCAGAGGGGGCATTCACAGTAAAAACCTGTCTGAGCGTATCGGTTTTCAGCACAGTTCTAAAACAATGAAGGCTATCATCAGCCTCTGACATCATGAAGAGGAGATGGAGAGCCTCAAAGGTGACTGGTACCCTTGGGCAACGCTTGGTGGTCGGACAATGAGGAGGAGAGAGTCAGGGTGGGGTGATTCAGTTAGCTATACTATAGGCAGGGTTTGATTTGGAAAAAAAAGAAAAGAAAAAGAAAAGCAGGGACGTGCTGGCCATTTGGGAAAAGCGGGACAACTCCCGAACGGCCGGTTCATTCCCGGCCGGTCCAGGCCATTAGGAAAAAAATCGTTCCATTTTGGGGGCTGGGCGGCCAACAAAGTAAATCGTCACTGTCGGGCAGAAACCTTGTACTTCAAATTTGTACATTTTTTCACAAAGCAAAGCCCTGCTTCATCACACAAGGCCGTCGCACAAAAGAAGTGAAAACAGCAGATCTACAAGCACACAACGCCTCGCGGTGCGAGGCGTTGTGTGCTTGTAGATCGGCTGTTTTCACTAGTTTAAATCATTTTTAAAATGATAAATACAAAACAAACGGTTTTGGACATTTGGACACGGTTCTCTCTCTCTTTATGAGGGCCTCTCCAACTCTTTTTCCCGGGCTGAATCAGGGGCCCAGCATGTCCCTGAAGAAAAGCATAGAAGGGGTAGAGGTACAATTTCTTAACCGCTTAAGCTCCATATACGTTATTTCATACAGGATGATGGTTTAGCTGCTAGGCCTAGTGCCTGTCAAACCTCCAACTGTCTATGGAGGACTATGCTGGCACTTAGCTTAAATAGACCATTCTACAAGCTCACGAGTCATATCACAACACATTGTGAGCTAGCTTGTCGATCTCCTATTTATGTATTTAATGTCCTCATTTGGTTAAAGATATATAAATTAGCCCAAGATACGGTCTGTTTGTGTGTGTGTGTGTGTGTGTGTGTGTGTGTGTGTGTGTGTGTGTGTGTGTGCGACTGTGCGTGTGTGTGTGTGTGTGTTTGTGTGTGTGTGTGTGTTTGTGTTGCCCACACATAATGTATCTCGAGAACAGTCCGACCGATTGACTTTGGCGCGTGTATCTCAGAGGATCTAAGGGAGTGCAGTGCCGAGTGGGACGTTGGTCGAATCAGGGGTTGTGTGTGTGTCTGTGTCCCTTGTATGCCCATACATGGAGATCGCTGAGGTCATTAATATGACATAATACTGATGTCTGACTCTGATACATACGTACCTAGATTGACCTCCAAGGACTATGATAATGGATACTTCACTAAGTGCAATTTATTTAGCAGATGCTCTTTATCCAGAGTGACTAACAGTAAGCAATTAAAATGCATAGTGCCTAAATAAAAAAATAAAGAATCTGTACATTGAAACTATACAAACTATAGAATGCCAGGTCAATAAATGAACCTAACATGTCTAAATAACATGCTATCTAAATGACTGACAGTGGGTATACAACGGTTATTGCATTACTCAAGCTGTGCGCGTTCCCAACAGGCATCACCTTAGGTTTTAATTAATTGTTAAATTGTGATATTAACCAACACAAATATCCAACTTATCAAAAATTTGCAGATCTAAAAGCTCACAACTTGTCCGTTGAATATTCACCTAATGATATTCCCTCGAATTGGGATAGTGAGGTTCAAGTACTGTAGATAAAGGACCATCCAGGCAGTCTGCCATGTTCAGCGCATTGGCTATGACTCACGATATAGGCCTACTCACTTCCTAGTCTGGGATCACTTCACTTTTCGGGGTTGTAACCGTTCTGGAGTGGAAACCACAACATGTCATGTTGTAGTACTCAAAGGACTACAATTTGCCGGAAAGATCAAACCGGATTCAGTTTTAACCCAAAATATTCCCCTGCGCTCGAGGACATACTTTTAGGAGCCTACCTAATAAACTCCTTGATGCTGAGTAGTTTTGCTTTTGAAAAATTAGTTTGGTATATGTATCTTTTAGTCCAACTGTTAGCGACTGGCAAGACTACACTAGGCTACTCGAGCATTTTAATAGGGATTGGGGAAACAAACGGGGGGAACCAAATCAAAGCGACTAGTGGTTTCCGCGCTTTAGGCGGAAACCAAACAGCCTGTAGTGAACGGTAGGCGAGGTTACTCACTTCCAAAGCATTCCATTAATTTCAGTATTGTTGTATGAAAATTAACGGCATTAGAAATGTTCTTGAGGTAGGCAAGCCTACCTAGCACATCTTGCACATCTTGATGACTGTGTTTGTAAGAAAATTCGAATTGGGAGAACAGCTTGACAGTTCGAAATGGGGAGTTGCGTCATAATCCAAGGAGAATGTTCGTTTGTAGGACCTATGCTGAAGAGGTATAGCGGACCATTATATTTCCACCATGCGGCCCATTTGAGGTAGAGGTTCTGCTTCATTGGCCTACTGGAGTGTGTATTCAAAGATTCACACTGATCGGTCCAGCGTTGCCCGAGATTAGCTGCTCATAGACAAACAAACACGAGATAGGAGCGAAAACATAATCTTGTGCCTCTGGCGCTTCTGGCCTGGCAGATGCAACTTCAAACTAGAAGCCATGTACTCCAGTGTTACTGTACGAGTCTGTTCAGTGACTTTGCCGAAACAAGTTCAACTGTTGCAAAATCTCATTCTCCTTAGTCACACCACCATGTGCGTTTG